>NC_134690.1:8733978-9101103 GCF_050947455.1 Rhinoderma darwinii | reverse complement strand
GTCTTCCACTCATCCCCTTCTCTGACTCGGATAAGGTTATAAGCCCCCCGTAGATCAAACTTAGAGAACCATTGGGCCCCCTGAACCTGATTGAAGAGATCAGGAATCAAAGGAAGGGGGTACTGGTTCCTTGCAGTGACCTTATTCAAGTTTCGGTAATCGATGCACGGCCTAAGACCACCATCCTTCTTCCCTACGAAGAAGAAGCCAGCACCTACCGGAGAAGTAGAGGGGCGAATGTAACCCTTAGCCAGGCTTTCCTGCATATATTCTCTCATGGCCTCACGTTCGGGACAAGAGAGATTAAATATCCTACCCTTAGGGAGCTTAGCTCCTGGTACCAAATCGATTGCGCAATCGTATTCTCTATGAGGAGGTAACACTTCGGAGGCCTCCTTAGAGAAAACATCAGCAAAGTCCTGAACAAACTCAGGTAGCGTGTTCACCTCCTCAGGGGGAGAAATAGAATTAACAGAAAAACATGACGTCAAGCATTCATTACCCTATTTGGTAAGATCCCCAGTATTCCAGTCAAACGTGGGATTATGCAACTGCAACCAGGGAAGGCCTAAAACCAAATCGGACGATAATCCCTGCATCAACAGTACAGAGCACTGCTCCAAATGCATGGAGCCAACAAGGAGTTCAAAAACAGGGGTATGCTGTGTAAAATAACCATTAGCAAGAGGAGTGGAGTCGATACCCACTACCGGGACAGGTTTAGGCAAATCAATCAAAGGCATAGCTAGAGACATAGCAAATTCCACAGACATGATATTAGCAGAAGACCCTGAATCCACGAAGGCACTGCCGGTAGCAGACCTACCACCAAAAGAGACCTGAAAGGGAAGCAAGATTTTATTACGTTTCATATTTATGGGAAATACCTGTGCGCCCAAGTGACCTCCCCGATGATCACTTAGGCGCGGAAGTTTTCCGGTGCTTATTCTTACGCCTAGGACAGGTGTTCACTTGATGCTTGTCATCCCCACAATAGAAGCAGAGACCATTCTTCCTGTGGAACTCTCTACGTTGTTGGGGGGACACGGAGGCCCCGAGTTGCATAGGTACCTCCGAGTCTTCCGTGGAAGAACGAAGCAACCGAACCTCGGGAGGCATCATGGGGGACTCAGAGGAGAAAACACAAAAACGTTCACGTTGTCATTCCCTGAGACGTCGGTCAAGTCGTACCGCTAAAGCCATAACCTGGTCTAGGGAGTCAGAAGAGGGATAGCTAACTAGCAGGTCTTTCAGGGCGTTCGACAGACCCAACCTAAACTGGCACCTTAAGGCAGGGTCATTCCACCGAGAAGCTACGCACCACTTCCTAAAGTCAGAGCAATACTCCTCAACAGGTCTCTTACCCAGACGTAAGGTCACCAGCTGACTCTCGGCAAAGGCAGTCCTGTCAGTCTCGTCATAAATTAGCCTGAGAGCTGAAAAGAAAAGATCAACGGAGGAAAGTTCAGGGGCGTCAGGAGCCAAGGAGAAGGCCCATTCTTGGGGCCCTTCCTGGAGCCGGGACATAATTATACCCACCCGCTGGCTCTCAAAACCTGAGGAGTGGTGCTTTAAGCGAAAATAGAGCTTACAACTCTCCCGAAAGGAGAGAAAAGTCTTCCGGTCCCCTGAGAACCGGTCAGGCAACTTGAGGTGGGGTTCAAGAGGTGAGGTGAGGTGCACTACCATGGTAGCGTCAGGCTGGTTGACCCTCTGAGCCAGGGCCTGGAACTGTAAGGAGAGACCCTGCATTTGCTGAGCAAGGGGGTCCATAGTAGAGTGAGGGACCAGGGTAGACTAGGTATAAGGGCTTGTGATTATGTAATGGTGGGGGTAAGGAAACAGACAAGTGAGCCCTAATCTACCCGCCACTCAGTCCCTGCCTACTTGCAACGACCCGCCCTAGGCGACGGGGTACAACTGGGCGACGGTCCCTATGCTCAATAAGTGCACGACAAACAAACAGACAAGGGTACACAGAAGCAAGGGAAAAGGGGCAGTTACCCACGGCAACACCGTGAGCAACAAGAGTGGTGAACGAGCCGAGTCAAACCAGGAGTGTACGAGGTACCAAACGCAGAGCAGGAGAGTAGTCAGTAAGCCAGAGTCAATATGAAGCAGGGTCAAATAGTTCCAGAAGCTGCAGCAGGGCCAGGAAACCAAATGAGAAGAATCACAAGCAAGGAGGAACAGGAAAGGCAGGTATAAATAGACAGAGGGCGGGAGCTAGCTCCGTCTGGCCAGGCTGTGATAGGCCCTCCCACTCCTAAGCCTGCCATCCTGAGTGGTGGAAGATGGAGTCAGTCTCACAGACATAGAAGCAGGTGCAGACTGATTACCTATGGGCGTAGATACAGAAGCTGTGCCTGGCAGATCCTTAACACCAACTGCAGGTATCTATCGACAACTAATCCCAAAGACAAGTTTCTAATTTTCATCTATCCATTAGACAGAGACCCCACATCTCTTCAATCTAGCGAGATATTGAAGAGACCTACATTTGGGATGGGTTTGTGATGGCGACCTACATCTCTGATCTATTGACAGAGACCTCATATTTTTTCGATCTATCGATAAATCCAAAAATTGTGAGGTCTCTATCCCCAGCTCATCCCCAAGGTAAGTCTCTATCTTGTTATCATTAGAGATGAACAAATAATTGTCACATCAGTTTATGTGATCCAGCGTTTCTCAGTGTGTTATGTGCCCATTGAATTCTATATGTCTATAGGGCAGAAGTCTTGAACCTTTTTGCCAGATTGTGGCCAAATGGAAAATGATCTCGAGTGGGAAGGTACTAATAAGACAGGGACTACACGTGGACTGTGAATTGGGATAAATTGCTATAAATTGGCAATTTAAAAAATTATATCAGCGACTTACCTTAATTTTCTTCCCCCATGTAGACCCGTAATGATAACCTGAAGCACCTCATCCAGAAACCCTATTCACAGTCATAATGAAAAAAAACTTTGAAGGCTACAGTCCCTGGAGGAAGATGTAAGGATGGCGACTGGTCTGGTCAACGGAGAAGGAACTCATTCTTCACATGTGCTAGGAAAAAATTCTCACGTGTGCCACGTCCGACGTGTGCCATGGGTTCGCCACTCATGATATAGGGTATTAAATAGAGCTAATGATAGGCAATACACAGCTAATACAGAACTATTACCAAACTAATGTAGACCATCCTCGAAGACAAGCCCTGCCATATGTGGTACTGGGGCATCTGGACATCATAGAGGGGGATCCCGTGCTCAGGACCCCCCATTATAATGTAGAAAGGAGAGCAGATCTGTAAAATTGGCCTCTCCTATGGTGACCTTGGCCCGTCCATGGATGGCCATTTCCCTGAATGAAGGCCCTGTAATACTACATTTCTCCTGAGTGAACGCTGTAGGGAAAATGTCTGCCGGGCCGCGGCTTACCCGGGCAAAATCACCTGACAAGTAATAGGGACCGACTATAATAACCATTGACTTTATCCCCGTCGCAAACGTCCGAAAGTTTTTTTCACCAATTGACGTAATCTGCGTGGACCCAACATCACACGACATAAACTTCCGATGTCTGTTTACAAAATGGAAGCAATGCGGTCGGACCCCCACTCCTATGTATTTACATTCTTCTGCTCAGACCCTAGAGACTACAAGAATGGATTGTTTCTACAGGCGCCATTCCTGGTGCTGTCGTCTCAGAGCGTCTTCCAGATCGTCACGTAATCTCCGAGTCACTGCACGAACCATATTTAGATGATCTTTCCAAACATCTCTCCAAGTGTCTGTAGACCTCCGCTGCTGGGCATGGTGGGGGTTTGCATGGAGGCGCTGGTGGGTAGTTGTCTGAAGACGCGGCTGTTTTATGTGAAGATGTGATGATAATAAGTGTGTATACAGCGGAGTACATTTTCCACCGCTTTATTAGTGTAAGGAGATGTCTGTGTTTATGAAGCTCAAGTACATTATTGTGACCTATAATTCTGTATACATGAGCTTCAAACATTACATGGAAAAACGAAACAGACTTCTGAGTCCTGCAAAACAATTTCAAGTGTCCTCCAGATCTGACCCCGCTCCGTAAATAATAAGTCTTCACGAAACACTAATTTATAGCTCAGACCCGTCCAAATACCCATAACGCTCCCGTTATATCATTATTAGTATTCATGTTCTGGCGGAACCAAGTTTTCAGAATGCAAATTATCATAGGGCCTGCGATGCAATCATTTGACCGCCTTTCCGCACCGGAAGTAATTCCCGCACCGTGCCATAAAGGTGATGGTGCAGGTAATATACAACCGACATGGCACAAACAGAGATCTCTGCAAATTAACCCATAAATTCTGGTGTCGATAGCGACCGTTATCATAAGTTCGGAATCAGGGATTGAAACGCGTCACCCCATTAAAGACTGAATTATAACCAAGCGCGTTTCATTACCACCTTCTTGATGAAGAAGCGCTTTTTGACTTCCAAAAATTGACGGGGTGGAGCCTTGTGGTCCCATCGGCTAGGAAGCAGCAGCAACTACATCATTTATTTTGCCTGGATGCCGCACAGGTGAGGATGATTCTTACACCTGTGTTTACAGTCTCCACTGTTTTGGGGATTTCTGCACCATGAGGCACTTCTTCCTTTGATATCTTTCAGATAAAAAGTTGCATCTAAGTGGTAAGACAGAGAGCTCCATCGGTAACCACATCAATGCCCCATCAATGCCCCATCAATGCCCCATCAATGCCCCATCAATGCCACACAGTGCAATCGCCGGGCACCTAATAGGTTTCCTGTCAGTGTAAGGTTCTGTTGACATACCGAATGAGTCTTCCGTCGGAGCTTTACATCGAGAAGTATTTTTGTATACCTGCAATGGAAGGCTGCGACGTATGCCCCGGTATAGGACTCTGACAAGTATAATACATCACAATACAAAAAAGATCAAATTTATTTTAAAAACTTTTTCCCATATTACAAGCTTTTACTAGGAAAGGTAGCATTCTTTTTTTTTTTTTTACATATTTGACATTGCCGCAGTCATAACGACCCATAATGTTAACATATTTGTTATACCAATGATGCTAATGAAAGCTGTAACTCATCGCCCCAAAAACAAGTCAAAGAAAATTGACGGGGAATATAAAAAAAGTTATGGCTCAAGGCATAGGGTGATAAAAAAATAAAAACAAAAAAAAAAGGTTTGTCCTGCAGGTCCAAACAGGCTGCGTACTTAATTAATGAGTGGCCTCGTTCCCTCAGTGAGTTGTGATATGGAGTAATTTCGTGAGGTTCATCGTGCCTTATATGTTGTGGTCACAGTGGTGTAGCTATAAGGACCTTTTACACAGCCAATCATCCGGCAAACGAGCGTTCATATGAATGCTTGTTCCCGATCATTGCTATGCCCAACGATCAAACCATGAATGGGGAAACACTCGTCCATCGGCTGATTGTATCGTTTATGCAGCCAAACTATGATGGTTGTTGGCAGCACATCTCCCTGTGTAAACAACGATGTGCTGCCGACGTGATAATAATGTATGGGGACGAGAGATCGGAGTAACGAGCGCTCACCCCCATACATAGTACCTTGTGAAAGGAGCAAACGAGCGCCGATCAACAAGCTGTCTCGTTGATTGGCGCTCGTTTTCATGGCCCATATTGGCCGGTGTTAAAGGTCCTATAGTTGTCGTAGCAGTCATATGTAAATGCCAATGGGCCCTGAAGCCAAGTCTCTCAATAAAAAATTAAAGTGGGGGCACTGCCATTTTTGGCTATTGTAGTAACTGCGGCCCATGTAGTTTCCATGAGGTGAGGAGACATGGCTCCCAAAAAACTCCTCCATTTACTTAACCACCCTCTTCCCGAGTCATCCACATCCCTGAGTGCCTTTGTAAACCCCCCCCCCTTGTATAAAGTGCCACCCTGCTCCCCTCCTTGTATATAGTGCCACCCTGCTCCCCCCTTGTATATAGTGCCACCCTGTTCCCCCTTGTATATAGTGCCACCCTGCTCCCACTTTGTATATAGTGCCACCCTGCCTCCCTTGTATATAGTGCCACCCTGCCCCCCCCTTGTTTATAGTGCCACACAGCCCCCCACCAAAAAAATACACTGCCACAACCAAGTTCAGTACATAGATACAGCACCAGAGAAAAGCTCTGACATATACAGCATCAGCACAAAGCTCTGACATATACAACACCAGAACAAAGTTCAGTACATATATACAGCACCAGAACAAAGCTCAGTACATATATACAGCATCAGAACAAACTCAGTACATATATACAGTACCAGAACAAAGCTCAGTACGTAAATACAGCACCAGAACAAAGCTCAGTACATATATACAGCACTAGAACCAAACTCAGTACATATATACAGCACTAGAACCAAGCTCAGTACATATATGCAACACCAGAACAAAGCTCAAACATATATACAGCACTAGAACCAAGCTCAGTACATATATACACGACCAAAACAGAGCACAGTACATAAATACAGCACCAGAACAAAGCTCAATACATATATACAGCACCAGAACAAAGCTCAGTACATAACTACAGCACCAGAACCAAGCTCTGTACATATATACAGCCCCAGAACAAAGCTCATCACATATATACAGCACCACAACAGATACAGCTCAATTTACTGCAACCCATGCCGTATAAGTTTGTACGGCATAAAACTATAGCTCCCAGCCTGGCCTGAATAATGGTAAGGATATGCTCGGAGATGCTGTTTCACAAAAAAAGAATCATACCATCCATCATCTTGCTGCAGATCATACAGTGACTACAGTACCGATTAGAGGCAGAATAAACATTTACATTAAGTGACTCACCGGTGACATCTCAGATTCTAGTTCTGGTTCTCTTTTCTTTTCCATCCGGTCCAGATATCTATGATGATTCTCCCGGCCACAGAGCATTTCTGCAGTTTTCCGCTCAGATGTCTTCAGCTTCTCACTTTTAAAACATTTCTGCACCTATAAACGAAGATAAAATTCTCAACACCCCTAAATATAATAGCGCCATACACTGCACCTCTAATTATAATAGTGCCATACACGGTGTCCCTGATTATAATAGTACCATACACTGTGTCCCACACACACTGTGCTCCCTGTAGATAGTGACCCCCATAGAGACACTGTAGATTGTGCCCTATATAGAAGCCCCTGTAGATAGTGCCTCACATACAGCCCCCTGTAGATAGTGCGCACATATGGACTCCAGAGCTGCAGGGCAATAGTGCTAACCACTGAACCACCATGCTGCCCTACATATAGCTACCCCTACAGATTGTGCTCCACATATAGCCCACCCCTGTAGATAGTGCCTCACATATAGCTCCTCCTGTATATAGTGTCCCACATATAGCCCACCCCTGTAGACAGTGCATTACATATAGCCCCCCCAGTAGATGGTGCCCCACAGGCAACCCACCCCTGTATATAGTGTCCCACATATAACGCACCCCTGTAGATAGTGCCCTACAAATAGCTCCCCTATAGTGCTCCACATATAGCCCACCCCTGTATATATAGTGTCCCGCATATAGCCCACCCCTGTAGATAGTGCCCTACATAAAGATCCCCCTGTATATAGTGCTCCACATACCCACATATAGACCCCCCCCCCCTGTAGATAATGGCACTCACACTTTTATTAGAAAAAAAAACTAAAAACGTTACATACTTTCATGATCCCGTTCCCGCGCTATCCGGTGGCAATGCAGGCCTGCTCTTCTGCTGGGGCTGGGCGACGCTAGCATCGTTAAAAAACGCTGATTGGCAGGGCAGAATGACTTGCCAGAATGATTTCCCCCGTCAATCAAGGCCTTTCAACAACGGAAGAGGCACGATGAGGTCATCACGCCGCTAACGTCGTTGAAAGCCGCTGATTGGTGGGGCAAGTCATTTTGCCCTGCCAATCAGCATCACTGTAAGGCGCTAAATGGTTGGTCATCCAGCACTAATGCATGTAATTGTATCTGCATGTTATAGACGCAGGTACAATTAGTGCAAGAGGGGGTGGTGGCTGGTTTCAGAGGCACTGCCGCCCCCTCAGAAAGGCAGCAGCCTATAATATTGAGTTGTATCTACGTCCAGAGGACACAGATACAAGTCAATGTGGCTGTCGCTAGCACCAGGGCTAGTGACACCACAGGACATAAGGTGCCCTGTACCACCCGGCCCATAAATGTTAAAGGCCGGGTGGCGCCACCGGGCATGGGGGGCCGGTCGGTGGGCGGCATAGGCCCCCTCATGCCGCGGGCCCCGTAGCAGCCACTACGGCTGCTACAGTGGTAGTTTTGCCACTGTGTATGATGCATACACAAACGCATACAGCATGAGATTTGGGTTTTGTCGTAGGTGTTGCGGACAGGAGGGGCTCAAGCTGAACTTTTCCACCATATCCTATGAGCTTTTAGCTACACCTTTGTATGGCCACCAATCTACTGGCAGTCCCTGTGCCACCACTGTTATTTTCATCACTGGGCAGTGCCAACCACTAGCTGCTCTTGTATACACATAATCTGTGTACAATGCGGAAGAATACATATGCACCATATAAATAATGCATCTGATCTCTGTCTCTAAAGGAATCCAATTACAATTTCCACACACAGTGACCCCCTTCATTCAGCTCCTGACACATCCCCATGCAAAATTCAGCCATGTGCTAATTATCTGACCCCATTATTAACCTAGTGATCTATCCAGCACACATAATATTGCTATATATTAGTATCATTAATATTAGTGTCTATATAAGTCAATAAAACTTCAGCGATATCAATCTGTCCAGTAAGGAGGCATAAATGAGTGTGAATCAATTTAATCTGCTTTGGTGAATATGAAGGTGACCACAGGTGCACTGGGGAGGCATCAGCAAGACAACCTCCAAAAAGGAATGGTTTTGCAGGTAGTGGCAGGGTCTAAACTGGCCCACTAGAGAACCAGAGGATCCTCGGTGGGCCCAGGCTCTGACAAAATTATGGGCCCTAAAGGACCAGCAGAAGACATCCCAGTTTGGAGATGACTTTGGAGCCAATCACTTGACAATAGGGTCTGTTTCTTTTGGGATGATCCACAAATAACCTATTAGACCTTATTGCTAATATATCGTGTGTGTCCAATGATCACAACAAGGACTATGATGAATAAAAGTGGACATGTACTTGTTCTATATAGGTGGAGGGTGGGCCCTCAGAATCATCTCCTCTTGTGGGCCCAAGAAACCCCAATCCGATGCTGGGTGGTGGCCAATTCCGCTCTCTTTATCCCTCTTGACTGATTCTTCTCTAGTTTTGGGTTTTCTAGTGTCCTCGTCACTACTAGTAGCATGAGGCGGTACTTGTAAGCTATTCAGGTTGAACAGGTAGCCCAACTCCTCCAGGATGGCATACCCATACGTGCCATCGCAAGAATGTTTGCCGTGTCTCCCGTCGCAGTGTCAAGATCATGGAGTAGATACCAGAACATGACTGTTAAACGAGGAGAGCCGGACAGGGCTGTAGAAGGGCATACAACCCATCAAAAGGACCAGTATCTTCTCCTTTGTGCATAGAGGAACAGGAGTAGCACTGCCGGAGTCCTTCAAAGTGACCTCCAACGGCAACCGGTGTAAATGTTTCTGACCAAACTGTCAGAAACAGACTCCATGAGGGTGGCATGAGGGCCCGAGGGTGGGACGTATGCTCATAGTCCAGCCCCGTGCAACTCGATTGGTATTCACCAGAGAACACCGGAACTGGCAGGTCCGCCATTGGTGCCCCTTTCTATTCACAGATGAGATCAGGTTCACACTGTGACAGACGTAAAAGAGTCTGAGGACGCCGTAGTCAACATAATGCTGCCGGCAACATCATCCGGCATGACCAGTTTGGTGTTGGGTCAGTGATGGTTTGGGGAGGCGAATTCTTGGAGGGTCGCACAAACCTCCACGTGATTGCCAACGGTACCCTGACTGCTGATAGTTACCGGGATAAAATCCTCAGATCCATTGGTAATTTGGAATCCAGCCCTCAATTGGTTGCGGATTTTGGTTTCCATCAGTAAAAATCTTCAATGTTTTATTCATGAAGATCCGATTTCAAAGGGTAAAGTGGCAATACACACAAGATCCGATTGACGATATATCCGTCGCTCGTCGTTAAGGGGTTAAACCACGTCTTTTAATAAGTGGCTATAAATCAACTACACGCACGTGAGACTTACCAATATACATGGATTACGCCATACCCGTTTCTCTTCTAATCCCAGTCCTTATGTATTTACGTGGGATATCTTTCATTCATATGAAGGGATCTGTTCAGTCTTAAAGCGCGTTGTCGATGGACTAAAGAAAACGAACCAAATACGCCAACAATATTAGCGCCACCTACTTGTCCTTTTTCTCTTCATTTTGATTTTCTCTCCAGATCGTAACTTTGTGTCCTGATAAGTTAATCACGTCTTTGGGGATGGAGGTTTTGCCAAATGGAGGTTCCCCGGGAGGCAGCTGATGTTAATTGTGCCCCCAGAGTTCTCGGTGTACAAGGGGCAGCATGTTATGTTTGTTTTAGAGACGTCATAAATTATTAACACGGTGACTTGGCGAATATTACTCGTCCGCTAATAGTGAAACTCAAGAGGCCCCGAAGATATTCCATGGAGCGGATATTCTACATCCAAAAAGAGAGGACGAAAATATTTGGAAACAAAAACAGATTATTATATTTATTATGGTTAATATTATTATTATTTGTATTAATATTTTGTATTTTTGTGTGTTTTATACTTCACTATTAACTAATAATAAAATGAATAACAACAATTATTTTTATTATTATTTTGTACGTTTATTATTGTTGTTTTTATGAACGTTACCGTCACTCGTTATTTGTATTACATTAAAAAGTTATAAATCTTTAAACATATTATGTATTGATTTTTATCATCATTATTATTATTTATATTATATTAACCCCTTCCCACCCTACCATTACAGCGCAGTGATTGTGCGGGCACAGGAGCTGTATTGTGCAATCATTTGCGGGTGCCGGGTAATACAGTAATCTAATGAATGGGACAGGGGATAACTCTGTTCCGGACATTTTAACCCCTTTGATGCCGTAGTCAATAACAACCATGTCACCCACAAGCACTCTTGTGATGTGACTCCGTGAAGATGGGTGGCCATGGTCCCCAGGTCTGCACATTTACTAATACAACAAGTTCAATAAAGGTTTTTTTTTTTATATAAAAAAATAAATAAAAAACCTATATAATAATTTACTATTTGGTCCAAATAAATTCAGTGCAAATCAAAAGTTCCCCCATGTGCTTTAACAAATGGCACCATATGACACTATGAATGGGACACTGTATGGAGCTATGAATGGTACACTGTATGGAGCTATGGATGGGACACTGTATGGCGCTATGAATGGGATACTGTATGGAGCTATGAATGGTACAATGTATGGAGCTATGGATGGGACACTGTATGGCGCTATGAATGGGATATTGTATGACGCTATGAATGGGACACTGTATGGAGCTATGAATGGGATACTGTATGGAGCTATGAATAGGACACTGTATGGCGCTATGAATGGGATACCGTATGGCGCTATGAATGGGATACCGTATGGAGCTATGAATGGGACACTGTATGGAGCTATGAATGGGACACTGTATGGCGCTATGAATGGGATACTGTATGGCGCTATGAATGGGATACTGTATGGAGCTATGAATGGGATGCGGTATGGAGCTATGAATGGTACACCATATGGCGCTATGAATGGGACACCGTATGAAGCTATGAATGGGACACTGTATGGAGCTATGAATGGGACACTGTATGGAGCTATGAATGGGACACTGTATGGAACTATGAATGGGATACTGTATGGAGCTATGAATGGGACACTGTATGGAGCTATGAATGGGATACCGTATGGCGCTATGAATGGGATACTGTATGGAGCTATGAATGGGACACTGTATGGAGCTATGAATGGAATACCGTATGGCGCTATGAATGGGATACTGTATGGAGCTATGAATGGGATGCAGTATGGAGCTATGAATGGTACACCATATGGCGCTATGAATGGGACACCGTATGAAGCTATGAATGGGACACTGTATGGAGCTATGAATGGGACACTGTATGGAGCTATGAATGGGACACTGTATGGAACTATGAATGGGATACTGTATGGAGCTATGAATGGGACACTGTATGGAGCTATGAATGGGATACTGTATGGCGCTATGAATGGGATACTGTATGGAGCTATGAATGGGACACTCTATGGCGCTATGAATGGGGCACTGTATGGAGCTATGAATGGGACACTGTATGGAGGTATGAATGGGATACTGTATGGAGCTATGAATGGGACACTGTATGGCACTATGAATGGGATACTGTATGGCTCTATGAATAGGACACTATATAGAGCTATGAATGGGATACTGTATGGAGCTATGAATGGGATACTGTATGGAGCTATGAATGGGACACTGTATGGTGCTATGAATGGGACACTGTATGGCGTTTTGAATGGGACACTGTATGGCGCTATGAATGGGATACTTTATGGAGCTATGAATGGGACAATGTATGGAGCTATAAATGGGACACTGTATGGAGCTATGAATGGGATACTGTATGGCGCTATGAATAGGACACTGTATGGAGCTATGAATGGGATATGGTATGGCGCTATGAATGGGATACTGTATGGCGCTATGAATGGGATACTGTATGGAGCTATGAATGGGACACTGTATGGAGCTATGAATGGGACAATGTATGGAGCTATGAATGGGACACTGTATGGAGCTATGAATTGGATACTGTATGGCGCTATGAATAGGACACTGTATGGAGCTATGAATGGGATATGGTATGGAGAAATGAATGGGATACTGTATGGCGCTATGAATGGGACACTGTTGTAATGAATCAGGGTAGGGAGACGACAGATGAGCCCTAATCTACCCGCAACTCAGTCCCTGCCTACTTGCACGGCCCGTCCTAAGTGACAGCGTACAACTGGGCGATGGTCCCTACGCTAGTAAGTGCAAGACAGACAACACAAGACAATGGCACACAGAAGCAAAGGGGAAGTAGGGGCAGTTGCCCACGGAAAACCGTGAGCAACAGGAGTGGGGAACGAGCCGAATCAAACCAGGAGAGTATGTAGTAGCAAAACAGAGCAGGAGAATAGTCAGGCAAGCCAGGTTCAAAAAGTTACAGCGGTCAATTAGGTAAATAGCAGGAATAGCAGAGCTAGGAAACGAGAGAATTACAGGCAAGGAACAAGCTGCAAGTGAGGGTATAAATAGACCAAGGGCGGGAGCTAGAACCGTCAGGCCAGGCTGAGATAGGTTCTCCCCCTCCTCAGCCTGCAAGCCTGAGTGGTAATAGATCGCGTCACTCTAGCAGACCTTGGAGCTGATGAAGGCTGATTAACCCCAGGCGTCGACACAGAACCTGTGTCAGGCAAACCCTTTACAACTGTATGGCGCTATGAATGGGATACTGTATGGCACTATGAATGGGATACTGTATGGCACTATGAATGGGATACTGTATGGCACTATGAATGGGAAACTGTATGGCACTATGAATGGGATATGGTATGGAGCTATGAATGGGACACTGTATGGCGCTATGAATGGGATACCGTATGGCGCTATGAATGGGATACTGTATAGTGCTATGAATGGGATACTGCATGGAGCTATGAATGGGATACTGTATGGAGCTATGAATGGGACACTGTATGGAGCTATGAATGGGACACTGTATGGAGCTATGAATGGGACACTGTATGGAACTATGAATGGGATACTGTATGGAGCTATGAATGGGACACTGTATGGAGCTATGAATGGGATACTGTATGGCGCTATGAATGGGATACTGTATGGAGCTATGAATGGGACACTGTATGGAGCTATGAATGGAATACCGTATGGCGCTATGAATGGGATACTGTATGGAGCTATGAATGGGATGCAGTATGGAGCTATGAATGGTACACCATATGGCGCTATGAATAGGACACCGTATGAAGCTATGAATGGGACACTGTATGGAGCTATGAATGGGACACTGTATGGAGCTATGAATGGGACACTGTATGGAACTATGAATGGGATACTTTATGGAGCTATGAATGGGACACTGTATGGAGCTATGAATGGGATACTGTATGGCGCTATGAATGGGATACTGTATGGAGCTATGAATGGGACACTGTATGGAGCTATGAATGGAATACCGTATGGCGCTATGAATGGGATACTGTATGGAGCTATGAATGGGATACTGTATGGAGCTATGAATGGGACACTGCATGGAGCTATGAATGGGATACTGTATGGAGCTATGAATGGGACACTGTATGGAGCTATGAATGGGACACTGTATGGCGCTATGAATGGGATACTGTATGGAGCTATGAATGGGATACTGTATGGAGCTATGAATGGGATACTGTATGGAGCTATGAATGGGACACTCTATGGCGCTATGAATGGGGCACTGTATGGAGCTATGAATGGGACACTGTATGGAGGTATGAATGGGATACTGTATGGAGCTATGAATGGGACACTGTATGGCACTATGAATGGGATACTGTATGGCGCTATGAATAGGACACTATATAGAGCTATGAATGGGATACTGTATGGAGCTATGAATGGGATACTGTATGGAGCTATGAATGGGACACTGTATGGTGCTATGAATGGGACACTGTATGGCGTTTTGAATGGGACACTGTATGGCGCTATGAATGGGATACTTTATGGAGCTATGAATGGGACAATGTATGGAGCTATAAATGAGACACTGTATGGAGCTATGAATGGGATACTGTATGGCGCTATGAATAGGACACTGTATGGAGCTATGAATGGGATATGGTATGGCGCTATGAATGGGATACTGTATGGCGCTATGAATGGGATACTGTATGGAGCTATGAATGGGATACTGTATGGAGCTATGAATGGGAAAATGTATGGAGCAATGAATGGGACACTGTATGGAGCTATGAATGGGATACTGTATGGCGCTATGAATAGGACACTGTATGGAGCTATGAATGGGATATGATATGGAGAAATGAATGGGATACTGTATGGCGCTATGAATGGGACACTGTTGTAATGAATCAGGGTAGGGAGACGACAGATGAGCCCTAATCTACCCGCAACTCAGTCCCTGCCTACTTGCACGGCCCGTCCTAAGTGACAGCGTACAACTGGGCGATGGTCCCTACGCTAGTAAGTGCAAGACAGACAACACAAGACAATGGCACACAGAAGCAAAGGGGAAGTAGGGGCAGTTGCCCACGGAAAACCGTGAGCAACAGGAGTGGGGAACGAGCCGAATCAAACCAGGAGAGTACGTAGTAGCAAAACAGAGCAGGAGAATAGTCAGGGAAGCCAGGTTCAAAAAGTTACAGCGGTCAATTAGGTAAATAGCAGGAATAGCAGAGCTAGGAAACGAGAGAATTACAGGCAAGGAACAAGCTGCAAGTGAGGGTATAAATAGACCAAGGGCGGGAGCTAGAACCGTCAGGCCAGGCTGAGATAGGTTCTCCCCCTCCTCAGCCTGCAAGCCTGAGTGGTAATAGATCGCGTCACTCTAGCAGACCTTGGAGCTGATGAAGGCTGATTAACCCCAGGCGTCGACACAGAACCTGTGTCAGGCAAACCCTTTACAACTGTATGGCGCTATGAATGGGATACTGTATGGCACTATGAATGGGATACTGTATGGCACTATGAATGGGATACTGTATGGCGCTATGAATGGGAAACTGTATGGCACTATGAATGGGATATGGTATGGAGCTATGAATGGGACACTGCATGGCGCTATGAATGGGATACCGTATGGCGCTATGAATGGGATACTGTATAGTGCTATGAATGGGATACTGCATGGAGCTATGAATGGGATACTGTATGGAGCTATGAATGGGACACTGTATGGAGCTATGAATGGGACACTGTATGGAGCTATGAATGGGATACCCTATGGCGCTATGAATAAGATACTGCATGGCGCTATGAATGGGACACCGTATGGAGCTATGAATGGGACACCGTATGGAGCTATGAATGGGACACTGTATGGAGCTATGACTGGGATACTGTATGGTGCTATGAATGGGATACTGTATGGAGCTATGAATGGGACACTGTATGGAGCTATGAATGGGACACTGTATGGCGCTATGAATGGGATACTGTATGGCGCTATGAATGGGATACTGTATGGAGCTATGAATGGGATACGGTATGGAGCTATGAATGGTACACCGCATGGCGCTATGAATGGGATACCGTATGAAGCTATGAATGGGACACCGTATGGAGCAATGAATGGTACACTGTATGGAGCTATGAATGGGACACTGTATGGAGCTATGAATGGGATACTGTATGGAGCTATTAATGGGACACTGTATGGAGCTATGAATGGGATACTGTATGGCGCTATGAATGGGATACTGTATGGAGCTATGAATGGGATACTGTATGGAGCTATGAATGGGACACTGTATGGCGCTATGAATGGGATACCGTATGGCGCTATGAATGGGATACCGTATGGAGCTATGAATGGGACACTGTATGGAGCTATGAATGGGATACTGTATGGCGCTATGAATGGGATACTGTATGCTGCTATGAATGGGATACTGTATGGAGCTATGAATGGGATACTGTATGGAGCTATGAATGGGACACTGTATGGAGCTATGAATGGGATACTGTATGGTGCTATGAATGGGACGCTGTATGGAGCTATGAATGGGACACTGTATGGAGCTATGGATGGGACACTGTATGGCGCTATGAATGGGATATTGTATGACGCTATGAATGGGACACTGTATGGAGCTATGAATGGTACACTGTATGGAGCTATGGATGGGATACTGTATGGAGCTATGAATGGGATACTGTATGGAGCTATGAATTGGACACTGTATGGAGCTATGAATAGGACACTGTATGGCGCTATGAATGGGATACCATATGGAGCAATGAATGGGACACTGTATGGAGCTATGAATGGGACACTGTATGGAGCTATGAATGGGATACTGTATGGAGCTATTAATGGGATACTATATGGCGCTATGAATAGGATACTGTATGGCGCTATGAATGGGATACTGTATGGAGCTATGAATGGGATACCGTATGGCGCTATGAATGGGATACTGTATGGAGCTATGAATGGGGCACTGTATGGAGCTATGAATGGGATACTGTATGGCGCTATGAATGGGATACTGTATGCTGCTATGAATGGGATACTGTATGGAGCTATGAATGGGATACTGTATGGAGCTATGAATGGGACACTGTATGGAGCTATGAATGGGATACTGTATGGAGCTATGAATAGGACACTGTATGGCGCTATGAATGGGATACCATATGGCGCTATGAATGGGACACTGTATGGAGCTATGTATGGGACACCGTATGGAGCTATGAATGGGACACTGTATGGAGCTATGAATGGGACACTGTATGGCGCTATGAATGGGATACTGTATGGCGCTATGAATGGGATACTGTATGGAGCAATGAATGGAATACGGTATGGAGCTATGAATGGTACACCGTATGGCGCTATAAATGGGACACCGTATGAAGCTATGAATGGGATACTGTATGGCGCTATGAATGGGATACTGGATGCTGCTATGAATGGGATACTGTATGGAGCTATGAATGGGATACTGTATGGTGCTATGAATGGGACACTGTATGGAGCTATGAATGGGACACTGTATGGAGCTATGGATGGGACACTGTATGGCGCTATGAATGGGATATTGTATGACGCAATGAATGGGACACTGTATGGAGCTATGAATGTTACACTGTATGGAGCTATGGATGGGATACTGTATGGAGCTATGAATGGGATACTGTATGGAGCTATGAATGGGACACTGTATGGAGCTATGAATGGGATACTGTATGGAGCTATGAGTAGGACACTGTATGGCGCTATGAATGGCATACCATATGGAGCTATGAATGGGATACTGTATGGAACTATGAATGGGATACTGTATGGAGCTATGAATGTGACACTGTATGGAGCTATGAATGGGACACTGTATGGAGCTATGAATGGGACACTGTATGGAGCTATAAATGGGATACTATATGGCGCTATGAATAGGATACTGTATGGCGCTATGAATAGGATACTGTATGGCGCTATGAATGGGACACCGTATGGAGCTATGAATGGGACACTGTATGGAGCTATGAATGGGACACTGTATGGCGCTATGAATGGGACACTGTATGGAGCTATGAATGGGATACCATATGGCGCTATGAATGGGATACTGTATGGAACTATGAATGGGATACTGTATGGAGCTATGAATGGGACACTGTATTTAGCTATGAATGGGACACTGTATGGAGCTATGAAAGGGATACTATATGGCGCTATGAATAGGATACTGTATGGCGCTATGAATGGGACACCGTATGGAGCTATGAATGGGACACTGTATGGAGCTATGAATGGGACACTGTATGGTGCTATGAATGGGATACTGTATGGAGCTATGAATGGGATACGGTATGGAGCTATGAATGGTACACTGTATGGAGCTATGGATGGGATACTGTATGGAGCTATGAATGGGATACTGTATGGAGCTATGAATGGGACACTGTATGGAGCTATGAATGGGATACTGTATGGAGCTATGAATAGGACACTGTATGGCGCTATGAATGGGATACCATATGGCGCTATAAATGGGATACTGTATGGAGCTTTGAATGGGATACTGTATGGAGCTATGAATGGGACACTGTATGGAGCTATGAATGGGACACTGTATGGAGCTATGAATGGGACACTGTATGGAGCTATGAATGGGATACTATATGGCGCTATGAATAGGATACTGTATGGCGCTATGAATGGGACACCGTATGAAGCTATGAATGGGACACTGTATGGAGCTATGAATGGGACACTGTATGGCACTATGAATGGGATACTGTATGGCGCTATGAATGGGATACTGTATGGAGCTATGAATGGAATACGGTATGGAGCTATGAATGGTACACCGTATGGCGCTATGAATGGGACACGGTATGAAGCTATGAATGGGATACTGTATGGCGCTATGAATGGGATACTGTATGCTGCTATGAATGGGATACTGTATGGAGCTATGAATGGGATACTGTATGGAGCTATGAATGGGACACTGTATGGAGCTATGAATGGGATACTGTATGGTGCTATGAATGGGACACTGTATGGAGCTATGAATGGGACACTGTATGGAGCTATGGATGGGACACTGTATGGCGCTATGAATGGGATATTGTATGACGCTATGAATGGGACACTATATGGAGCTATGAATGGTACACTGTATGGAGCTATGGATGGGATACTGTATGGAGCTATGAATGGGATACTGTATGGAGCTATGAATGGGACACTGTATGGAGCTATGAATGGGATACTGTATGGAGCTATGAATAGGACACTTTATGGCGCTATGAATGGGATACAATATGGAGCTATGAATGGGATACTGTATGGAGCTATGAATGGGATACTGTATGGAGCTGTGAATGTGACACTGTATGGAGCTATGAATGGGACACTGTATGGAGCTATGAATGGGACACTGTATGGAGCTATGAATGGGATACTATATGGCGCTATGAATAGGATACTGTATGGCGCTATGAATGGGACACCGTATGGAGCTATGAATGGGACACTGTATGGAGCTATGCATGGGATACCATATGGCGCTATGAATGGGATACTGTATGGAACTATGAATGGGATACTGTATGGAGCTATGAATGGGACACTGTATGGAGCTATGAATGGGACACTGTATGGAGCTATGAATGGGACACTGTATGGAGCTATGAATGGGATACTATATGGCGCTATGAATAGGATACTGTATGGCGCTATGAATGGGACACCGTATGGAGCTATGAATGGGACACCGTATGGAGCTATGAATGGGACACTGTATGGCGCTATGAATGGGATACTGTATGGCGCTATGAATGGGATACTGTATGGAGCTATGAATGGGATACGGTATGGAGCTCTGAATGGTACACCGTATGGCGCTATGAATGGGACACAGTATGAAGCTATGAATGGGACACTGTATGGAGCTATGAATGGGACACTGTATGGAGCTATGAATGGGACACTGTATGGAGCTATGAATGGCATACTGTATGGAGCTATGAATGGGACACTGTATGGAGCTATGAATGGGATAATGTATGGCGCTATGAATGGGATACTGTATGGAGCTATGAATGGGACACTGTATGGAGCTATGAATGGGATACCGTATGGCGCTATGATGGGATACTGTATGGAGCTATGAATAGGACACTGTATGGAGCTATGAATGGGATACTGTATGGAGCTATGAATGTGACACTGTATGGCGCTATGAATGTGACACTGTATGGCGCTATGAATGGGATACTGTATGGCGCTATGAATGTGACACTGTATGGAGCTATGAATGGGACAATGTATGGAGCTATAAATGGGACACTGTATGGAGCTATGAATGGGATACTGTATGGCGCTATGAATAGGACACTGTATGGAGCTATGAATGGGATATGGTATGGCGCTATGACTGGGATACTGTATGGCGCTATGAATGGGATACGGTATGGAGCTATGAATGGGACACTGTATGGAGCTATGAATGGGACACTGTATGGAGCTATGAATGGGATACTGTATGGCGCTATGAATAGGACACTGTATGGAGCTATGAATGAGATACTGTATGGCGCTATGAATAGGACACTGTATGGAGCTATGAATGGGATATGTTATGGCGCAATGAATGGGATACTGTATGGCGCTATGAATGGGATACTGTATGGAGCTATGAATGGGACACTGTATGGAGCTATGAATGGGACAATGTATGGAGCTATGAATGGGACACTGTATGGAGCTATGAATGGGATACTGTATGGCGCTATGAATAGGACATTGTATGGAGCTATGAATGGGATATGGTATGGA
Source organism: Rhinoderma darwinii (assembly GCF_050947455.1). Taxonomy (NCBI): domain Eukaryota; kingdom Metazoa; phylum Chordata; class Amphibia; order Anura; family Rhinodermatidae; genus Rhinoderma; species Rhinoderma darwinii. The sequence continues at coordinate 9,079,967 of NC_134690.1, read as the reverse complement.
GAAATGAATGGGATACTGTATGGCGCTATGAATGGGACACTGTTGTAATGAATCAGGGTAGGGAGACGACAGGTGAGCCCTAATCTACCCGCAACTCAGTCCCTGCCTACTTGCACGGCCCGTCCTAAGTGACAGCGTACAACTGGGCGATGGTCCCTACGCTAGTAAGTGCAATACAGACAACACAAGACAATGGCACACAGAAGCAAAGGGGACGTAGGGGCAGTTGCCCACGGAAAACCGTGAGCAACAGGAGTGGGGAACGAGCCTAATCAAACCAGGAAAGGACGTAGTAGCAAAACAGAGCAGGAGAATAGTCAGGCAAGCCAGGTTCAAAAAGTTACAGCGGTCAATTAGGTAAATAGCAGGAATAGCAGAGCTAGGAAACGAGAGAATTACAGGCAAGGAACAAGCTGCAAGTGAGGGTATAAATAGACCAAGGGCGGGAGCTAGAACCGTCAGGCCAGGCTGTGATAGGTTCTCCCCCTCCTCAGCCTGCAAGCCTGAGTGGTAACAGATCGCGTCATTCTAGCAGACCTTGGAGCTGATAAAGGCTGATTAACCCCAGGCGTCGACACAGAACCTGTGTCAGGCAAACCCTTTACAACTGTATGGCGCTATAAATGGGATACTATATGGCGCTATGAATGGGATACTGTATGGCACTATGAATGGGATACTGTATGGCGCTATGAATGGGAAACTGTATGGCACTATGAATGGGATATGGTATGGAGCTATGAATGGGACACTGCATGGCGCTATGAATGGGATACTGTATAGTGCTATGAATGGGATACTGTATGGTGCTATGAATGGGATACTGTATGGAGCTATGAATGGGATACTGTATGGAGCTATGAATGGGACACTGTATGGAGCTATGAATGGGACACTGTATGGAGCTATGAATGGGATACCCTATGGCGCTATGAATAGGATACTGTATGGCGCTATGAATAGGACACCGTAAGGAGCTATGAATGGGACACCGTATGGAGCTATGAATGGGACACTGTATGGAGCTATGAATGGGATACTGTATGGTGCTATGAATGGGATACTGTATGGAGCTATGAATGGGACATTGTATGGAGCTATGAATGGGACACTGTATGGCGCTATGAATGGGACACCGTATGGAGCTTTGAATGGGACACTGTATGGAGCTATGAATGGGACACTGTATGGAGCTATGAATGGGATACTGTATGGAGCTATGAATGGGACACTGTATGGAGCTATGAATGGGATACGGTATGGAGCTATGAATGGTACACCGTATGGCGCTATGAATGGGACACCGTATGAAGCTATGAATGGGACACCGTATGGAGCTATGAATGGGACACCGTATGAAGCTATGAATGGGACACCGTATGGAGCTATGAATGGGACACTGTATGGAGCTATGAATGGGACACTGTATGGAGCTATGAATGGGATACTGTATGGAGCTATGAATGGGACACTGTATGGAGCTATGAATGGGATACTGTATGGCGCTATGAATGGGATACTGTATGGAGCTATGAATGGGATACTGTATGGAGCTATGAATGGGATACTGTATGCTGCTATGAATGGGATACTGTATGGAGCTATGAATGGGACACTGTATGGAGCTATGAATGGGATACTGTATGGTGCTATGAATGGGACACTGTATGGAGCTATGAATGGGACACTGTATGGAGCTATGAATGGTACACTGTATGGCGCTATGAATGGGACACCGTATGGAGCTATGAATGGGACACTGTATGGAGCTATGAATGGGACACTGTATGGAGCTATGAATGGGATACTGTATGGAGCTATGAATGGTACACTGTATGGAGCTATGAATGGGATACTGTATGGCGCTATGAATGGGATACTGTATGGAGCTATGAATGGGATACTGTATGGAGCTATGAATGGGACACTCTATGGCGCTATGAATGGGGCACTGTATGGAGCTATGAATAGGACACTGTATGGAGGTATGAATGGGATACTATATGGAGCTATGAATGGGACACTGTATGGCACTATGAATGGGATACTGTATGGCGCTATGATTAGGACACTATATAGAGCTATGAATGGGATACTGTATTGAGCTATGAATGGAATACTGTATGGAGCTATGAATGGGGCACTGTATGGTGCTATGATTGGGACACTGTATGGAGCTATGAATGGGACACTGTATGGCGCTTTGAATGGGACACTGTATGGCGCTATGAATGGGATACTGTATGGAGCTATGAATGTGACACTGTATGGCGCTATGAATGTGACACTGTATGGCGCTATGAATGGGATACTGTATGGCGCTATGAATGGGACACTGTATGGAGTTATGAATAGGACAATGTATGGAGCTATAAATGGGACAATGTATGGAGCTAAGAATGGGATACTGTATGGCGCTATGAATAGGACACTGTATGGAGCTATGAATGGGATATGATATGGCGCTATTAATGGGATACTGTATGGTGCTATGAATGGGATACTGTATGGAGCTATGAATGGGACACTGTATGGAGCTATGAATGGGACAATGTATGGAGCTATGAATGGTACACTGTATGGAGCTATGTATGGGATACTGTATGGAGCTATGAATGGGATACTGTATGGAGCTATGAATGGGACACTGTATGGAGCTATGAATGGGATACTGTATGGAGCTATGAATAGGACACTGTATGGCGCTATGAATGGGATACCATATGGCGCTATAAATGGGATACTGTATGGAGCTTTGAATGGGATACTGTATGGAGCTATGAATGGGACACTTTATGGAGCTATGAATGGGACACTGTATGGAGCTATGAATGGGATACTATATGGCGCTATGAATAGGATACTGTATGGCGCTATGAATGGGACACCGTATGGAGCTATGAATGGGACACTGTATGGAGCTATGAATGGGACACTGTATGGCACTATGAATGGGATACTGTATGGCGCTATGAATGGGATACTGTATGGAGCTATGAATGGAATACGGTATGGAGCTATGAATGGTACACCGTATGGCGCTATGAATGGGACACCGTATGAAGCTATGAATGGGATACTGTATGGCGCTATGAATGGGATACTGTATGCTGCTATGAATGGGATACTGTATGGAGCTATGAATGGGATACTGTATGGAGCTATGAATGGGACACTGTATGGAGCTATGAATGGGATACTGTATGGTGCTATGAATGGGACACTGTATGGAGCTATGAATGGGACACTGTATGGAGCTATGGATGGGACACTGTATGGCGCTATGAATGGGATATTGTATGACGCTATGAATGGGACACTATATGGAGCTATGAATGGTAAACTGTATGGAGCTATGGATGGGATACTGTATGGAGCTATGAATGGGATACTGTATGGAGCTATGAATGGGACACTGTATGGAGCTATGAATGGGATACTGTATGGAGCTATGAATAGGACACTTTATGGCGCTATGAATGGGATACAATATGGAGCTATGAATGGGATACTGTATGGAGCTATGAATGGGATACTGTATGGAGCTGTGAATGTGACACTGTATGGAGCTATGAATGGGACACTGTATGGAGCTATGAATGGGACACTGTATGGAGCTATGAATGGGATACTATATGGCGCTATGAATAGGATACTGTATGGCGCTATGAATGGGACACCGTATGGAGCTATGAATGGGACACTGTATGGAGCTATGCATGGGATACCATATGGCGCTATGAATGGGATACTGTATGGAACTATGAATGGGATACTGTATGGAGCTATGAATGGGACACTGTATGGAGCTATGAATGGGACACTGTATGGAGCTATGAATGGGACACTGTATGGAGCTATGAATGGGATACTATATGGCGCTATGAATAGGATACTGTATGGCGCTATGAATGGGACACCGTATGGAGCTATGAATGGGACACTGTATGGAGCTATGAATGGGACACTGTATGGCGCTATGAATGGGATACTGTATGGCGCTATGAATGGGATACTGTATGGAGCTATGAATGGGATACGGTATGGAGCTCTGAATGGTACACCGTATGGCGCTATGAATGGGACACAGTATGAAGCTATGAATGGGACACTGTATGGAGCTATGAATGGGACACTGTATGGAGCTATGAATGGGACACTGTATGGAGCTATGAATGGCATACTGTATGGAGCTATGAATGGGACACTGTATGGAGCTATGAATGGGATAATGTATGGCGCTATGAATGGGATACTGTATGGAGCTATGAATGGGACACTGTATGGAGCTATGAATGGGATACCGTATGGCGCTATGATGGGATACTGTATGGAGCTATGAATAGGACACTGTATGGAGCTATGAATGGGATACTGTATGGAGCTATGAATGTGACACTGTATGGCGCTATGAATGTGACACTGTATGGCGCTATGAATGGGATACTGTATGGCGCTATGAATGTGACACTGTATGGAGCTATGAATGGGACAATGTATGGAGCTATAAATGGGACACTGTATGGAGCTATGAATGGGATACTGTATGGCGCTATGAATAGGACACTGTATGGAGCTATGAATGGGATATGGTATGGCGCTATGACTGGGATACTGTATGGCGCTATGAATGGGATACGGTATGGAGCTATGAATGGGACACTGTATGGAGCTATGAATGGGACACTGTATGGAGCTATGAATGGGATACTGTATGGCGCTATGAATAGGACACTGTATGGAGCTATGAATGAGATACTGTATGGCGCTATGAATAGGACACTGTATGGAGCTATGAATGGGATATGTTATGGCGCAATGAATGGGATACTGTATGGCGCTATGAATGGGATACTGTATGGAGCTATGAATGGGACACTGCATGGAGCTATGAATGGGACAATGTATGGAGCTATGAATGGGACACTGTATGGAGCTATGAATGGGATACTGTATGGCGCTATGAATAGGACATTGTATGGAGCTATGAATGGGATATGGTATGGAGAAATGAATGGGATACTGTATGGCGCTATGAATGGGACACTGTTGTAATGAATGAGGGTAGGGAGACGACAGGTGAGCCCTAATCTACCCGCAACTCAGTCCCTGCCTACTTGCACGGCCCGTCCTAAGTGACAGCGTACAACTGGGCGATGGTCCCTACGCTAGTAAGTGCAATACAGACAACACAAGACAATGGCACACAGAAGCAAAGGGGACGTAGGGGCAGCTGCCCACGGAAAACCGTGAGCAACAGGAGTGGGGAACGAGCCTAATCAAACCAGGAAAGGACGTAGTAGCAAAACAGAGCAGGAGAATAGTCAGGCAAGCCAGGTTCAAAAAGTTACAGCGGTCAATTAGGTAAATAGCAGGAATAGCAGAGTTAGGAAACGAGAGAATTACAGGCAAGGAACAAGCTGCAAGTGAGGGTATAAATAGACCAAGGGCGGGAGCTAGAACCGTCAGGCCAGGCTGTGATAGGTTCTCCCCCTCCTCAGCCTGCAAGCCTGAGTGGTAACAGATCGCGTCATTCTAGCAGACCTTGGAGCTGATGAAGGCTGATTAACCCCAGGCGTCGACACAGAACCTGTGTCAGGCAAACCCTTTACAACTGTATGGCGCTATAAATGGGATACTATATGGCGCTATGAATGGGATACTGTATGGCACTATGAATGGGATACTGTATGGCGCTATGAATGGGAAACTGTATGGCACTATGAATGGGATATGGTATGGAGCTATGAATGGGACACTGCATGGCGCTATGAATGGGATACTGTATAGTGCTATGAATGGGATACTGTATGGTGCTATGAATGGGATACTCTATGGAGCTATGAATGGGATACTGTATGGAGCTATGAATGGGACACTGTATGGAGCTATGAATGGGACACTGTATGGAGCTATGAATGGGATACCCTATGGCGCTATGAATAGGATACTGTATGGCGCTATGAATGGGACACCGTAAGGAGCTATGAATGGGACACCGTATGGAGCTATGAATGGGACACTGTATGGAGCTATGAATGGGATACTGTATGGTGCTATGAATGGGATACTGTATGGAGCTATGAATGGGACATTGTATGGAGCTATGAATGGGACACTGTATGGCGCTATGAATGGGACACCGTATGGAGCTATGAATGGGACACTGTATGGAGCTATGAATGGGACACTGTATGGAGCTATGAATGGGATACTGTATGGAGCTATGAATGGGACACTGTATGGAGCTATGAATGGGATACGGTATGGAGCTATGAATGGTACACCGTATGGCGCTATGAATGGGACACCGTATGAAGCTATGAATGGGACACCGTATGGAGCTATGAATGGGACACTATATGGAGCTATGAATGGGACACTGTATGGAGCTATGAATGGGATACTGTATGGAGCTATGAATGGGACACTGTATGGAGCTATGAATGGGATACTGTATGGCGCTATGAATGGGATACTGTATGGAGCTATGAATGGGATACTGTATGGAGCTATGAATGGGATACTGTATGCTGCTATGAATGGGATACTGTATGGAGCTATGAATGGGACACTGTATGGAGCTATGAATGGGATACTGTATGGTGCTATGAATGGGACACTGTATGGAGCTATGAATGGGACACTGTATGGAGCTATGAATGGTACACTGTATGGCGCTATGAATGGGACACCGTATGGAGCTATGAATGGGACACTGTATGGAGCTATGAATGGGACACTGTATGGAGCTATGAATGGGATACTGTATGGAGCTATGAATGGTACACTGTATGGAGCTATGAATGGGATACTGTATGGCGCTATGAATGGGATACTGTATGGAGCTATGAATGGGATACTGTATGGAGCTATGAATGGGACACTCTATGGCGCTATGAATGGGGCACTGTATGGAGCTATGAATAGGACACTGTATGGAGGTATGAATGGGATACTATATGGAGCTATGAATGGGACACTGTATGGCACTATGAATGGGATACTGTATGGCGCTATGATTAGGACACTATATAGAGCTATGAATGGGATACTGTATGGAGCTATGAATGGGATACTGTATGGAGCTATGAATGGGACACTGTATGGTGCTATGATTGGGACACTGTATGGAGCTATGAATGGGACACTGTAAGGCGCTTTGAATGGGACACTGTATGGCGCTATGAATGGGATACTGTATGGAGCTATGAATGTGACACTGTATGGCGCTATGAATGTGACACTGTATGGCGCTATGAATGGGATACTGTATGGCGCTATGAATGGGACACTGTATGAAGTTATGAATAGGACAATGTATGGAGCTATAAATGGGACAATGTATGGAGCTATGAATGGGATACTGTATGGCGCTATGAATAGGACACTGTATGGAGCTATGAATGGGATATGATATGGCGCTATTAATGGGATACTGTATGGTGCTATGAATGGGATACTGTATGGAGCTATGAATGGGACACTGTATGGAGCTATGAATGGGACAATGTACGGAGCTATGAATGGGACACTGTATGGAGCTATGAATGGGATACTGTATGGCGCTATGAATAGGACACTGTATGGAGCTATGAATGAGATACTGTATGGCGCTATGAATAGGACACTGTATGGAGCTATGAATGGGATACTGTATGGCGCTATGAATGGGATACTGTATGGAGCTATAAATGGGACACTGTATGGAGCTATGAATGGGACAATGTATGGAGCTATGAATAGGACACTGTATGGAGCTATGAATGAGATACTGTATGGCGCTATGAATAGGACACTGTATGGAGCTATGAATGGGATATAGTATGGAGAAATGAATGGGATACTGTATGGCGCTATGAATGGGACACTGTTGTAATGAATCAGGGTAGGGAGACGACAGGTGAGCCCTAATCTACCCGCAACTCAGTCCCTGCCTACTTGCACGGCCCGTCCTAACTGACAGCGTACAACTGGGCGATGGCCCCTACGCTAGTAAGTGCAAGACAGACAACACAAGACAATGGCACACAGAAGCAAAGGGGAAGTAGGGGCGGTTGCCCACGGAAAACCGTGAGCAACAGGAGTGGTGAACGAGCCGAATCAAACCAGGAGAGTACGTAGTAGCAAAACAGAGCAGGAGAATAGTCAGGCAAGCCAGGTTCAAAAAGTTACAGCGTCAATTAGGTAAATAGCAGGAATAGCAGAGCTAGGAAACGAGAGAATCACAGGCAAGGAACAAGCTGCAAGTGAGGGTATAAATAGACCAAGGGCGGGAGCTAGAACTGTCAGGCCAGGCTGTGATAGGTTCTCCCCCTCCTCAGACTGCAAGCCTGAGTGGTAACAGATCGCGTCACTCTAGCAGACCTTGGAGCTGATGAAGGCTGATTAACCCCAGGCGTCGACACAGAACCTGGTGTCAGGCAAACCCTTTACAACTGTATGGCGCTATGAACGGGATACTGTATGTCACTATGCATGAGATATGGTATGGAGCTATGAATAGGACACTGTATGGAGCTATGAATGGGATATGTTATGGAGCTATGAATAGGACACTGTATGGAGCTATGAATGGGATATTTTATGGCGCTATGAATGGGATACTGTATGGTGCAATTAATGGGATACTGTATGGTGCTATGAATGGGACACTGTATGGCGCTATGAATGGGATACTGTATGGTGCTATGAATGGGATACTGTATGGAGCTATGAATGGGACATTGTATGGAGCTATGAATGGGACACTGTATGGCGCTATGAATGGGACACCGTATGGAGCTATGAATGGGACACTGTATGGAGCTATGAATAGGACACTGTATGGAGCTATGAATGGGATATAGTATGGAGAAATGAATGGGATACTGTATGGCGCTATGAATGGGACACTGTTGTAATGAATCAGGGTAGGGAGACGACAGGTGAGCCCTAATCTACCCGCAACTCAGTCCCTGCCTACTTGCACGGCCCGTCCTAACTGACAGCGTACAACTGGGCGATGGCCCCTACGCTAGTAAGTGCAAGACAGACAACACAAGACAATGGCACACAGAAGCAAAGGGGAAGTAGGGGCGGTTGCCCACGGAAAACCGTGAGCAACAGGAGTGGTGAACGAGCCGAATCAAACCAGGAGAGTACGTAGTAGCAAAACAGAGCAGGAGAATAGTCAGGCAAGCCAGGTTCAAAAAGTTACAGCGTCAATTAGGTAAATAGCAGGAATAGCAGAGCTAGGAAACGAGAGAATCACAGGCAAGGAACAAGCTGCAAGTGAGGGTATAAATAGACCAAGGGCGGGAGCTAGAACTGTCAGGCCAGGCTGTGATAGGTTCTCCCCCTCCTCAGACTGCAAGCCTGAGTGGTAACAGATCGCGTCACTCTAGCAGACCTTGGAGCTGATGAAGGCTGATTAACCCCAGGCGTCGACACAGAACCTGGTGTCAGGCAAACCCTTTACAACTGTATGGCGCTATGAACGGGATACTGTATGTCACTATGCATGAGATATGGTATGGAGCTATGAATAGGACACTGTATGGAGCTATGAATGGGATATGTTATGGAGCTATGAATAGGACACTGTATGGAGCTATGAATGGGATATTTTATGGCGCTATGAATGGGATACTGTATGGTGCAATTAATGGGATACTGTATGGTGCTATGAATGGGACACTGTATGGCGCTATGAATGGGATACTGTATGGTGCTATGAATGGGATACTGTATGGAGCTATGAATGGGACATTGTATGGAGCTATGAATGGGACACTGTATGGCGCTATGAATGGGACACCGTATGGAGCTATGAATGGGACACTGTATGGAGCTATGAATGGGACACTGTATGGAGCTATGAATGGGATACGGTATGGAGCTATGAATGGTACACCGTATGGCGCTATGAATGGGACACCGTATGAAGCTATGAATGGGACACCGTATGGAGCTATGAATGGGACACTGTATGGAGCTATGAATGGGACGCTGTATGGAGCTATGAATGGGATACTGTATGGAGCTATGAATGGGACACTGTATGGAGCTATGAATGGGATACTGTATGGCGCTATGAATGGGATACTGTATGGAGCTATGAATGGGATACTGTATGGAGCTATGAATGGGATACTGTATGCTGCTATGAATGGGATACTGTATGGAGCTATGAATGGGACACTGTATGGAGCTATGAATGGGATACTGTATGGTGCTATGAATGGGACACTGTATGGAGCTATGAATGGGACACTGTATGGAGCTATGAATGGTACACTGTATGGCGCTATGAATGGGACACCGTATGGAGCTATGAATGGGACACTGTATGGAGCTATGAATGGGACACTGTATGGAGCTATGAATGGGATACTGTATGGAGCTATGAATGGTACACTGTATGGAGCTATGAATGGGATACTGTATGGCGCTATGAATGGGATACTGTATGGAGCTATGAATGGGATACTGTATGGAGCTATGAATGGGACACTCTATGGCGCTATGAATGGGGCACTGTATGGAGCTATGAATAGGACACTGTATGGAGGTATGAATGGGATACTATATGGAGCTATGAATGGGACACTGTATGGCACTATGAATGGGATACTGTATGGCGCTATGATTAGGACACTATATAGAGCTATGAATGGGATACTGTATGGAGCTATGATTGGGATACTGTATGGAGCTATGAATGGGACACTGTATGGTGCTATGATTGGGACACTGTATGGAGCTATGAATGGGACACTGTATGGCGCTTTGAATGGGACACTGTATGGCGCTATGAATGGGATACTGTATGGAGCTATGAATGTGACACTGTATGGCGCTATGAATGTGACACTGTATGGCGCTATGAATGGGATACTGTATGGCGCTATGAATGGGACACTGTATGGAGTTATGAATAGGACAATGTATGGAGCTATAAATGGGACAATGTATGGAGCTATGAATGGGATACTGTATGGCGCTATGAATAGGACACTGTATGGAGCTATGAATGGGATATGATATGGCGCTATTAATGGGATACTGTATGGTGCTATGAATGGGATACTGTATGGAGCTATGAATGGGACACTGTATGGAGCTATGAATGGGACAATGTATGGAGCTATGAATGGGACACTGTATGGAGCTATGAATGGGATACTGTATGGCGCTATGAATAGGACACTGTATGGAGCTATGAATGAGATACTGTATGGCGCTATGAATAGGACACTGTATGGAGCTATGAATGGGATACTGTATGGAGCTATGAATGGGACACTGTATGGAGCTATGAATGGGACAATGTATGGAGCTATGAATAGGACACTGTATGGAGCTATGAATGAGATACTGTATGGCGCTATGAATAGGACACTGTATGGAGCTATGAATGGGATATGGTATGGAGAAATGAATGGGATACTGTATGGCGCTATGAATGGGACACTGTTGTAATGAATCAGGGTAGGGAGACGACAGGTGAGCCCTAATCTACCCGCAACTCAGTCCCTGCCTACTTGCACGGCCCGTCCTAACTGACAGCGTACAACTGGGCGATGGCCCCTACGCTAGTAAGTGCAAGACAGACAACACAAGACAATGGCACACAGAAGCAAAGGGGAAGTAGGGGCGGTTGCCCACGGAAAACCGTGAGCAACAGGAGTGGTGAACGAGCCGAATCAAACCAGGAGAGTACGTAGTAGCAAAACAGAGCAGGAGAATAGTCAGGCAAGCCAGGTTCAAAAAGTTACAGCGTCAATTAGGTAAATAGCAGGAATAGCAGAGCTAGGAAACGAGAGAATCACAGGCAAGGAACAAGCTGCAAGTGAGGGTATAAATAGACCAAGGGCGGGAGCTAGAACTGTCAGGCCAGGCTGTGATAGGTTCTCCCCCTCCTCAGACTGCAAGCCTGAGTGGTAACAGATCGCGTCACTCTAGCAGACCTTGGAGCTGATGAAGGCTGATTAACCCCAGGCGTCGACACAGAACCTGGTGTCAGGCAAACCCTTTACAACTGTATGGCGCTATGAACGGGATACTGTATGTCACTATGCATGAGATATGGTATGGAGCTATGAATAGGACACTGTATGGAGCTATGAATGGGATATGTTATGGAGCTATGAATAGGACACTGTATGGAGCTATGAATGGGATATTTTATGGCGCTATGAATGGGATACTGTATGGTGCAATTAATGGGATACTGTATGGTGCTATGAATGGGACACTGTATGGCGCTATGAATGGGATACTGTATGGTGCTATGAATGGGATACTGTATGGAGCTATGAATGGGACATTGTATGGAGCTATGAATGGGACACTGTATGGCGCTATGAATGGGACACCGTATGGAGCTATGAATGGGACACTGTATGGAGCTATGAATGGGACACTGTATGGAGCTATGAATGGGATACGGTATGGAGCTATGAATGGTACACCGTATGGCGCTATGAATGGGACACCGTATGAAGCTATGAATGGGACACCGTATGGAGCTATGAATGGGACACTGTATGGAGCTATGAATGGGACGCTGTATGGAGCTATGAATGGGATACTGTATGGAGCTATGAATGGGACACTGTATGGAGCTATGAATGGGATACTGTATGGCGCTATGAATGGGATACTGTATGGAGCTATGAATGGGATACTGTATGGAGCTATGAATGGGATACTGTATGCTGCTATGAATGGGATACTGTATGGAGCTATGAATGGGACACTGTATGGAGCTATGAATGGGATACTGTATGGTGCTATGAATGGGACACTGTATGGAGCTATGAATGGGACACTGTATGGAGCTATGAATGGTACACTGTATGGCGCTATGAATGGGACACCGTATGGAGCTATGAATGGGACACTGTATGGAGCTATGAATGGGACACTGTATGGAGCTATGAATGGGATACTGTATGGAGCTATGAATGGTACACTGTATGGAGCTATGAATGGGATACTGTATGGCGCTATGAATGGGATACTGTATGGAGCTATGAATGGGATACTGTATGGAGCTATGAATGGGACACTCTATGGCGCTATGAATGGGGCACTGTATGGAGCTATGAATAGGACACTGTATGGAGGTATGAATGGGATACTATATGGAGCTATGAATGGGACACTGTATGGCACTATGAATGGGATACTGTATGGCGCTATGATTAGGACACTATATAGAGCTATGAATGGGATACTGTATGGAGCTATGATTGGGATACTGTATGGAGCTATGAATGGGACACTGTATGGTGCTATGATTGGGACACTGTATGGAGCTATGAATGGGACACTGTATGGCGCTTTGAATGGGACACTGTATGGCGCTATGAATGGGATACTGTATGGAGCTATGAATGTGACACTGTATGGCGCTATGAATGTGACACTGTATGGCGCTATGAATGGGATACTGTATGGCGCTATGAATGGGACACTGTATGGAGTTATGAATAGGACAATGTATGGAGCTATAAATGGGACAATGTATGGAGCTATGAATGGGATACTGTATGGCGCTATGAATAGGACACTGTATGGAGCTATGAATGGGATATGATATGGCGCTATTAATGGGATACTGTATGGTGCTATGAATGGGATACTGTATGGAGCTATGAATGGGACACTGTATGGAGCTATGAATGGGACAATGTATGGAGCTATGAATGGGACACTGTATGGAGCTATGAATGGGATACTGTATGGCGCTATGAATAGGACACTGTATGGAGCTATGAATGAGATACTGTATGGCGCTATGAATAGGACACTGTATGGAGCTATGAATGGGATACTGTATGGAGCTATGAATGGGACACTGTATGGAGCTATGAATGGGACAATGTATGGAGCTATGAATAGGACACTGTATGGAGCTATGAATGAGATACTGTATGGCGCTATGAATAGGACACTGTATGGAGCTATGAATGGGATATGGTATGGAGAAATGAATGGGATACTGTATGGCGCTATGAATGGGACACTGTTGTAATGAATCAGGGTAGGGAGACGACAGGTGAGCCCTAATCTACCCGCAACTCAGTCCCTGCCTACTTGCACGGCCCGTCCTAACTGACAGCGTACAACTGGGCGATGGCCCCTACGCTAGTAAGTGCAAGACAGACAACACAAGACAATGGCACACAGAAGCAAAGGGGAAGTAGGGGCAGTTGCCCACGGAAAACCGTGAGCAACAGGAGTGGTGAACGAGCCGAATCAAACCAGGAGAGTATGTAGTAGCAAAACAGAGCAGGCGAATAGTCAGGCAAGCCAGGTTCAAAAAGTTACAGCGTCAATTAGGTAAATAGCAGGAATAGCAGAGCTAGGAAACGAGAGAATCACAGGCAAGGAACAAGCTGCAAGTGAGGGTATAAATAGACCAAGGGCGGGAGCTAGAACTGTCAGGCCAGGCTGTGATAGGTTCTCCCCCTCCTCAGACTGCAAGCCTGAGTGGTAACAGATCGCGTCACTTTAGCAGACCTTGGAGCTGATGAAGGCTGATTAACCCCAGGCGTCGACACAGAACCTGGTGTCAGGCAAACCCTTTACAACTGTATGGCGCTATGAACGGGATACTGTATGTCACTATGCATGAGATATGGTATGGAGCTATGAATAGGACACTGTATGGAGCTATGAATGGGATATGTTATGGAGCTATGAATAGGACACTGTATGGAGCTATGAATGGGATATTTTATGGCGCTATGAATGGGATACTGTATGGTGCAATGAATGGGATACTGTATGTCACTATGCATGAGATATGGTATGGAGCTATGAATAGGACACTGTATGGAGCTATGAATGGGACACTGTATGGAGCTATGAATGGGATATTTTATGGCGCTATGAATGGGATACTGTATGGTGCAATGAATGGGATACTGTATGGTGCTATGAATGGGACACTGTATGGCGCTATGAATGGGATATGGTATGGTGCTATGAATGGGACACTGTATGGCGCTATGAATGGGACACTGTATGGCGCT
Source organism: Rhinoderma darwinii (assembly GCF_050947455.1). Taxonomy (NCBI): domain Eukaryota; kingdom Metazoa; phylum Chordata; class Amphibia; order Anura; family Rhinodermatidae; genus Rhinoderma; species Rhinoderma darwinii. The sequence continues at coordinate 9,064,941 of NC_134690.1, read as the reverse complement.
ATGAATGGGATATGGTATGGTGCTATGAATGGGATACTGTATGGCGCTATGAATGGGATATGGTGTGGCGAAACCGGGTCAGTGGGGGTCGGTTTACGCCAAGAGAATGTGGGCGATAGATTTAGGCGACACAGATTAACAGGGGACAAGCCACAGCGGCGCGTTTATTAACAGGGACAGACACACACAGAACCAATGCATCGCTGCTTCTCCCCTCTGGGCTGGATGGGACAGGCTACCTCACTATGGGGTCTCTCCACTGTACCTTTCATCCTTTGGGGTGTCTCCAGATCCTCCTTAGTTAGATGGGACTCCAGCACTTGTCCTCTATTACTGTCCCTAGGTCAGGTACCATCTCTGAGGTAGACAGCCCCTGCCTGCAGCTCACACTGCTATCTCATCCTCTCCTGGGCTGCAACTCCACTGAGAACTCATCCAGCACAGCTATAGCCCTCACTCAGGAAACAGGCCCCCTCCTTTTTCTTATTTACATTACACATGTTCCCGCTCTCAGGCCTCATGAACACGACCGTAAAAACTCCCGTTATTACGGGTCGTAATTACGACTCGTAATAACGGGCTCATAGACTTCTATTGGCGACGGGTGCCTTCCCGTTTTCTCACGGGAAGGTGCCCGTGCCGTTGAAAAAGAGAGAACATGTCCTATTTCAGGCCGTAATAACGGCACGGACAGTCCATAGAAGTCTATGGAGCTCTCGTAATGACGGGTGGCTACATGTGTGCACCCGTCATTACGGCAGCGTTGCTAAGCGACGTCAGTAAATAGTCACTGTCCAGGGAGCTGAAAGAGTTAACTGATCGGCAGTAACTCTTTCAGCACCCTGGACAGTGACTACCGATCAGTATAAACCTGTAAAAAATAAAAATAAAAGACTTTCATACTTATCGACAACTTCCTGCTTCCTCCAGTCCGGTCTCCCGCCCGTTGCCTTGGTGACGCGTCCCTCTCGACATCCGGCCCGACGTCCTGGATGACGTTTCAGGCCATGTGACCGCTGCAGCCAATCACAGGTCAATCACAGGCTGCAGCGGTCACATGGACTGCCGCGTCATCCAGGGATGTCGGGCTGGATGTGAAGAGAGGGAGGCGTCACCAAGACAACGGCCGGGTAAGTATGAATTTCTTTAACTTTTATTACAGAAAAGGCTGTCCCTTCTCTCTATCCTGCACTGATAGAGAGAAGGGGCTGCCGATTAGTGCAGTGCTATTTTGCCGCCAAAAACGTGCCCGTAAATACGGGTGGAATACGGGTGACACCGGACCCATATTTACGGGCACGGGTTCGTAAATACTGGTGCAAAACGGGTGGAATACGTGTGACACCGGACCCGTATTTACGCCAGTATTTACGGGTGGGAAAAAATACGGTCGTGTGCATGAGGCCTCCGCCTGTGACTCATTCTCCTTCAGTATAAGATTAACCCTAGAGGGGGAGGACAGTGAAGCAGCACTGAATACAATACAATATAAAACAACTGGTTATCAAACATAACGTAATGCAGTTTTAGGGGACATATCCCCATCTAGCACCGGGCGCCATCTAAGCTATGGCACCCGGATGGCGGGAGTGCGACGGTTTTCGGCAGGCTTAACCTTTATCTGGGTACAATGCCTGTAACCGTCACCCGTTCCGCCACATATGGTATGGCAGGATTATTTGGATACTCTGCTTCGTGCTTTTCCTCAGCTATTCTCCTTGTAGAGGGGATCACTCCATAGAATATTTCTTGCTTCTGACCGACTTTATTAAATTCCAAACTCTACATCATCTGGAAAGCGGTCGTCACTGCTAAGTATTGCAAACGCAGCAACTCCTGACTTTGTTAGGAGGATTTTGTCCGCTAGATGTGAATGGTGAGACATTTATCTGCTGCTCTCTCACAACCATGTGACCTGCACTTATCATTACTCAGCATTGTAGTGTGAACAGTCCCATCAACACGGTGTATCCTCCGCCTGTCAGAGTAGCCACTTTATGGTCTGTCTATGCAGTGATGCTGCCGAGACCCCTCTAAGGGAACAAATTTATACAGAATGTCAGCTGTAAACTTGTAGGACATTTGGGGGGGGGGGGGGTTATGTGAAACTTGTGTCTCGTATGTCAGTCCTAATATAATAAGCGCTAAAGTAAAATGTGCCAATTTTACTAAAGGGAGCCCCGTGCTTATTGAATTAGGTGCATATGTGGATGTCCGTGCACCTGAAAATCAAATCTACGAAAAAAATCTGAAAGTTGCAAAGTTAATACTTCACACTAAATTCACAGGTAAAACTTCAGATAATGTAGTAGATGTTACCTGCAGTCCTATGTAATACCACAGATAACACAGTGATAACTCTCTGAGTACAGATAATGTAGATGTTACCTGCAGTCCTATGTAACACCACAGATAACACAGTGATAACTCTCTGAGTACAGATAATGTAGTAGATGTTACCTGCAGTCCTATGTAACACCAGAGATAACACAGTGATGACTCTCTGAGTACAGATAATGTAGATGTTACCTGCAGTCCTATGTAATACCACAGATAACACAGTGATAACTCTCTGAGTACAGATAATGTAGATGTTACCTGCAGTCCTATGTAACACCACAGATAACACAGTGATAACTCTCTGAGTACAGATAATGTAGTAGATGTTACCTGCAGTCCTATGTAACACCAGAGATAACACAGTGATGACTCTCTGAGTACAGATAATGTAGATGTTACCTGCAGTCCTATGTAATACCACAGATAACACAGTGATAACTCTCTGAGTACAGATAATGTAGTAGATGTTACCCGCAGTCCTATGTAACACCACAGATAACACAGTGATAACTCTCTGAGTACAGATAATGTAGTAGTGTTACCTGCAGTCCTATGTAACACCACAGATAACACAGTGATAACTCCCTGAGTACAGATAAAGTAGTAGATGTTACCTGCAGTCCTATGTAACACCACAGATAACACAGTGATAACTCTCTGAGTACAGATAAAGTAGTAGATGTTACCTGCAGTCCTATGTAACACCACAGATAACACAGTGATAACTCTCTGAGTACAGATAATGTAGTAGATGTTACCCGCAGTCCTATATAACACCACATATAACACAGTGATAACTCTCTGAGTACAGATAATGTAGTAGTGTTACCTGCAGTCCTATGTAACACCACAGATAACACAGTGATAACTCTCTGAGTGCAGATAATGTAGTAGTGTTACCTGCAGTCCTATGTAACACCACAGATAACACACAGTGATAATGTAATGGATCTGCCAGACACAGCTTCTTTGTCGATGCCCGTGGTTAATCAGTCTGCATCTGTTCCTAGGTTTGATAGAGTGACTCGATCTGCTACCACTCAGGCTGGTAGGCTGAGGAGTGGGAGAACCTATCACAGCCTGGACAGACGGAGCTAGCTCCCGCCATCGGTCTATTTATACCTTCATTTCCTGCTCTTCCTTTGCCTGTGATTCTGTCTTGTTTCCTGGCTCTGCTGTTCCTACTAGTACTATTGACCTCTGCTTCAAATTGACCCTATCTTTACTGACTGCGCTCCTGCTCTGCGCTTGGTACCTCGTACACTCCTGGTTTGACTCGGCTCGTTCAATACACTTGTTGCTCACGGTGTTGCCGTGGGCAACTGTCCGATTTCCCTTAGCTTCTGTCTACCCTTGTCGGTTTGTCTGTTGTGCACGTATTGAGCGTAGGGACTGTCGCCCAGTTGTACGCCGTCGCCTATGACGGGTCGTGCAAGTAGGCAGGGACTGAGTGGCGGGTAGATTAGGGCTCATCTGTCTGTCTCCCTACCCTGTCATTACATAATCACAGGCCCATATACCTTTTCTTCCCTGGTTCCTACTACTATGGACCCCCTTGAGACCCTGGCTCAGCAAATGCAGGGTCTCTCCCTACAGGTCCAAGCCCTGGCTCAGAGGTGCGACCAGCGTGATGCTAACCATGGTAGTGCCCTCCACCTCACCTCTTGAACCCCACCTCAAGTTGACTGACCGGTTCTCAGGGGACCGGAAGACTTTTTTCTCCTTTCGGGAGAGTTGTAGGCTCTATTTCCGTCTAAGACCCCACTCCTCAGGTTCTGAGAGCCAGCGAGTGGGTATTATTGTCTCCCGGCTCCAGGACGGCCCCCAAGAATGGGCCTTCTCCTTTGCTCCTGACGCCCCTGAACTTTCCTCTGTTGACCTTTTTTTTCCGCTCTCGGGCTCATCTATGACGAGACTGACAAGACTGCCTTTGCCGAGAGTCAGCTGGTGACCTTACGTCAGGGTAAGAGACCTGTTGAGGAGTATTGCTCTGACTTTAGGAAGTGGTGTGTAGCTTCTCGGTGGAATGACCCTGCTTTGAGGTGCCAGTTTAGATTGGGTCTGTCGAATGCCCTGAAAGACCTATTAGTCAGCTATCCCTCTTCTGACTCCCTAGATCAGGTTATGGCTTTAGCGGTACGACTTGATCGACGTCTCAGGGAACGACGACTTGAATGTTTTTGTGCCTTCTCCTCTGGCTCCCCCATGATGCCTCCCGAGGTTCCGTTGCTTCGTTCTTCCACTGAAAACTCGGATGAACCAATGCAACTCGGGACCTCCGTGTCTCCCCAACAACGTAGAGAGCTCCGCAGGAAGAATAGTCTCTGCTTCTACTGGGGATGACAAGCATTAAGTGAACAACTGTCCTAGACGTAAGAATACTCCAGCCAGAAAACTTCCGCGCCTAAGTGACCATCGGGGAGGTCACTTGGGCGCACAGGTATTTCCCGTAAATATGAAACGTAATAAAATCTTGCTTCCCTTTCAGGTCTCTTTTGGTGGTAGGTCTGCTACCGGCAGTGCCTTCGTGGATTCAGGGTCTTCTGCTAATATTATGTCTGTGGAATTTGCTATGTCTCTAGCTATGCCATTGATTGATTTGCCTAAACCTGTCCCGGTAGTGGGTATCGACTCCACCCCACTTGCTAATAGTTATTTTACACAGCATACCCCTGTTTTTGAACTCATTGTTGGCTCCATGCATTTGGAGCAGTGCTCTGTATTGGTGAAGCAGGGATTATCGTCCGATTTGGTTTTAGGCCTTCCCTGGTTGCAGATGAATAATCCCACGTTTATCTGGAATACTGGGGATCTTACTAAATGGGGTAATGAATGCTTGACGTCATGTTTTTTTGTTAATTCTATTTCTCCCCCTGAGGAGGTGAAAACGCTAACTGAGTTTATCCAGGACTTCGCTGATGTTTTTTTCTAAAATGCCCTCCGAAGTGTTACCTCCTCATAGAGTATGCGATTGCGCAATCGATTTGGTACCAGGAGCTAAGCTCCCTAAGGGTAGGATATTTAATCTCTCTTGTCCCGAACGTGAGGCCATGAGAGAATATATGCAGGAAAGCCTGGCTAAGGGTTACATTCGCCCCTCTACTTCTCCGGTAGGTGCTGGCTTCTTCTTCGTAGGGAAGAAGGATGGTGGTCTTAGGCCGTGCATCGATTACCGAAACTTGAATAAGGTCACTGCAAGGAACCAGTACCCCCTTCCTTTGATTCCTGATCTCTTCAATCAGGTTCAGGGGGCCCAATGGTTCTCTAAGTTTGATCTACGGGGGGCTTATAACCTTATCCGAGTCAGAGAAGGGGATGAGTGGAAGACTGCGTTTAAAACGCCCGAAGGTCATTTCGAATACCTCGTCATGCCCTTTGGGTTCTGTAATGCTCCTGCGGTCTTCCAGAATTTCATAAATTTCTTGTAGTGTACCTTGATGACATACTTGTGTTTTCCAAGGACTGGTCCTCCCACATTGAGCATGTCAGGAAGGTGCTCCAGGCCCTTTGGGAAAACAAACTGTTTGCTAGATCCGAAAAATGTGTGTTTGGGGTGCAGGAGATACAATTTTTGGGTCAAATCCTCACTCCTAAGAATTCCGCATAGACCCTGCCAAGGTTCAGGCTGTGGCTGAATGGGTCCAACCTGCCTCCCTGAAGGCGTTACAGTGCTTCCTGAGGTTTGCTAATTATTACAGGAGATTTATTGCTAACTTCTCGGTCATCGCTAAGCCTCTTACGGATCTTACTCGCAAAGGTGCTGATCTCCTCCACTGGCCTCCTGAGGCTGTCCAGGCATTTGAGATCCTTAAGAAGTGCTTTATCTCTGCCCCAGTGCTGATTCAGCCTAACCAAATGGAGCCATTCATCGTGGAGGTTGATGCCTCCGAGGTGGGAGTGGGTGCTGTCTTGTCCCAGGGTACCAGGTCCCTCACCCATCTCCGTCCCTGTGCCTACTTCTCCAGGAAGTTCTCCCCCACTGAGAGTAACTATGACGTGGGCAACCACGAACTCTTAGCCATTAAATGGGCATTTGAAGAGTGGTGCCACTTCTTGGAGGGATATAACAAAGAAACAAACACGGCACCACATAGTGTGAGTAAGCCCAATTAGACAGTCAGAGTGTAACGAATGGATGCTTACCACAGCTGGATAGGTCAATCACTTTGAAATGGATATAGATCGTAGAGAGTGCTGCTGCCGAAATCCCAAATGGTCACACCAATGGGTAACCGTGCAATATTGGTAATTTTGAGGTAGAAAGAAGAGGGATGTAACCACGGCGCTGCTACTCAATAAGGATGCAGAAATTGGTAATAGTATTTATTAGTAAGAAGGCTACGCGTTTCAATGCCGCACCAGCATCTTCCTCAGGATGGCCTGAGGAAGATGCCGGTGCGGCATTGAAACGTGTAGCCTTCTTACTAATAAATACTATTACCAATTTCTGCATCCTTATTGAGTAGCAGCGCCGTGGTTACATCCCTCTTCTTTCTACCTCAAAATTACTTCTTGGAGGGGGCTAGGCACCAGGTAACTGTCCTTACCGACCACAAGAATCGGGTATTCCTAGAATCTGCCCGGAGGCTGAACCCGAGACAAGCTCGATGGGCGTTGTTTTTTAATAGATTCAACTTTGTGGTCACCTATAGGGCTGGGTCTAAAAATATTAAAGCTGATGCTCTGTCGCGTAGCTTCATGGCCAGCCCTCCTTTGGAGGAAGATCCTGCTTGTGTTTTGCCCCCAGGTATAATAATATCCTCTGTTGATTCTGACTTAGTCTCTGAAATTGCGGCTGATCAAGGTTCAGCTCCCGGGAACCTTCCTGAGAACAAGCTGTTTGTTCCCCTGCAATTCCGGCTAAGGGTACTCAGGGAGAATCATGACTCTGCACTATCTTGCCATCCAGGCATCCTGGGTACCAAGCACCTCATTGCTAGAAACTATTGGTGGCCTGGGTTGCTTAAAGACCTGAAATTTGTGCTAGGTCCAAGACTCCCAGGTCCCGACCAATGGGCTTACTATGTTCTTTGCCCATTCCCCAGAGACCTTGGACCCATATCTCCATGGATTTTATCACCGATTTGCCTCCATCTCAAGGCAAGTCGGCGGTGTGGGTTGTAGTAGACCGCTTCAGTAAGATGTGCCACTTTGTGCCCCTCAAGAAACTACCCAATGCCAAGACGTTAGCTACCTTGTTTGTCAAACACATCCTGCGTCTCCATGGGGTTCCTGTCAATATTGTTTCTGACAGAGGGGTACAATTTGTTTCATTGTTTTGGAGACCCTTCTGCAAAAAGTTGGAGAGTCATCTGTCCTTCACCTCGGCCTTCCATCCTGAAACTAATGGCAAAACTGAGAGGACTAATCAGTCTCTAAAACAATATTTAAGGTATTTTATCTCTGACTGTCAATATGATTGGGTCTCCTTCATTCCTCTCGCCGAATTTTCCCTTAATAAGCGGGTCAGTAACTCGTCAGGGGTCTCCCCCTTTTTCTGTAATTTTGGGTTTAATCCACGGTTCTCCTCCGTTTCACCTGGTGGTTCCAACAATCCCGAGGTAGATGTCGTTCATCGGGAACTGTGCAGTCTGGGCCCAGGTTCAGAAGAACCTAGAGGCGTCCCAAAGCATACAAAAGACTCAGGCAGAAGACGTTCTGTTAACCCCTTGTTTGTGATAGGGGATCTGGTGTGGCTGTCTTCAAAAAATTTATATCTTAAAGCTCCGTTTAAAAAATTTGCTCCCCGGTATATAGGGCCGTACAAGGTCATTAAGGACCTTAACCACCCTGTCTCCTTCCGGCTGGAGTTACCCCCGTCTTTTCAAATACACAACGTGTTTCATGCCTCCCTTCTGAAACGCTGCTCCCCGTCCTTGGCTACCTCGAGGAAACCTCCGGTTCCTGTTCTCACCCCTGAAGGCATAGAATTCGAGGAGGCCAAGATTGTCGACAGCAGGATGGTCAAAGTCTCCCTCCAGTATCTGGTCCATTGGAGAGGATACAGGCCTGAGAAGAGGACTTGGGTACCCGCCCGGGATGTTCACACTGGGATATTGCTCAGAAGGTTCCATCTTCGGTTCCCCAATAAGCCAGGTACATCTAGGAAGGGTCCAGTGGCCCCTCATAAAAGGGGGGTACTGTAATGGATCTGCCAGACACAGCTTCTGTGTCAACGCCCGTGGTTAATCAGTCTGAATCTGCTCCTAGGTCTGATTGTAATGACGGGGTATTGAGACAGATAGGTGAGCCCTAATCTACCCGCCACTCAGTCCCTGCCTACTTGCAATGGCCCGTCCTAGGCGACGGCGTACAACTGGGCGACGGTCCCTAAGCTCAATAAGTGCACGACAGACAAACAGACAAGGGTACACAGAAGTTAGGAAAATGGGACAGTTGCCCACGGCAGCACCGTGAGCAAAAGAGTAGTGAACAAGCCGAGTCAAACCAGGAGTGTACGAGGCACCAAACGCAGAGCAGGAGAGTAGTGAATGAGCCGAGTCAAATCAGGAGTGTACGAGGTACCAAACGCAGAGCAGGAGAATTGTCAGTAAAGCCAGGGTCAAAATGAAGCAGAGGACAAAATGTTCAAGCAGCAGCAGAGCCAGGAAGCAGACAGAATCACAGGCAAAGGAGGAGCACGAAATTCAGATATAAATAGACAGAGGGCGGGAGCTAGCTCCGTCTGGCCAGGCTGTGATAGGCTCTCCCACTCCTCAGCCTCCCAGCCTGACTGGTAGAAGATCGTGTCACTCTCTCAGACTTAGGAGCAGGTGCAGACTGATTACCCACGGGCGTCGACACAGAAGCTGTGTCTGGCAGATCCTTTACACTGATAGAGTGACTCGATCTGCTACCACTCAGGCTGGTAGGCTGAGGAGTGGGAGAACCTATCACAACCTGACCAGATGGAGCTAGCTCCCGCCCTCGGTCTATTTATACCTTCATTTCCTGCTCCTCCTTTACCTGTGATTCTGTCTGGTTTCCTGGCTCTGCTGCTCCTGCTAGTACTATTGACCTCTGCTTCAAATTGACCCTGGCTTTACTGACTACTCTCCTGCTTTGCGTTTGGTACCTTGTACACTGCTGGTTTGACTCGGCTCGTTCACTACTCTTGTTGCTCACGGTGCTGCCGTGGGCAACTGCCCCATTTCCCTTAGCTTCTGTGTACCGTTGTCTGTTTGTCTGTTGTGCACGTATTCAGTCGGGAGGCCCTGGAGGACCTCGTCATTTTGGAGCAACTCCTCTCCAGGATGGAGGTCCCCGTTCGTGCCTGGGTCGCGGACCGCCACCCCAGCACCCCTGAAGATGCCGCCACCCTGGCCGACGAGTTCTTGGCCCACCGACCCCAGTGGAGAAGCCTTCCGCGCCAGGAACAACGTCGAGAGCTCCGAGCCCCTACCAAAAAAGCGGAACCACCCCGGCCAACTTCGATGAGACCCCAGCCGCAGCCTACGGCCGCCCCGATCCCTCCAAGGGTCCGCGGCCCTACGGACTCCCGCCAGTGTTATGGGTGCCACCAGCCGGGGCACATCCGACGGGACTGCCCCCTGGCCCAATCAACGGTGCCCTTTCCCAGACCAACCCCAACCCGGGTCGCCTTTTGCCCGGAGGCGGACGACCCCGATGAGTGTGACCACCTCCTAGATGCACCAGAGGTGGAGGAGGTGGTCTACCACGTAGAGCTTGCGAGCCTCGTGATGAACCAGGTCCCTGCCAACATGCAGGGCCACCGACAGCCCGTGGTGCTGGGACGTCGCACCGTCCAAGGACTCCATGACTTGGGGGTATCCCTCACCCTGGTAAGAGCGGACCTGGTTCCCCAGACTAAGGTTCTTCCCCAGGGATTAGCCCGGATTGCCCTGGCGGATGGACAGCAGCGGTCCATTACCTGCGCCAGAGTCTACCTGGACTGGGGCCCCGGAAAAGGGGAGGTCGAAGTCGGGCTCATGCCGGATCTCCCCGCCGATGTCTTATTGGGGAACAACCTTGGGAACGGTCTCACAAGTCAGTTCGTGGGGGCTGTGACCCGCAGCCAAGCCCGGGAGAACCTTTACCGGCCTCCACCACCGACCAGTGTAACCACCGAGGCTCCTCTCCCGGAAGCCCCGCTCCCCGAACCGCCGGTGGTAAGAACCCAAGGCCCTGACGCCTCACAACTGACCGACCCGACGAACCCCCCGACAGACCTGGGGGAGGTGGATAGGGTCGCTTTTAGGGAGGCCCAGCATACGGATCCTTGCCTGTCCTCTGCCCGTAGCCTGGCCGATCGACCACGCAGTGGAGGGGCCCAGGCAGGGTTCCAGTGGGATAACGGGCTGTTGTACCGGGTCGAAGCCCCGACCAAGCCCGAGTCGCCCTGGACCGCCTCCAAACAGCTGCTTGTTCCCCAAGCCTACCGTGCACGACTGTTAGCCCTGGCCCACGATATACCCGCCGCGGGTCACACTGGGACCAGGTCCACCAGGGCCCGGCTCTCGAAGGCTTTCTTTTGGCCAGGGCTGACTGAGGACGTGCGGCGGTACCGAGCTTCGTGCCCTGTCTGCCAACGGGTGGCGGGGGCCCCGCGCAAGGTGCCGCTCAGGCAGCTGCCCCTCATCCGAGAGCCCTTCCAGCGGGTGGCCATAGATCTGGTTGGCCCCATTAATCCCCCCAGCCGAGGGGGAAAGCGTTACATCCTAACCCTGGTAGACTTCGCTACCAGATACCCGGACGCAGTGGCTCTGTCCTCCATAGATGCTGAGCACGTCGCCCAGGGACTCATGGACATCTTCAGCTGGGTGGGGTTCCCGCGTGAGGTACTCACAGACCAGGGATCTCAATTCCAGGGAGAACTCATGCAGGACTTCTGGAATCGGCACGGAGTTCTCTAAGAACCACCGCCTACCACCCCCAAACGAACGGACTGTGTGAAAGGTTCAACGGTACCCTCAAGCAGTTGCTACTCCGATACGTCCACTCGGAGGGGAGAGACTGGGTACCGCTCCTTGCAGCAGCTTCTCTTTGCCTATCGAGAGGTGCCGCAGGAGTCTACCGGGCACTCCCCATTCGAGTTGCTGTTCGCGAGGCGGGTCCGGGGACCCTTGGACTTAGTCCGGGAAGGTTGGGAAGGGAAGTTTGCAAGCCTGGAGATCCCGGTAGTAGACTATGTGAGCCAAATGCGGGAGCGCCTAGCACGGCTGATGGATTTGGCCCATCAGCGATTGGAAGTAGCTCGAAGCCGTCAACGGGACGAGTACAACCGTAGCGCGTGACCCCGAGAGCTGGGGGTGGGGGAGAAGGTACTGGTCCTCGCGCCAGTACGAGGCAACAAGTTGCAGGCCAATTGGGCTGGACCGTACACTGTAGTGGGGCGACAGGGGACGACGAACTACCTAGTAGCCCACGACAAAGCAGAAAAGCGGGTACGGAACTACCACATAAACCGGCTCAAGGCCTATGTGGTAAGGGAGGTAGGAGCGGTCGCGATATGCTGCCCGCCCATGGACAACCCTGACGTGGACCGCATCCCTGACCTACTGGCAGGGGCCCGACGCCAGACAGGGCTGGCAGATGTGCAGCTTGAAGTCCAGCTATCGCGCTTGCAGAGTAGGGAGATGCGGGAGGTGTTAGCAGCCCAGGAGACCCTGTTCACCGCGTCCCCCGGACGTACCTCCCTAGTCGCTCACGAGGTCGACACTGGAGGAGCCCGACCCCTGAGGCAGCCCGCATTCCGAGTGGCTCCCTCAGTGCTGACCGCGATGAGAAAAGAAGTAGAAGAAATGCTGGAGATGGGGGTCATTGTACCATCTCACAGTCCTTGGGCCGTCGGCGTTGTGTTGGTCCCCAAGAAGGACAAAACCACGAGGTTCTGTGTAGACTACCGGCGGCTGAACGAGGTAACCGTTACGGACGCCTATCCGATGCCCCGGATTGATGAGCTGCTCGATAGGCTGGGAGGGGCACACTTCGTGTCCACTCTGGATCTCAGCAAGGGCTACTGGCAGATTCCTCTGACCAAGGAAGCCCAAGAGCGCTCGGCGTTCATCACCCCGTTCGGCCTGTTTGAATTTACGTGCATGCCGTTCGGGATGAAGAACGCCCCCGCGACCTTCCAGAGGGTGGTCGACCGGATCCTCGTGGGGTGTCAGGAGTTTGCCCAGGCCTACCTGCACGATATCGCTATATTTAGCGAGACTTGGGAGGAACACTTGGGGCACGTGGCGCAGATCCTGGAGCGCATCCGGTACGCCGGCCTCACCATCCGCCCCGACAAGTGCCAGATGGGGATGGCAGAAGTCGCCTACCTGGGGCACCGAGTGGGCAGCGGGCAGATCCACCCCGAGCCGGCCAAGGTGGAGGCCATTCTCCATTGGCCCCGGCCGGCCGACCAGAAGCAGGTTAGGGCCTTTCTGGGAGTCACAGGGTACTACCGAAAATTCATCCCACAGTATAGTACCCTGGCCAAGCCCTTGACCGACTTGACGTCCAAAAGGTTCAGTCGACTGATGCCCTGGTCCCCTGACTGTGAGGCGGCCTTCGGGAGCCTTAAGACTGCCCTCTCCACCTCCCCTGTCCTGGCTGCCCCTGACTTCCACCGGCGGTTCATAGTCCAAACCGATGCCTCAGACGTCGGGCTGGGAGCGGTACTGAGCCAAGTGGACCAGGCGGGCCACGAACACCCGGTCGCGTACCTCTCCCGGAAGTTGCTGGACCGAGAGAGGGCATACGCAACCATTGAGAAGAAGTGCCTGGCTGTCGTGTGGGCTCTAATTAAGCTCCAGCCCTACGTTTATGGGAGGGAGTTCACCATAGTCACAGACCACAGTCCTCTCAGTTGGTTGAACCGAACCGCCGGGGACAATGGGCGTTTACTACGGTGGAGCCTGGCCTTACAATCCTATAACTTTACCATCTCTCATAAAAAGGTCCGGGACCACGGGAATGCTGATGGACTCTCTCGGCAGCAGGACACTGATGGGCGGAGACTGACAGCACCGTGCCCAGATCTCATCACTGACCCGACAGAGGGTCAGCAGGACTGATTCTGGATCTAAGCTGGGGGAGGTCTGTGGTGGAACGGGTGACGGTTACAGGCATTGTACCCAGATAAAGGTTAAGCCTGCCGCAAACTGTCTCACTCCCGCCATCCGGGTGCCATAGCTTAGATGGCGCCCGGTGCTAGATGGGGATATGTCCCCTCAAACTGCATTACGTTATGTTTGATAACCAGTTGTTTTATATTGTATTGTATTCAGTGCTGCTTCAATGTCCTCCCCTCTAGGGTTAATCTTACACTGCAGGAGAATGAGTCACAGGCAGAGAGCTGGAACTTGTTTAATGTAAATAAGAAAAAGGAGGGGGCCTGTTTCCTGAGGGAGGGGTGAGTAAGGGATATTGTGGTGCTGTGGGAGAACTGAGTTAGTTGCTGCCCAGGAGAGGATGAGATAGCAGTGTGAGCTGCAGGCAGGGGCTGTCTACCTCAGAGATGGTACCTGACCTAGGGACAGTAATAGAGGACAAGTGCTGGAGTCCCATCTAACAAAGGAGGATCTGGAGACACCCCAAAGGATGAAAGGTACAGTGGAGGGACCCCATAGTGAGGTAGCCTGTCCCATCCAGCCCAGAGGGGAGAAGCAGCGGTACATTGTTTCTATGTGTGTCTGTCCCTGTTAATAAACGCGCCGCTGTGGCTTGTCCCTCTGTGTCGCCTGAATCTATTGCCCACAGTCTTTTGGCGTAAACCGACCCCCACTGACCCGGTTTCGCCACAATAACACACAGTGGTAACTCTCTGAGTACAGATAATGTAGTAGATGTTACCTGCAGTCCTATGTAACACCACAGATAACACAGTGATAACTCTCTGAGCAGATAATGTAGTAGTGTTACTTGCAGTCCTATGTAACACCACAGATAACACAGTGATAACTCTCTCAGTACAGATAATGTAGTAGTGTTACCTGCAGTCCTATGTAACACCACAGATAACACAGTGATAATTCTCTGAGTACAGATAATGTAGTAGATGCTACCTGCAGTCCTATGTAACTCCACAGATTACACAGTGATAACTCTCTGAGCACAGATAATGTAGTCGATGTTACCTATAGTCCTATGTAACACCACAGATAACACAGTGATAACTCTCTGAGTACAGACAATGTAGTAGATGTCACCTGCAGTCCTATGTAACACCACAGATAACACACAGTGATAACACGGAGTACAGAAAATGAAGTAGATGTCACCTGCAGTCCTATGTAACACCACAGATAACACACAGTGGTAACTCTCTGAGTACAGATAATGTAGTAGATGTTACCTGCAGTCCTATGCAACACCACAGATGACACACAAGATAACTCCATGAGTACAGATAATGTAGTAGTGTTATCTGTGGTGTTACATAGGACTGCAGGTAACACTACTACATTATCTGTACTCATGGAGTTATCACTGTGTGTCATCTGTGGTGTTGCATAGGACTGCAGGTAACATCTACTACATTATCTGTACTCAGAGAGTTACCACTGTGTGTTATCTGTGGTGTTACATAGGACTGCAGGTGACATCTACTTCATTTTCTGTACTCAAAGTGTTATCACTGTGTGTTATCTGTGGTGTTACATAGGACTGCAGGTAACACAGTGATAACTCTCTGAGTACAGATAATGTAGTAGATATTACCTGCAGTCCTATGTAACACCACAGATAACACAGTGATAACTCTCTGAGCACAGATAATGTAGTAGATGTTACCTGTAGTCCTATGTAACACCACAGATAACACAGTGATAACTCTCTGAGTACAGATAATGTAGTAGTGTTACCTGCAGTCCTATGTAACACCACAGATAACACAGTGATAACTCTCTGAGTACAGATAATGCAGTAGATGTTACCTTCAGTCCTATGTAACACCACAGATAACACACAGTGATAACTCTCTGAGTACAGATAATGTAGTAGTGTTACCTGCAGTCCTATGTAACACCACAGATAACACAGTGATAACTCTGAGCACAGATAATGTAGTAGATGTTACCTGCAGTCCTATGTAACACCAGAGATAACACAGTGATAACTCTCTGAGTACAGATAATGTAGTAGTGTTACCTGCAGTCCTATGTAACACCACAGATAACACAGTGATAACTCTCTGAGCACAGATAATGTAGTAGATGTTACCTGCAGTCCTATGTAACACCACAGATAACACAGTGATAACTCTCTGAGTACAGATAATGCAGTAGATGTTACCTGCAGTCCTATGTAACACCACAGATAACACAGTGATAACTCTCTGAGTACAGATAATGTAGTAGATGTTACCTGCAGTCCTATGTAACACCACAGATAACACAGTGATAACTCTCTGAGCACAGATAATGTAGTAGATGTTACCTGTAGTCCTATGTAACACCACAGATAACACAGTGATAACTCTCTGAGTACAGATAATGTAGTAGATGTTACCTGCAGTCCTATGTAACACCACAGATAACACACAGTGATAACTCTCTGAGTACAGATAATGTAGTAGATGTTACCTGCAGTCCTATGTAACACCACAGATACCAAATTATGAAAACTTCTATGTAGAACCATATAATACACATGACATCAAGAGAATCTGGTTTGATTTAAAAACTCATCTCTGCTAGATCTATGAAAGTCAGCTCTGCTGCATCAGTCCTCTATTGTACCATGAAGAATAATGATAGCGGTAAAGAGTCTGGATGCCTCCAGGTTAACCCCTTCATGTCCGCAGTCAATACTCATTTGCGCAGTATATATATGTATATCTCATGTATATCATTATTACAGCCCTGGGTGATTATAAATAATGGATGACAGGGTGACGTCTTTCCCGTTATATGTATCATTTATGACCTTGAGACGTTGCAGACCACTGCAGGGGGAACCATTAACTCCCTCAGAGCCTCCTTCATCTTATTACAGGGGTGGATTATCATTTATATTGCATGTCTTCAGGGGGGCACATAATTGTATAATCCTCTGGAAAGACAATTATTGAACATTGCTGAAAGGTTTCTGATGGTCACACCATCACATGATTTAAAGGTACAATCCAGATAAAAAGATCTTATGTCATAATGGCCAGAACTCCCAGCCCCCAGTGAGGGACATAAAGAAAAACTCATGGTGCGAATCGGTCACCCAGCTTTCCATGACCCTGAATGGCTTATATATCATCTTCATTACGCAGTTATGATCATCCTCCTCATTCCTTCTTTTCTAAATGTCCAGCCCATTTGAGTGTCAGTCTTTACTGTTGTTTTAGCATTTTATTCATGAACCAGAAAGCTCAGGATGGACATCTTCATTCCACTAAAAACCATAAAAGGTTTCCTGGTGTTTTGTTACCATCAACGTCGACCTTTCCCCCGAGAACATAAATTACATATGTACAGACCATGTGGCTGTTAGGGGGCCAAGTCCTGGTTGGTTCTTTCTTCTGTGTAGGAATTCCCTCCTTGAAGGAACTACATCGTTAGCAAAAAAAAAAAGTTGTCTATTGATGCATGGCTACAGCTGGCACTGTAGTAGGGGGTCAATTTTGATGCTTGCTATGGGGGGGACGACGACATTATTCTGTATGTGCCTCTGCTGTCCACATATCTTCATTGGTATATAAATCAGCTTTATAATGCAGTAATATACCTCAGGCTCCATCACTGCATTTCTCCTACTCCGCTGTGCTACGTTGTATATGTCAGTCTTCACCGTGATTTTAGCATTCTATTCATAAACCAGACAGCTCGCGATGAACAGTCTCATAATGAAGAGCACTGGTTCCTATTTTATTACCTGCTATACCATAAAATTTACCTGAATAATAAAATTTACTTATATGCCCTTTATATTATTTCTTCCATCCATTCCACATCTCCAACTGTGCACTTGTGTCAGTCTTTACCGTGGTTTAAGGATTCTATTGACACATGTAAATGTCCTAATATTGTAATTTCTTTATTAGTTAAGCACCATATACTTCAACATAGTTTTTTACTTTTATAGGAAGAGTGATACTTGAGCCTAGTTAAAAGGTAAAAAATAAATCACCGTCTTAGTTCTGTCCATCTCAGGTTTAAATAAAGACCCATTCAGCGTATAGTCAACGAGAGCAAAATGTATTATCACCATCACCTAAATGTCAGCGCTATTTTCTCCTTTGTCTTAGGTTACAGGACTCCTAAGCAATAGAATCACAGACATAATATATTTTACTGACAGGACAGCACAACCCCCTCCACCTCATCTTCTACTACTACTACTATATACACAAATATAACTACTATAATACTGCCCCCTATAAACACAAATATAACTACTATAATACTGCTCCTATATACAAGAATATAACTACTATAATTCTGCCCCTATATACAAGAATATAACTACTATAATACTGCCCCTATATACAAGAATATAACTACTATAATACTGCCCCCTATATACAAGAATATAACTACTATAATACTGCCCCCTATATACAAGAATATAACTACTATAATACTGCCCCCTGTATACAAGAATATAACTACTATAATACTGCCCCTATATACACAAATATAACTACTATAATACTGCCCCCTATAAACACAAATATAACTACTATAATACTGTACCCTATATACAAGAACATAACTACTATAATACTGCCCCCTATATACAAGAATATAACTACTATAATACTGCCCCTATATACACAAATATAACTACTATAATACTGCCCCCTATAAACACAAATATAACTACTATAATACTGCACCCTATATACAAGAATATAACTACTATAATACTGTACCCTATATACAAGAATATAACTACTATAATACTGCCCCTATATACAAGAATATAACTACTATAATACCGCCCCTATATACAAGAATATAACTACTATAATACTGCTCCCTATATACAATAATATACCTACTAAAATACTGCTCCCTATATACAAGAATATAACTACTATAATACTGCTCCTATATACAAGAATATTACTGCTATAATACTGACTCCTATATATAAGAATATAACTACTATAATACTGCTCCTATATACAAGAATATAACTACTATAATACTGCCCCTATATACAAGAATATAACTACTATAATACTGCCCCTATATACACAAATATAACTACTATAATACTGCCCCCTATAAACACAAATATAACTACTATAATACTGTACCCTATATACAAGAACATAACTACTATAATACTGCCCCCTATATACAAGAATGTAACTACTATAATACTGCCCCTATATACAAGAATATAACTACTATAATACTGCTCCTATATACAAGAATATAACTACTATAATAATGCTCCTATATACAAGAATATAACTACTATAATACTGCCTCCTATATACAAGAATATAACTACTATAATACTGCTCCTATATACAAGAATATAACTATTATAATACTGCTCCTATATACAAGTATATGACTACTATAATACTGCTCCTATATACAAGTATATAACTACTATAATACTGCCCCCTATATACAAGAATATAACTACTATAATACTGCTCCTACATACAAGAATATAACTACTATAATACTGCTCCTACATACAAGAATATAACTACTATAATACTGCCTCCTATATACAAGAATATAACTACTATAATGCTGCCTCCTATATGCAAGAATATAACTACTATAATACTGCCCCTATATACAAGAATATAACTACTATAATACTGCCCCCTATATACAAGAATATAACTACTATAATACTGCCCCTATATACACAAATATAACTACTATAATACTGCCCCCTATAAACACAAATATAACTACTATAATACTGTACCCTATATACAAGAACATAACTACTATAATACTGCCCCCTATATACAAGAATATAACTACTATAATACTGCTCCCTATATACAATAATATACCTACTATAATACTGCCCCTATATACAAGAATATAACTACTATAATACTGCCCCTATATACAAGAATATAACTACTATAATACTGCTCCCTATATACAATAATATACCTACTATAATACTGCTCCCTATATACAAGAATATAACTACTATAATACTGCCCCCTATATACAAGAATATAACTACTATAATACTGCCCCTATATACACAAATATAACTACTATAATACTGCCCCCTATAAACACAAATATAACTACTATAATACTGTACCCTATATACAAGAACATAACTACTATAATACTGCCCCCTATATACAAGAATATAACTACTATAATACTGCCCCTATATACACAAATATAACTACTATAATACTGCCCCCTATAAACAAATATAACTACTCTAATACTGCACCCTATATACAAGAATATAACTACTATAATACTGTACCCTATATACAAGAACATAACTAATATAATACTGCCCCCTATATACAAGAATATAACTACTATAATACTGCCCCTATATACAAGAATATAACTACTATAATACTGCCCCTATATACAAGAATATAACTACTATAATACTGCTCCCTATATACAATAATATACCTACTATAATACTGCTCCCTATATACAAGAATATAACTACTATAATACTGCCCCCTATATACAAGAATATAACTACTATAATACTACCCCTATATACAAGAATATAACTACAATAATACTGCCCCCTATATACAAGAATATAACTACTATAATTATCTTTTTTATTTGAAAACTTGCAACAAATTATTACAATACCTTTGCAATACACTCATAACAGATAAAGAAAATAAACATTTGTCTCTTGATAACATCACAACCATTAAACAAACCATAATATATGAATATTGCTCCAGTATAGATTGTTTCAACTATTTTTCATGATATTATTCTAGACAGTATTACAGGAGAGTTCTTCTTTATTTGTGACTGGGCAGCATCGCGCACACCACAGATGGTACACGGTCACCACATTTATGACATATAGGAATCCTCTATGATATAAACAGAGTTTGGGGTAGAAGTCTCCATACAGCAGCTGAGCGTTTCACTGTCCCAATAGAAGTGGTGACTGCAGGGACACAGCAGGGACATTACTCTGTAGATAAGTCTCTTGTATAAAGATGACATTGGTTTTGTCGTCAGACAGACGCTGGAATATCGCCCGCCGCCTGCTCCTATTCTTAGGAGGTGATTTTCAGCCTCATCCGGGTTACATGTCTTTCCTACTTTTTTTCCTTCTTCCACTGCTATGTCCTGTAACACCCCATCTTTTGGTGGACATTGGGGGGTCAGCATCTTCATCCTGAGGTTCGTCGTCTGGGTTGCGTGAGGAGACTTGCTCCATCTCTGCTTCTTCTTCCTGGTCATCTTCTCCCAGCGCACAGTAACGTCCCCCAGTTATCGCCAGCACTGGAGACTCCAGTGATTTCTTTGCAGCAGTGATTTTTTTCCTAGAAGAATTATCTGTTTTACTTCTCCTTTTAACCGTCTCAAATCCCTCCTCTTCGATACTGGTCGCTGCGGCTGGATCAGCTAGTTCCTTACTGGTCGCTGCGGCTGGCCCAGCTGGTTTTTTACTGGTCACTGCGGCTGGATCAGCTGGTTCCTTACTGGTCGCTGCGGCTAGATCTGCTGGTTTTTTACTGGCCGCTGCGGCCGGATCAGCTGGTTCCTTACTGTTCGCTGCGGCTGGATCAGCTGGTTCTGTACTGGTGTTGGGCAGATGTTTAGATGTTTTGGTGACAGAGCGACTGGATATTTTACTTTTAGCATGACCTCTATTTTCAGTGGCTGGTGACACTTGTGCATCATCCACAGATGGGACATTCGTCTCTGGAGCAGGGTCTCTGGTACTTCGGCTCACATCCTCGCTGGGGCTTCCAGGTTCTGGGGTCGTATCTACACATATGGAGACATCCTCCTGCTCTTCCTCCATGGCTCCTTTAAAGGTCTCCTCTTTATTATGTTCTGCATGTGGACACTCCCGGAATGTATGTCCAGGTCCTAAGCACAGGTTACATATGACAGGTCCTGTACAATCGTCCTTCACATGCCCAAACTGACCACATAATGAGCACTTAATACGGGAACAGTTGAATGCCAGGTGCCTGCCCCCACATCTATGGCACAGTCGCGGTTGACCAGGGTAGTAACATATGCCTCTCTCCGAGCCCAGGTAGAATGAGTGCGGCAGATGTCTGGTCACTCCATTCTCCTGAACCAGCTGGATCTTGACAGAATATCCTCCATTCCAGATCTCCTCCTCATCATAGATCTTTGTTGGCAGTCTCTTCACCTCACAATATCTGCTCAACCAGTGCTGCAAATCTGCCAGGGCCAACACCTCAGACTGGAACAGGACGGTGGCGGTGACTACCTGGGGTTTAGTCAGCTGGATGACATGTAGATGCTCCCACATCGCGTGCTCCTTTGTATCATTATAAATACTCCAGAATAAGTCTAGACTATATTGCAGCTTGAAACTGATGTCATAATTCCTGCTGGAGGGAACGTGGATCAGAGCGAACACCTCAGAAGCTTTAAACTTCATAAACTCCTTCAACAAAACTTTCCCAATGTGGAGTCTGGAGGGGAGGTTTTCCTCTGGTCCTGAGTACCTGATTCTGACCGCGTTCCTCCTCTGAGGTGTGGGGTTAGTCGGTCTTGTGACGCTGGAGAACAGTCTCCTGTACTGAGGTCTGTCAGCAGGTGGGTCAGGACTGGACCTCTCCTCAGCTGATTGTACTGCAGATCCTCCTGTCTGCGCTCCTGATCGCTGTGTAACCTGCACTCCATTCACTGACACTGCGGGCGGCTGAACCTCCAGAACAGGGTCTGCAATGTCCGCCTCAGCCTGTGCCGCTGGTTCATCAGATATCAGACTGTCAATCACCGCGCTGAGCGAAGTCTCACTTACAGTGTCAGTATATGCGGCACTTTCTTGCTCACTCCCAGGAGTGCCACTCGCATTCACTTCATCAGTACTGCACATAGAGTCTACTGCAGTTAACCCCTCGTCAGCTGCCACACATTTCTCTGCAGCTTTAGCAGCATTTGTGTTGGCTGATTGCACAGACCCCACACATGATGAGAGATGTGATCCTCCAGCCACTGCACACTCATATCTTCCAGGGTTTCCCTGCTCCACAATATTATACACAGACTTATAGTCAGTGTCTTTTTTTGCAATGATATTTTTTCTCTTCATAGTTTGGGCTCTGGTCTCCCTTTTGTTCTCAATTGCCCAGTTCTTTATTTTGGGTACTGTGCATGATTCTTTCTGCAATCTCTCCTTCAATATCACCAGCTCACGTGTGCAAACATCCAGACACTCACATTTCATCAGCTTTGCCTTTGGATCAGTCTCTTGGTTAATTTCAGTTCTCAATTTGCGAACTTGCATTTCCATTTTAAAGATATTTTTCTTTGTCATTTTTGTGCACAATTCACCAACATCATGAGATTCAGTTGACTCACCAGCCACCATTTCCAGATCATCACCTCCACCATCTCCATGCTGCAGGTCAAACTCCAGACTCTGGGCTTTCCCAGGATCATCAGCCCAGGACCCCTCCCCTCCACCTGGGTCAGAAGCCATGCATAGTCCTAACAGGGAGCTCACAAGCACACGTCTATCCTCTCCTATGGACAAGAATATAACTACTATAATACTGCCCCCTATAAACACAAATATAACTACTATAATACTGCCCCCTATAAACACAAATATAACTACTATAATACTGTACCCTATATACAAGAACATAACTACTATAATACTGCCCCCTATATACAAGAGTATAACTACTATAATACTGCCCCTATATACAAGAATATAACTACTATAATACTGCTCCTATATACAAGAATATAACTACTATAATACTGCTACTATATACAAGAATATAACTGCTATAATACTGACTCCTATATATAAGAATATAACTACTGTAATACTGCTCCTATATACAAGAATATAACTACTATAATACTGCCCCTATATACAAGAATATAACTACTATAATACTGCTCCTATACACAAGAATATAACTGCTATAATACTGCCCCCTATATACAAGAAAATAACTACTATAATACTGCTCCTATATACAAGAATATAACTACTATAATACTGCTCCCTATATACAAGACTATAACTACTATAATACTGCTCCAATATACAAGAATATAACTACTATAATACTTCCGCTATATACAAGAATATAACTATTATAATACTGCCCCCTGTATACAAGAATATAACTACTATAATACTGCCCTCTATATACAAGAATATAACTACTATAATACTGCCCCTATATACAAGAATATAACTACTATAATACTGCTCCTATATACAAGAATATAACTACTATAATACTGCCCCTATATACAAGAATATAACTACTATAATACTACTCCCTATATACAAGAATGTAACTACTATAATACTGCCCCTATATACAAGAATATAACTACTATAATACTGCCCCCTATATACAAGAATATAACTACTATAATACTGCTCCTATACACAAGAATATAACTGCTATAATACTGCCCCCTATATACAAGAAAATAACTACTATAATACTGCTCCTATATACAAGAATATAACTACTATAATACTGCCCCTATATACAAGAATATAACTACTATAATACTGCTCCTATACACAAGAATATAACTGCTATAATACTGCCCCCTATATACAAGAAAATAACTACTATAATACTGCTCCTATATACAAGAATATAACTACTATAATACTGCCCCTATATACAAGAATATAACTGCTATAATACTGCCCCCTATATACAAGAAAATAACTACTATAATACTGCTCCTATATACAAGAATATAACTACTATAATACTGCCCCTATATACAAGAACATAACTACTATAATACTGCCCCCTATATACACGAATATAACTACTATAATACTACTCCTATATACAGGAATATAACTGCTATAGTACTGCCCCTATATACAAGAATATAACTACTATAATACTGCTCCTATATACAGGAATATAACTACTATAATACTGCCCCCTATATACAAGAATAGAACTACTATAATACTGCTCCTATATACAAGAATAGAACTACTATAATACTGCTCCTATATACAAGTATATAACTACTATAATACTGTTCCTATATACAAGTATATAACTACTATAATACTGCCCCCTATATACAAGAATATAACTACTATAATACTGCCTCCTATATACAAGAATATAACTACTATAATGCTGCCTCCTATATGCAAGAATATAACTACTATAATACTGCCCCTATATACAAGAATATAACTACTATAATGCTGCCTCCTATATACAAGAATATAACTACTATAATACTGCTCCGATATAGAAGAATATAAATACTATAATACTGCTCCTATATACAAGAATATAACTACTATAATACTGCTCCCTATATACAAGAATACAACTACTATAATACTGCTCCTATATACAAGAATATAACTACTATAATACTGCTCTTATATACAAGAATATATCTACTATAATACTGCTCCTATATACAAGAATATAACTACTATAATACTGCTCCTATATACAAGAATATAACTACTATAATACTGCTCCTATATACAAGAATAGAATTACTATAATACTGCCCCATATACGAGAATATAACTACTATAATACTGACCCCCTATATACAAGAATAGAACTACTATAATACTGCCCCTATATACAAGAATATAACTACTATAATACTGCCCCTATATACAATAATCTAACTACTGTAATACTGCCCCTACATACAAGAATATAACTACTATAATACTGCCCCCTCTGTACAAGAATATAACTACTATAATACTGCCCCCTATATACAAGAATATAACTACTATAATACTGCCCCCTATATACAAGTATATAACTACTATAATACAGCTCCCTATATACAAGAATATAACTACTATAATACTGCTCCCTATATACAAGAATATAACTACTATAATACTGCCCCCTATATACAAGAATATAACTACTATAATACTATTCCTATATACAAGAATATAACTACTATTATACTGCTCCTATATACAAGAATATAACTACTATAATACTGCCCCCTATATACAAGAATATAACTACTATAATACTGCTCCTATATACAAGAATATAACTACCATAATACTGCCCCTATATACAAGAATATAACTACTATAATACTGCCCCTATATACAAGAATATAACTACTATAATACTGCCCCTACATACAAGAATATAACTACTATAATACTGCCCCTATATACAAGAATATAACTACTATAATACTGCCCCCTATATACAAGAATATAACTACTATAATACTGCCCCTATATACAAGAATATAACTACTATAATACTGCCCCCTATATACAAGTATATAACTACTATAATACTGCTCCCTATATACAAGAATATAACTACTATAATACTGCCTCCTATATACAAGAATATAACTACTATAATACTGCCCCCTATATACAAGAATATAACTACTATAATACTGCCCCCTATATACAAGAATATAACTACTCTAATACTGCCCTATATACAAGAATATAACTACTATAATACTGCTCCTATATACAAGAATATAACTACTATAATACTGCCCCTATATACAAGAATATAACTACTATAATACTACCTCCTATATACAAGTATATAACTACTATAATACTGCTCCCTATATACAAGAATATAACTACTATAATACTGCCCCCTATATACAAGAATATAACTACTATAATACTGCCCCCTATATACAAGAATATAACTACTATAATACTGCCCCCTATATACAAGAATATAACTACTATAATACTGCCCCCTATATACAAGTATACAACTACTATAATACTGCTCCCTATATACAAGAATATAACTACTATAATACTGCCCCCTATATACAAGAATATAACTACCATAATACAGCTCCCTATATACAAGAATATAACTACTATAATACTGCTCCCTATATACAAGAATATAACTACTATAATACTGCCCCTTATATACAAGAATATAACTACTATAATACTATTCCTATATACAAGAATATAACTACTATAATACTGCCTCCTATATACAAGAATATAACTACTATAATACTGCCCCTATATACAAGAATATAACTACTATAATACTGCTCCTATATACAAGAATATAACTACTATAATACTGCTCCTATATACAAGAATATAACTACTATAATACTGCCCCCTATATACAAGAATATAACTACTATAATACTGCCCCTATATACAAGAATATAACTACTATAATACTGCCCCCTATATACAAGAATATAACTACTATAATACTGCATCCTATATACAAGAATACAACTACTATAATAATGCCCCCTATATACAAGAATATAACTACTATAATACTGCCCCCTATGTACAAGAATATAACTACTATAATACTGCCCCCTATATACAAGAATATAACTACTATAATACTGCCCCCTATGTACAAGAATATAACGACTATAATACTGCCCCCTATATACAAGAATATAACTACTATAATACTGCCCCCTATATACAAGTATATTTCTACTATTAGGCTGGGTTCACACGTGGCGGAATTTTACTTGAATTCCGCTGCGGACACTCCGCAGCGTTAATCCGCAGCAGAGCCGTTTCTCCATTGACTTCCACTTTTATTTAGCAGTGTTCGTTTAGACGATGCGTAAAATCCCGCTGCGGAGCATAGGCTGCGGAGCGGAATTTGGTGTCCGCAGCATGCTCTGTCTGTTGCGGACCAGTGGCGGACTGGTTGCGGACTCATGGCGGAATTTCTCCATTGACTTCAATGGAGATTCTAAATTCCGCAATGAAGTCCGCAGCTGTCATGCACATGTTATGTGTGCTGCGGATGCGTCTTGCTTTTTTGACATGACATTTCTTCATTCTGGCTGGACCTATGTATTTCTAGGTCTACAGCCAGACTGAGGAAGTCAATGGGGCTCCTGTAATTACGGGAGCGTTGCTAGGAGACGTCAGTAAATAGTCACTGTCCAGGGTGCTAAAAGAGTTAAGCGATCGGCAGTAACTGTTTCTGCACCCGGGACAGTGACTACCGATCCCAATATACAGCTACCTGTAAAAAAATATAAGTTCATACTTACCGAGAACTCCCTGCTTCTGTCTCCAGTCCAGCTTCCCAGGATGACGTTTCAGTCTAAGTGACGGCTGCAGCCAATCACAGGCCAAGCACAGGCTGCAGCCAATCACAGGCCAATCACAGGCTGCAGCCAATCACAGGCCAAGCACAGGCTGCAGCGGTCACATGGACTGGCGCGTCATCCAGGGAGGTCGGGCTGGATGCCGAAAGAGGGACGCGTCACCAAGACAACGGCCGGTAAGTATGAAATTCTTTTACTTTCACTAGGGAAAGTGCTGGCCCTTCTCTCTATCCTGCACTGATAGAGAGAAGGGAAGCACTTTTACCGCAGTCCGCAGCAGCTAGTCCGCATCAATTTACTGCACATTTTGGGCAGATCCGCTGCAGAATCTGCAACGCAGATTCTGTGTGGCATTGATGCGGACAGTTGCGGAGGAAATCCGCCACGTGTGGCCATGCCCTAATACTGCCCCCTGTGTACAGAAATTAAGATATTATTGCTCTTACAGCAGTTCTTACTCAGCCTTCTTTAACCTCTTCAGGAACTATAGACATTTTTTTTACTTTCAACATTTTGATGGTCTTAACTTTTTACTAAACTTGCGTGGCGAGTAATACTTATCAGGGCACCATTGTGCGTTACACACACGTTAGCACTTAAAGAGAACCTTTCACCTCCCCATACATGTGCAGCTGAGTGCAGCATGTAATGGGGAGGGCTGCACAAACCATGGGCACTTTAAATAAAAATTCTACCTTCCTCCGTTATTTAGATATCGGTGCCGTTATATTTATTAAATAATAACCCCCTGAACTGTCAACAGAGCTAGTACTGGCAAGGGGGCGTGTTGCTATGGCACTGTCCAATCAGATATGAACAGTGTTTCTGCAAGAGCGAGCATAGAGGATTGAGTGTGCGCGTGCGCGCGCATGCACACTCTCACTCTTCAGCTTTCAAGATCAATCTTCTGCCGAACTGGCAAGGGGGCGTGTCTCTGCTACGGACAGTGTAATTGCTGGGGAGCGCTTGCACTGTCCGCAGCAGAGACACGCCCCCTTGCCAGTTCGGCAGAAGACTGATCTTGAAAGCTGAAGAGTGAGAGCGTGCGCGCGCACTCTTTCCTCTATCCTCGCTCTTGCAGTAACACTGTCCATATCTGATTGGACAGTGTCACAGCTATAGTAACACGCCCCCTTGCCAGTACACGCCCCGTTGACTGTTCAGGGGGTTATTTAAATATCGGGCGCCAAATATAACGGCACCGATATCTAAATAACGGAGGAAGGTAGAAAAAAAATGTAAAGTGCCCATGGGTTGCTGTAGTTTTTTTCACGCTGTTGACAAGTCATCCTAAATAGTGTTATATATTTATTTTTTGAGTTGCAATATATCTAATATATGTTTTTTTTTATTATATATATATATATATATACACACACACTGATTTTCTACGTATCACTTCTTTCTTCACGCTGTTCCCGTGTTCGTTATTAAACGCTCTCTGCGCTGGGATTAGGCAGGATATATAAATGCGGGACAAATAGTGACCCACAAAGACCTCGGCTCCGGCTTCATCATGCAGTATATAGCATTGTAATAATGAATGTTCCGGTGGATTCACAGCGGAGCCACGGTCTTATAGGAAATCTCCACATGGCAATAGGGGCAGTTTAATCATAGGCTGGGATGAAGCGATCGCTCGAAGCACAGGCATCAAACTACAAGACGTTACTGCCACCTACTGGTTGGAGACTGAATGTCTACTTGCTTCTTCTAAGATTTCCAAAACACATGACCGGTAACATACATTGTATATTACAATACAAGCGTCATGTAGGTGCGGTTTTGACCCCATAGATCTATAAATCGAGGCCCAAATTCAGGTGTAATGACATCATAGATTGTTCTAGCTCAGGACTTAATCATGGCTCCCAACCGTCCTGTTTTTTGCCGGATTGTGCCACGAAAGGGATTTTAAAGGGGATGGGGCCATGCACATTTGTGTGTTTTTAGAAGGTTTTGTAGGCGTTCTTCTGCGGATCTGGGCTGGGAATAAAACCCTGCAAATGTGGAATAAAGAGGATCTGTCACCTCTCCCAAAATGTCTTATTCAATAAATACTTGTCTCTCATTTAATAACAATTCTGGAGCATCTTTTCTTAGAACGCTACTCTGTTCTGTCCCTCTGTTATTCCTCCTTGAAATGTATAAATAGAAAACTAGTTGTAAGTATGTCCCTACATGTCTGACAGTGTCCAACCAAAGCTCACAGTCTCAGACGGTGTAAGGACACGCCACGCTGACAAGGGGAATGGTAACACCCAGCTGTCAATTTATTAATACAATTCTTGGAGTTATTCCTTGAGGGATATTAGTCATATATATGTTCTAATTTATAGGCACCTACAGTATCAGGAGACCGTGTTCTCAGGGTTGTCTCCTTTGAACAGCCCTTTTTGTACTGTAAGGGCATGCCCAGACGTGGCGTATTTCTTCCGCCACTGTCCGCATCAATGCCGCACAGAATCTGCGTTGCAGATTCTGTGGCGGATCTTCCCAAAATGTGCAGTAAATTGATGCGAACTAGCTGCTGCGGACTGCGGTAAAAGTGCTTCCCTTCTCTGTATCAGTGCAGGATAGAGAGAAGGGACAGCACTTTCCCTTGTGAAAGTAAAAGAAATTCATACTTACCGGCCGTTGTCTTGGTGACGCGCCCCTCTTTCGCCATCCAGCCCGACCTCCCTGGATGACGCGGCAGTCCATGTGACCGCTGCAGCCTGTGATTGGCCTGTGATTGGCTGCAGCCTGTGATTGGCCTGTGATTGGCTGCAGCCTGTGATTGGCCTGTGATTGGCTGCAGCCTGTGATTGGCCTGTGATTGGCTGCAGCCTGTGATTGGCCTGTGATTGGCTGCAGCCGTCACTTAGACTGAAACGTCATCCTGGGAAGCCGGACTGTAGACAGAAGCAGGGAGTTCTGGGTAAGTATGAACTTCTATTTTTTTACAGGTTGCTATATATTGGGATCGGTAGTCACTGTCCAGGGTGCAGAAACAGTGACTGCCGATCGCTTAACTCTTTCAGCACCCTGGACAGTGACTATTTACTGACGTCACCTAGCAACGCTCCCGTAATTACGGGAGCCCCATTGACTTCCTCAGTCTGGCTGTAGACCTAGAAATACATAGGTCCAGCCAGAATGAAGAAATGTCATGTTAAAAAACCAATACGCTCCGCAGCAACATAACATGTGCATGACAGCTGCGGACTTCATTGCGGAATTTTGAATCTCCATTGAAGTCAATGGAGAAATTCCGCCATGAGTCCGCAACCAGTCCGCCACTGGTCCGCAACAGACAGCATGCTGCGGACACCAAATTCCGCACCGCAGCCTATGCTCCGCAGCGGAATTTTACGCCTCGTCTAAACTAACCCTACTAAAAAGCAGTGGAAGGCAATGGAGAAACGGGTCCGCTGCGGATTTCAAGAGCAATTCCGCTACGTGTGGCCATGCCCTTATAGTAGTTATATACTTGTATATAGGGGGCAAAATTATAGTAGTTATATTCTTGTATATAGGAGCAGTATTATAGTAGTTATATTCTTGTATATAGGGGGCAGTATTATAGTAGTTATATTCTTGTATATAGGGGGCAGTATTATAGTAGTTATATTCTTGTATATAGGGGCAGTATTATAGTAGTTATATTCTTGTATATAGGGGCAGCATTATAGTAGTTATATTCTTGTATATAGGAGCAGTATTATAGTAGTTATATTCTTGTATATAGGGGGCAGTATTATAGTAGTTATATTCTTGTATATAGGAAGCCGTATTATAGTAGTTATATTCTTGTATATAGGAGGCAGTATTATAGTAGTTATATTCTTGTATATAGGAGGCAGTATTATAGTAGTTATATTTATGTATATAGCGGCAGTATTATAGTAGTTATATTCTTGTATATAGGAGGCAGTATTATAATAGTTATATTCTTGTATATAGGAGCAGTATTATAGTAGTTATATTCTTGTATAGAGGAGGCAGTATTATAGTAGTTATATTCTTGTATATAGGAGCAGTATTATAGTAGTTATATTCTTGTATATAGGAGCAGTGTTATAGTAGTTATATTCTTGTATATAGGAGCAGTAGTATAGTAGTTATATTTTTGTATATAGGAGAAGTATTATAGTAGTTATATTCTTGTATATAGGAGGCAGTATTATAGTAGTTATATTC
Organism: Rhinoderma darwinii; assembly: GCF_050947455.1. Classification (NCBI taxonomy): domain Eukaryota; kingdom Metazoa; phylum Chordata; class Amphibia; order Anura; family Rhinodermatidae; genus Rhinoderma; species Rhinoderma darwinii. The sequence goes on along the minus strand of NC_134690.1, from coordinate 9,033,211 downwards.
TTGTATATAGGAGGCAGTATTATAGTAGTTATATTCTTGTATATAGGGAGCAGTTTTATAGTAGTTATATTCTTGTATATAGGAGCAGTATTATAGTAGTTATATTCTTGTATATAGGAGCAGTATTATAGTAGTTATATTCTTGTATATAGGAGGCAGTATTAGGGCAAAGCCACACGTGGCGGAATTGCTCTTGAATTCCGCTGCGGACACTCCGCAGCGTTAATCCGCAGCGGAGCCGTTTCTCCATTGACTTCCACTTCTATTTAGTAGGGTTCGTTTAGACGAAGCGGAAAATTCCGCTGCGGAGCATAGGCTGCGGTGCGGAATATGGTGTCCGCAGCATGCACTGGATGTTGCGGAGTTGTGGCGGACTGGTTGCGGACTCATGGCGGAATTTCTCCATTGACTTCAATGGAGATTCTAATTTCCGCAATGAAGTCCGCAGCTGTCATGCACATGTTATGTGTGCTGCGGATGCGTCTTGCTTTTTTGACATGACATTTCTTCATTCTGGCTGGACCTATGTATTTCTAGGTCTACAGCCAGACTGAGGAAGTCAATGGGGCTCCCGTAATTACGGGAGCGTTGCTAGGAAACGTCAGTAAATAGTCACTGTCCAGGGTGCTGAAAGAGTTAAGCGATCGGCAGTAACTGTGTCTGCACCCTGGACAGTGACTACCGATCACAATATACAGCAACCTGTAAAAAAATAGAAGTTCATACTTACCGAGAACTCCCTGCTTCTGTCTCCAGTCCGGCTTCCCGGGATGACGTTTCAGTCTAAGTGACGGCTGCAGCCAATCACAGGCTGCAGCGGTCACATGGACTGCCGCGTCATCCAGGGAGGTAGGGCTGGATGCCGAAAGAGGGACGCGTCACCAAGACAACGGCCGGTAAGTATGAAATTCTTTTACTTTCACTAGGGAAAGTGCTGTCCCTTCTCTCTATCCTGCACTGATAGAGAGAAGGGAAGCACATTTACCGCAGTCCGCAGCAGCTAGTCCGCATCAATTTACTGCACATTTTGGGCAGATCCGCCGCAGAATCTGCAACGCAGATTCTGTGCGGCATTGATGCAGACAATTGCGGAGGAAAACCGCCACGTGGGGGCATACCCTTATAGTAATTATATTCTTGTATATAGGAGCAGTATTATAGTAGTTATATTCTTGTATATAGGAGCAGTATTATAGTAGTTATATTCTTGTATATAGGAGCAGTATTATAGTAGTTATATTCTTGTATATAGGGGGCAGTATTATAGTAGTTATATTTGTGTATATAGTGGCAGTATTATAGTAGTTATATTCTTGTATATAGGGGGCAGTATTATAGTAGTTATATTCTTGTATATAGGGGGCAGTATTATAGTAGTTATATTCTTGTATACAGGGGCAGTATTATAGTAGTTATATTCTTGTATATAAGGAGCAGTATTATAGTAGTTATATTCTTGTATGTATGGGGCAGTATTATAGTAGTTATATTCTTGTATATAGGGGCAGTATTATAAAAGTTATATTCTTGTATATAGGGAGCAGTATTATAGTAGTTATATTCTTGTATATAGGGGGCAGTATTATAGTAGTTATATTCTTGTATATAGGGAGCAGTATTATAGTAGTTTTATTTTTGTATATAGGAGCAGTATTATAGTAGTTATATTCTTGTACATAGGGGGCAATATTATAGTAGTTATATTCTTGTATATAGGAGCAGTATTATAGTAGTTATATTCTTGTATATAGGAGCAGTATTATAGTAGTTATATTCTCGTATATAGGAGCAGTATTATAGGAGTTATATTCTTGTATATAGGGGCAGTATTATAGTAGTTATATTCTTGTATATAGGGAGCAGTATTATAGTAGTTATATTCTTGTATATAGGAGCAGTATTATAGTAGTTATATTCTTGTATATAGGGGCAGTATTATAGTAGTTATATTCTTGTATATAGGAGCAGTATTATAGTAGTCATATTCTTGTATATAGGAGCAGTATTATAGTAGTTATATTCTTGTATATAGGGAGCAGTATTATAGTAGTTATATTCTTGTATATAGGAGCAGTATTATAGTAGTTATATTCTTGTACATAGGGGGCAGTATTATAGTAGTTATATTCTTGTATATAGGAGCAGTATTATAGTAGTTATATTCTTGTATATAGGAGCAGTATTATAGTAGTTATATTCTCGTATATAGGAGCAGTATTATAGGAGTTATATTCTTGTATATAGGGGCAGTATTATAGTAGTTATATTCTTGTATATAGGGAGCAGTATTATAGTAGTTATATTCTTGTATATAGGAGCAGTATTATAGTAGTTATATTCTTGTATATAGGGGGCAGTATTATAGTAGTTATATTCTTGTATATAGGAGCAGTATTATAGTAGTTATATTCTTGTATATAGGAGCAGTATTATAGTAGTTATATTCTTGTATATAGGGAGCAGTATTATAGTAGTTATATTCTTGTATATAGGAGCAGTATTATAGTAGTTATATTCTTGTACATAGGGGGCAGTATTATAGTAGTTATATTCTTGTATATAGGGGGCAGTATTATAGTAGTTATATTCTTGTATATAGGAGCAGTAGTATAGTAGTTATATTCTTGTATATAGGGAGCAGTATTATAGTAGTTATATTCTTGTATATAGGGGGCAGTATTATAGTAGTTATATTCTTGTATATAGGGGGCAGTATTATAGTAGTTATATTCTTGTATATAGGGAGCAGTATTATAGTAGTTATATTCTTGTATATAGGGGGCAGTATTATAGTAGTTATATTCTTGTATATAGGGGCAGTATTATAGTAGTTATATTCTTGTATATAGGGGCAGTATTATAGTAGTTATATTCTTGTATATAGGGGCAGTATTATAGTAGTTATATTCTTGTATATAGGAGGCAGTATTATAGTAGTTATATTCTTGTATATAGGAGCAGTATTATAGTAGTTATATTCTTGTATATAGGGGCAGTATTTTAGTAGTTATATTCTTGTATATAGGAGCCAGTATTATAGTAGTTATATTCTTGTATATAGGAGGCAGTATTATAGTAGTTATATTCTTGTATATAGGAGCAGTATTATAGAGTTATATTCTTGTATATATGAGCAGTATTATAGTAGCTATATTCTTGTATATAAGAGCAGTATTATAGTAGTTATATTCTTGTATATAGGGGCAGTATTATAGTAGCTATAGTTTTGTATATAGGAGCAGTATTATAGTAGTTATATTCTTGTATAGGGGAACTATTATAGTAGTTATATTCTTGTATATAGGGGGAAGTATTATAGTCGTTATATTCTTGTATATAGGGGGCAGTATTATAGTAGTTATATTCTTGTATATAGGGGCAGTATTATAGTAGTTATATTCTTGTACATAGGGGCAGTATTATAGTAGTTATATTCTTGTATATAGGGGCAGTATTATAGTAGTTATATTCTTGCATATAGGGGGCAGTATTATAGTAGTTATATTCTTGTATATAGGGGGCAGTATTATAGTAGTTATATTCTTGTATATAGGCGCAGTAGTATAGTAGTTATATTCTTGTATATAGGGGCAGTATTATAGTAGTTATATTCTTGTATATAGGGGGCAGTATTATAGTAGTTATATTCCTGTATATAGGAGGCAGTATTATAGTAGTTATATTCTTGTATATAGGAGGCAGTATTATAGTAGTTATATTCTTGTATATAGGAGGCAGTATTATAGTAGTTATATTCTTGTATATAGGAGGCAGTATTATAGTAGTTATATTCTTGTATATAGAGGCAGTATTATAGTAGTTATATTCGTGTATATAGGAGGCAGTATTATAGTAGTTATATTCTTGTATATAGGGGCAGTATTATAGTAGTTATATTCTTGTATATAGGAGGCAGTATTATAGTAGTTATATTCTTGTATATAGGAGCAGTATTATAGCAGTTATATTCTTCTATATAGGGGGCAGTATTATAGTAGTTATATTCTTGTATATAGGGGCAGTATTATAATAGTTATATTCTTGTATATAGGGGGCAGTATTATAGTAGTTATATTCTTGTATATAGGGGGCAGTATTATAGTTTTTATATTCTTGTATATAGGGGGCAGTATTATAGTAGTTATATTCTTGTATATAGGAGCAGTCCTATAGTAGTTATATTCTTGTATATAGGGAGCAGTATTATAGTATTTATAATCTTGTACATAGGGGCAGTATTATAGTAGTTATATTCTTGTATATAGGGGCAGTATTATAGTAGTTATATTCTTGTATATAGGAGCAGTCCTATAGTAGTTATATTCTTGTATATAGGGAGCAGTATTATAGTATTTATATTCTTGTATATAGGGAGCAGTATTATAGTATTTATAATCTTGTATATAGGGGCAGTATTATAGTAGTTATATTCTTGTATACAGGAGCTGTATTATAGTAGTTATATTCTTGTATATAGGGGCAGTCTTATAGTAGTTATATTCTTGTATATAGGGGCAGTATTATAGTAGTTATATTCTTGTATATAGGAGGCAGTATTATAGTAGTTATATTCTTGTATATAGGGGGCAGTATTATAGTAGTTATATTCTTGTATGTAGGAGCAGTATTATAGTACTTATATTCTTATATATAGGAGGCAGTATTATTGTAGTTATATTCTTGTATACAGGGGCAGTATTATTGTAGTTATATTCTTGTATATAGGGGGCAGTATTATAGTAGATATATTCTTGTATATAGGAGCAGTATTATGGTAGTTATATTCTTGTATATAGGGGGCAGTATTATAGTAGTTATATTCTTGTATATAGGAGGCAGTATTATAGTAGTTATATTCTTGTATATAGGAGGCAGTATTATTGTAGTTATATTCTTGTATACAGGGGCAGTATTATTGTAGTTATATTCTTGTATATAGGGGGCAGTATTATAGTAGGTATATTCTTGTATATAGGAGCAGTATTATAGTAGTTATATTCTTGTATATAGGGGGCAGTATTATAGTAGTTATATTCTTGTATATAGGAGCAGTCTTATAGTAGTTATATTCTTGTATATAGGAGCAGTCTTATAGTAGTTATATTCTTGTATATAGGAGCAGTATTATAGTATTTATAATCTTGTATATAGGGGCAGTATTATAGTATTTATATTCTTGTGTATAGGGGGCAGTATTATAGTAGTTATATTCTTGTATATAGGAGCAGTATTATAGTAGTTATATTCTTGTACATAGGGGCAGTATTATAGTAGTTATATTCTTGTATATAGGGGCAGTATTATAGTAGTTATATTCTTGTATATAGGAGCAGTATTATAGTAGTTATATTCTTGTATATACGAGCAGTATTATAGTAGTTATATTCTTGTATATAGGAGCAGTATTATAGTATTTATATTCTTGTGTATAGGGGGCAGTAATATAGTAGTTATATTATTGTATATAGGAGCAGTCGTATAGTAGTTATATTCTTGTATATAGGGGCAGTATTATAGTAGTTATATTCTTGTATATAGGGGCAGTATTATAGTAGTTATATTCTTGTATATAGGAGGCAGTATTATAGTAGTTATATTCTTGTATATAGGAGGCAGTATTATTGTAGTTATATTCTTGTATACAGGGGCAGTATTATTGTAGTTATATTCTTGTATATAGGGGGCAGTATTATAGTAGTTATATTCTTGTATATAGGAGGCAGTATTATAGTAGTTATATTCTTGTATATAGGAGCAGTATTATAGTAGTTATATTCTTGTATATAGGGGCAGTATTTTAGTAGTTATATTCTTGTATATAGGAGCCAGTATTATAGTAGTTATATTCTTGTATATAGGAGGCAGTATTATAGTAGTTATATTCTTGTATATAGGAGCAGTATTATAGTAGTTATATTCTTGTATATATGAGCAGTATTATAGTAGCTATATTCTTGTATATAAGAGCAGTATTATAGTAGTTATATTCTTGTATATAGGGGCAGTATTATAGTAGCTATAGTTTTGTATATAGGAGCAGTATTATAGTAGTTATATTCTTGTATAGGGGAACTATTATAGTAGTTATATTCTTGTATATAGGGGGAAGTATTATAGTCGTTATATTCTTGTATATAGGGGCAGTATTATAGTAGTTATATTCCTGTATATAGGGCAGTATTATAGTAGTTATATTCTTGTATATAGGGGGCAGTATTATAGTAGTTATATTCTTGTATATAGGGGCAGTATTATAGTAGTTATATTCTTGTATATAGGGGGCAGTATTATAGTAGTTATATTCTTGTATATAGGGGGCAGTATTATAGTAGTTATATTCTTGTATATAGGGAGCAGTATTATAGTAGTTATATTCTTGTATATAGGGGGCAGTATTATAGTAGTTATATTCTTGTATATAGGGGCAGTATTATAGTAGTTATATTCTTGTATATAGGGGCAGTATTATAGTAGTTATATTCTTGTATATAGGGGCAGTATTATAGTAGTTATATTCTTGTATATAGGAGGCAGTATTATAGTAGTTATATTCTTGTATATAGGAGCAGTATTATAGTAGTTATATTCTTGTATATAGGGGCAGTATTTTAGTAGTTATATTCTTGTATATAGGAGGCAGTATTATAGTAGTTATATTCTTGTATATAGGGGCAGTATTATAGTAGTTATATTCTTGTATATAGGAGGCAGTATTATAGTAGTTATATTCTTGTATATAGGAGCAGTATTATAGTAGTTATATTCTTGTATATAGGGGCAGTATTTTAGTAGTTATATTCTTGTATATAGGAGGCAGTATTATAGTAGTTATATTCTTGTATATAGGAGGCAGTATTATAGTAGTTATATTCTTGTATATAGGAGCAGTATTATAGTAGTTATATTCTTGTATATATGAGCAGTATTATAGTAGCTATATTCTTGTATATAAGAGCAGTATTATAGTAGTTATATTCTTGTATATAGGGGCAGTATTATAGTAGCTATAGTTTTGTATATAGGAGCAGTATTATAGTAGTTATATTCTTGTATAGGGGAACTATTATAGTAGTTATATTCTTGTATATAGGGGGAAGTATTATAGTCGTTATATTCTTGTATATAGGGGCAGTATTATAGTAGTTATATTCTTGTATATAGGGGGCAGTATTATAGTAGTTATATTCTTGTATATAGGGGCAGTATTATAGTAGTTATATTCTTGTATATAGGGGCAGTATTATAGTAGTTATATTCTTGTATATAGGGGCAGTATTATAGTAGTTATATTCTTGTATATAGGGGGCAGTATTATAGTAGTTATATTCTTGTATATAGGAACAGTATTATAGTAGTTATATTCTTGAATATAGGAGGCAGTATTACAGTAGTTATATTCTTGTATATAGGGCCAGTATTATAGTAGTTATATTCTTGTATATAGGGGCAGTATTATAGTAGTTATATTCTTGTATACAGGGGCAGTATTATAGTAGTTATATTCTTGTATATAGGAGCAGTATTATAGTAGTTATATTCTTGTATATAGGGGGCAGTATTATAGCAGTTATATTCTTGTATATAGGGCGCAGTATTATAGTAGTTATATTCTTGTATATAGGGGCAGTATTATAGTAGTTATATTCTTGTATATAGGGGGCAGTATTATAGTAGTTATATTCTTGTATATAGGGGCAGTATTATAGTAGGTATATTCTTGTATATAGTGGGCAGTATTATAGTAGTTATATTATTGTATATAGGGGATGTATTATAGTAGTTATATTCTTGTATATAGGGAGCAGTAGTATAGTAGTTATATTCTTGTATATAGGAGCAGTATTATAGTAGTTATATTCTTGTATATAGGAGCAGTATTATAGTAGTTATATTCTTGTATATAGGAGCAGTATTATAGTAGTTATATTCTTGTATATAGGAGCAGTATTATAGTAGCTATATTCTTGTATATAGGAGCAGTATTATAGTAGTTATATTCTTGTATAGAGGGGCAGTATTATAGTAGCTATAGTTTTGTATATAGGGGCAGTATTATAGTCGTTATATTCTTGTATATAGGGGCAGTATTATAGTAGTTATATTCTTGTATATAGGGAGCAGTATTATAGTAGTTATATTCTTGTATATAGGGGTAGTATTATAGTAGTTATATTCTTGTATATAGGAGCAGTATTATAGTAGTTGTATTCTTGTATATAGGAGCAGTATTATAGTAGTTATATTCTTGTATATAGGGGAAGTATTATAGTAGTTATATTCTTGTATATAGGGGCAGTATTATAGTAGTTATATTCTTGTATATAGGGCAGTATTATAGTAGTTATATTCCTGTATATAGGGCAGTATTATAGTAGTTATATTCTTGTATATAGGGGCAGTATTATAGTAGTTATATTCTTGTATATAGGGGGCAGTATTATAGTAGTTATATTCCTGTATATAGGGGCAGTATTATAGTAGTTATATTCTTGTATATAGGGGGCAGTATTATAGTAGTTATATTCTTGTATATAGGAGGCAGTATTATAGTAGTTATATTCTTGTATATAGGAGGCAGTATTATAGTAGTTATATTCTTGTATATAGGAGGCAGTATTATAGTAGTTATATTCTTGTATATAGAGGCAGTATTATAGTAGTTATATTCGTGTATATAGGAGGCAGTATTATAGTAGTTATATTCTTGTATATAGGGGGCAGTATTATAGTAGTTATATTCTTGTATATAGGAGGCAGTATTATAGTAGTTATATTCTTGTATATAGGAGCAGTATTATAGTAGTTATATTCTTCTATATAGGGGGCAGTATTATAGTAGTTATATTCTTGTATATAGGGGCAGTATTATAATAGTTATATTCTTGTATATAGGGGGCAGTATTATAGTAGTTATATTCTTGTATATAGGGGCAGTATTATAGTAGCTATATTCTTGTATATAGGGGGCAGTATTATAGTAGTTATATTCTTGTATATAGGAGGCAGTATTATAGTAGTTATATTCTTGTATATAGGGTCAGTATTATAGTAGTTATATTCTTGTATATAGGGGCAGTATTATAGTAGCTATATTCTTGTATATAGGGGGCAGTATTATAGTAGTTATATTCTTGTATATAGGAGCAGTATTATAGTAGTTATATTCTTGTATATAGGTGGCAGTATTATAGTAGTTATATTCTTGTATATAGGGGCAGTATTATAGTAGTTATATTCTTGTATATAGGGGGCAGTATTATAGTAGTTATATTCTTGTATATAGGGTTAGTATTATAGTAGTTATATTCTTGTATATAGGGGCAGTATTATAGTAGCTATATTCTTGTATATAGGGGCAGTATTATAGTAGTTATATTCTTGTATATAGGAGGCAGTATTATAGTAGTTATATTCTTGTATATAAGGAGCAGTATTATAGTAGTTATATTCTTGTATATAGGAGCAGTATTATAGTAGTTATATTCTTGTATATAGGAGCAGTATTATAGTAGTAATATTCTTGTATATAGGGGGCAGTATTATAGTAGTTATAATCTTGTCTATAGGAGCAGTATTATAGTAGTTATATTCTTGTATATAGGGGGCAGTATTATAGTAGTTATATTCTTGTATATAGGGGCATTATTATAGTAGTTATATTCTTGTATATAGGGGCAGTATTATAGTAGTTATATTCTTGTATATAGGGGGCAGTATTATAGTAGTTATATTCTTGTATATAGGAGCAGTATTATAGTAGTTATATTCTTGTATATAGGAGCAGTATTATAGTAGTTATATTCTTGTATATAGGGGGCAGTATTATAGTAGTTATGTTCTTGTCCATATGAGAGGATAGACGTGTGCTTGTGAGCTCCCTGTTAGGACTATGCATGGCTTCTGACCCAGGTGGAGGGGAGTGGTCCTGGGCTGATGATCCTGGGAAAGCCCAGAGTCTGGAGTTTGGCCTGCAGCATGGAGATGGTGGAGGTGATGATCTGGAAATGGTGGCTGGTGAGTCAACTGAATCTCATGATGTTGGTGAATTGTGCACAAAAATGACAAAGAAAAATATCTTTAAAATGGAAATGCAAGTTCGCAAATTGAGAACTGAAATTAACCAAGAGACTGATCCAAAGGCAAAGCTGATGAAATGTGAGTGTCTGGATGTTTGCACACGTGAGCTGGTGATATTGAAGGAGAGATTGCAGAAAGAATCATGCACAGTACCCAAAATAAAGAACTGGGCAATTGAGAACAAAAGGGAGACCAGAGCCCAAACTGTGAAGAGAAAAAATATCATTGCAAAAAAAGACACTGACTATAAGACTGTATAATATTGTGGCACAGGGAAACCCTGGAAGATATGAGTGTGCAGTGGCTGGAGGATCACATCTCTCATCATGTGTGGGGTCTGTGCAATCAGCCAACACAAATGCTGCTAAAGCTACAGAGAAATGTGTGCCAGCTGATGAGGGGTTAACTGCAGTAGACTCTATGGGCAGTACTGATGAAGTGAATGCGAGTGGCACTCCTGGGAGTGAGCAAGAAAGTGCCACATATACTGACATTGTAAGTGAGACCTCGCTCAGCGCGGTGATTGACAGTCTATCTGATGAACCAGCGGCACAGGCTGAGGCAGACATTGCAGACCCTGTTCTGGAGGTTCAGACGTCCGCAGTGTCAGTGAATGAAGTGCAGGTTACACAGCGATCAGGAGCAGACACAGGAGGATCTGCAGTACAATCAGCTGAGGAGAGGTCCAGTCCAGAAGAGGCCGTACTGAAAGAAGAAAAAAGGAATAAGGGAAGGCCTCCATGACTAAAATAGATGGGAGGGACACAGAGTTGGCTGGCCTATGAGAGGAAAGGGGGGGGGACAGCAGGAGGGCTTGGGTGAGAAGGGGTGGGGATTGAAGGGGATGTACCTGTTTCCTGTTTGTGCTCTCCCTCTCTTCGCCAGGACACAGAAGCAGGAACATGTTTGTTACCCCTGCTGCGTCTGATGAGGAGGCTATGGAGCTGAAGCGGGCCGCGGCAGCCTCTCAGGGTCCTGGATGGCTCGGAGCACGAGTAGCGACGCTGCTGCAGGGACAATCGGGCGCTCCGGTCCAGGAGCGAGCAGAGTCGGCTGGAGCAAGCGGGGAGCGCTCTGTCATGCCGGTGGTCGCGGGGCTGCTGGAGCAGGCCGAGGTACAGGACCGGCGTACCAGGGGGTCGGGCAGGAGAAGAGGAGAGCCCGTTTCCCCCATGACTCAGGCCAGGGCTGGCACTCCCGGCGTGACGCGCAGCATGAGGCGCTCGCGCCCGCCCGCAAGGCTGAGTCCTGAAGACATCCCGCGGGCGCGGCGGCGCAAGAGGAGCCCATCAGTGGACCCTGCAGGCCAGACCCCAGGGCGGCCTGCCGCTGCTCTTTCGTCTGGTCCTGGGAGGAATCCCAAAACGCGGCAGCGCCCGGCGGCAGCGGCGAGGAGGACGCGGCCTTCACTTCCGGTCACATCCTCTCCTTCTTCAGCACGTGGCGGAAGGGCAACGGCGACCCTGCATGGTGATGTGCCAGCCAGAGGATCGGCTCATGGTGTCGTCGAGGTGGAAACGACCGGAGGTCGCAGGATGAGGTCGGTGGTTGGAGTGCCAGGGACGGAACAGCTTGGAGCTGGTTCAGCGGGACGGATGAGGCATGAACTGGACCTCGGCCAATTGGATGATGCGATGTCACCCCCCCTTTACTCAGACGAAAATCGGAATTCCCCGTGCACACATTGCCAATGCGGACAGCGCCAGAGGGAGTCCGGAGCATTGGAGGACGGTGAGCGGCGGGCCTCTCCACGTGGACATGGGGGTCCGGCTGACGGGTTCACAGCCCCTGGGCAGCCTGGTGAGTTGACACCTACGTTACCATTTCCAGCTTTATTGATGTCGGGTATCGGTGTAGAGGGTGTCGAGGCGGTGGGCGTCGCGGCGGAGTCGGGGGTCCCGTCGCTACAGGCGGGTGCGGGGGATAGTTTGGCGGAGTTAGTGGGATGTTTAAAAGTGTTAGTGGGGCGGCTAGGTGGTTCCCCTTCCCAAGAATCGTCAGGTGTGGCGCCGGCCGCGGTGTGGGGGGGCAGTGTTGGAAGCGCTCCGGTTCGTCAAAACGGTGGGGGGTTGAATGCCGGGGCAGCGGTGGCAGTGGCGGCGGCGGTTCAAACAGACTCGCCAAAGGAGGTTGATAGGGTGCGTCTTGATGATCGTGCGCGCGGGGAGGTTTATGTTTGTTATGAGGGCCCGTTAGGGGCGCATTTAAAGCAGGAGGTAAAGGAAAGGATTTGGAAGGACGAGTATGTGGAGATTTTTTCCTTGCTTCCGCTGGAGAAGTTTAATTTAGATAAGGTGAAGCGGGATGAAACAAAAAAGGATGAGGAAGAAAAGAGACGGTACAGGTTGATTCCAAAAACGTTCGTCAATTGGATGCAGGCTTTTGCAATTTTGGCGAGCGTTATTGGGGAAAAGGCGCCAGATAATTGTTCCGGCTTGTTTTGTTATTTGGATGCGGTGGGGGAGGCGCATCGGGTTTATGGGGGCCAGGCCTGGCTTCGTTACGATGAGCAGTTTCGGCAGAGGAAAGCGGTGCGGCCGAATATACGGTGGGACCATAAGGACATAGCCTTATGGTTGAAAGTGACGGCACTTTATAAGCAGGGGCAGTCCTTTCCCGGGAGCGGGAATGCAGCAGGAACTTCCGGCGGGGGTAGTCAGGCCTCAGGTTCAAAATTTGGGACGTGTTGGCAGTTCAATGAGGGGCAGTGCAAATTTGGAGCGACGTGTAAATTCAAGCATGCGTGTTCACATTGCAGCGGGCAGTCACATGGAGCGTCTAAATGTTTTAAGAAGGGTAAACGACAAGGGGGAGCCAGCGGTGCGTCTGGTTATGGGGGAGACTCCGGTGAAACTCATAAAGATGGCCCCCTTTCTAAGTAGGTACCCCAATAAGGAGGGGGCGCGGTTGATTAGTTTAGGTTTTGGTTACGGTTTCGTTATTCCGCCCCCTTTGCATGAGGTCCCTTTCACGCAGCGCAACCTTAAGTCGGCATATCAGCATGCGGGGGTAGTCTCGGAAAAAATCCGGAAGGAGATTGATCTGGGCAGAATGGCGGGCCCCTTTAGCACGATCCCAGTTCCAGGTTTGGTGGTGTCACCGTTAGGGGTGGTTCCAAAACGAGAAGGTAACAAATTCCGGCTTATTCAGCATTTGTCCTTCCCGAAGGGGGCGTCGGTTAACGATGGCATTGACCAGGATCTCTGTTCTGTGGTCTACACGTCGTTTGATGCGGCGGTAGCGTTGGTACGTGGTTACGGAAGAGGGGCTCTGATGGCAAAAACTGATATTCAAGCGGCGTTTCGTTTGTTGCCGGTTCATCCGGACAGCCAGAGGTTGTTGGGATGTTATTGGGAAGGGGATTATTACATTGATCGATGCCTTCCCATGGGTTGTTCGTTGTCGTGCGCGTACTTTGAGGTGTTTAGTTCTTTTTTGGAATGGGTAGTCAGGGAGGTCGCGGGGGTGGAATCAGTTATTCACTATCTCGACGATTTCTTGTGCGTTGGCCCGTCGTGTTCGGGGGTTTGCGCAAATTTGTTGGAGACGGTCAATTGGGTGTCAAGGGAGTTCGGTGTACCCTTGGCTGTGGAAAAAACTGAGGGTCCGGTGATGACCATTTGTTTTTTGGGAATTACTATCGACTCCGTAGCAATGGAGTGCAGATTGCAGGAGGATAAGTTGGGGGATTTGCGGTTGGTAGTGGAGCGAGCGTGTCGGATTAGGAAAATTACGCTACGTGAATTACAGTCCTTATTGGGGAAGTTGAATTTTGCTTGCCGCATCATGCCGATGGGCAGGGTTTTTTGTCGGCGGTTGGCAGCGGCGACGGCGGGGGTTCGGGAACCCCATCATTTCATTCGTCTGGCTGCAGAGCACAGGGAAGATTTACAGGTCTGGCTCCATTTTCTGGCACAGTATAATGGGCGCTCTCTTTGGATGTCCCGGGCGTTAGATAGCTTCGATTTGGAATTGTTCACTGACGCGTCTGGGGCGGTGGGGTTCGGGGCGTTCTTTAAAGGTCAATGGTGCGCGGGAAAATGGCCGGTTGCATGGGTGGAGGCGGGACTGACGCGTAACTTGGCCCTACTCGAACTGTTTCCCATCGTGGTGGCGGTCACCATTTGGGGAGACAGGTTCCGGGACAAAAAAGTGCGTTTTCATTGCGACAATTTGGGGGTGGTGATGGCTATAAATAATACTTCGGCGTCGTCCCCTCCAGTGGTTCGCTTGTTGCGTCAGTTGGTGCTTTCCTGTTTGAGTTTAAATGCATGGGTGGTGGCGGTGCATGTTCCCGGGGTAGAGAATTGTATTGCTGACGCGCTTTCTCGCTCGCAGTGGGATCGTTTCCGGCAGCTGGTCCCAGACGCGGAGTTAACAGGGGTGGACTGTCCCAGTCATCTGTGGGAGCTGGTATCCAGGCGGCAGGTGCATTGATTAAACGTTCACTGGCCAGTGCGACGTGGTCGTCGTATGCGGCTGGATGGAGGCAATGGGAGGAGTGGGTGAGATCTTTGGGGGATGTGTGCTCGGATGATGATAGGATGGTGGCCTTGCTGTTTTGGTTGGGGGATGCGTTCGCCCGGGGTTGCACGGTCGCTAAGGTTAATCGCTTCGTGGCGGCCATTGCTTTCGGTTGTAAGTTACGGGGGTTGGCAGATATCACGAAGCGGTTTTTGGTGGGCCAGGCATTGAAAGGGCTGAGACGGGGTGTAGTGGTGAGGGATAAGAGGCGTCCCGTGTCATTTCAATTGTTGTGTTCCCTGGAGGTGGTGGTGCGGCAGGTGTGTCGTTCAGAGTATGAGAGCAAGCTTTTCCGGTTGGCTTTTGCGTTAGCCTTTTTTGGAGCTTTTCGGGTAGGGGAATTGGTTTCCCCCAGTTCGGTGAGAGCGGGGGGCTTGTTGCAGGATAATGTCGATTTGTATGAAGACAGGGTGGAGATAGTGTTGCGAAGGTCCAAAACGGACCAAGGAGGGGCAGGACGTCGAGTGGTTTTGCTGGCGGTCCCAAAGAATCCGGTTTGTCCAGTGTTGTGTGTCAAGGAGTACTTGGCGGGTTTAGATCTCTCAGACGGGCCGTTGCTGCGGCACGAGGATGGCTCGTTTCTGTCGCGGTATCAGTTTATTTCGGTTTTCAGAAAGTGTCTGGTGGCTAGCGGGGTGCAGGCAGAGCAATACTCGTCTCATTCTTTCCGTATAGGGGCAGCGACGGAGGCGGTGAGATGGGGTTTAGATGATGCAGGCGTGCAGCGGATAGGGCGTTGGGAGTCGGCGCGTTTCCGTTCCTATGTGCGCTTGAACATGTTGTGATATATTGATGTATAGCATGTTCCGGGTGCGTGCGTTTCCGCCTGAGTATTAATGGTACGCGGCAGCAAGAGGTGGTGCGTGTATGTTCTTCATTTGTTTTGCAGGCCGTGACTCATGCATGGTGTGGATTATGGGACATTCTTTTGTGTACTGGGGTGCCCTTCGCGCGGATGTACGGCCGGACGGTCGACAGCTCAGGATTCCGCGGGACGCGGCGGTTGTGAGGTGGATGGGTATACGGGGAATGACATGGAACAGGGTATTGCCCGAGTTTCACAATTTTGTACTGCTTGACAGGGCGCCGGAGGTACTGGTGTTGCATGTGGGAGGCAACGATTTGGGTATACGCCCTTTCCGGGAGTTGGTACGGGACGTCAAGCATGATTTGCTCTGCTTATGGGCAACTTATCCTAAATTGGTGACGGTGTGGTCTGAGATGGTCCCTAGGAAGAACTGGCGGATGGCCCGTTCTGTGGGAAAAATTAACAAGGCTCGCATTAAGGCTAATAGGGCCATATCGAGCTTCGTGACGCGTAATGGTGGGGTTGCGGTGCGCCACTGGGATCTGGAGGCTGGGACAGGCAGCTACTGGAGAGAGGACGGTGTGCACCTCAATGAGGTGGGGATGGATATGTGGAGTCTGGCTTTGACCGATGGAATTGAGCGAGCGGTGGGAGTGTGGAGGAGCTCGCAGGCGTGAGGTGGTCAAGGCCTGTTTCGCTTTGGCGGGGGGGAGTCCTTGAAGTAGGTCGTAAAAAGTGGTGGGGGGGAATGCATCACGGGATGCACCCCCAATTTGTCGGCTTCTTAGGGTGTTACCCCTTTTGAAAGCTGGGTTATATATATTTATATATATATGGTGGTCATCTGCAAAAAGGTAATTTGGTGCTCCTGGGCCGGGTTACGGCTGGGGGTAAGGTATTTGTGGGCAGATGGCCAAAATTAAGTATCGGTGGCTTCAAGGACTTGCCCCTGTCATTCTGGTTGGTTTATAATGTTATGACCCTGATAGGGTCGCAGTGGGTTATTTGTTGTTATGATGTATCCCCTTTTTTGGGGATTCAAAAATTATGGTATTTAAAGTTATTGTTATTTAAATAATAAACGGCTGCTGTGGCCATTAAAATCCAACTCTGTTTCAGTGTCTGCTTTGGGAGGGTAGATTTACATAAGGGGAGAAGCGACTCGACTTATTTGAGTCAAGAAGAGGCCGTACTGAAAGAAGAAAAAAGGAATAAGGGAAGGCCTCCATGACTAAAATAGATGGGAGGGACACAGAGTTGGCTGGCCTATGAGAGGAAAGGGGGGGGGGACAGCAGGAGGGCTTGAGTGAGAAGGGGTGGGGATTGAAGGGGATGTACCTGTTTCCTGTTTGTGCTCTCCCTCTCTTCGCCAGGACACAGAAGCAGGAACATGTTCCCGCCCGCCCGCCCTGATGTGGATCGGTTGACCGCGGCAAAAGGTTGCTGCGGATGGTGGTTCTTCTCGTCAAAGTTTATTTGCTTATTGACATTTGTCTTTGGGGGAGGTAAAATTTTGTCATTGCAGCTGCGGGGGGGAGTCCTTGAAGTAGGTCGTAAAAAGTGGTGGGGGGGAATGCATCACGGGATGCACCCCCAATTTGTCGGCTTCTTAGGGTGTTACCCCTTTTGAAAGCTGGGTTATATATATTTATATATATATGGTGGTCATCTGCAAAAAGGTAATTTGGTGCTCCTGGGCCGGGTTACGGCTGGGGGTAAGGTATTTGTGGGCAGATGGCCAAAATTAAGTATCGGTGGCTTCAAGGACTTGCCCCTGTCATTCTGGTTGGTTTATAATGTTATGACCCTGATAGGGTCGCAGTGGGTTATTTGTTGTTATGATGTATCCCCTTTTTTGGGGATTCAAAAATTATGGTATTTAAAGTTATTGTTATTTAAATAATAAACGGCTGCTGTGGCCATTAAAATCCAACTCTGTTTCAGTGTCTGCTTTGGGAGGGTAGATTTACATAAGGGGAGAAGCGACTCGACTTATTTGAGTCATGACCCCCCTGCTGACAGACCTCAGTACAGGAGACTGTTCTCCAGCGTCACAAGGCCGACTAACCCCACACCTCAGAGGAGGAACGCGGTCAGAATCAGGTACTCGGGACCAGAGGAAAACCTCCCCTCCAGACTCCACATTGGGAAAGTTTTGTTGAAGGAGTTTATGAAGTTTAAAGCTTCTGAGGTGTTCGCTCTGATCCACGTTCCCTCCAGCAGGAATTATGACATCAGTTTCAAGCTGCAATATAGTCTAGACTTGTTCTGGAGTATTTATAATGATACAAAGGAGCACGCGATGTGGGAGCATCTACATGTCATCCAGCTGACTAAACCCCAGGTAGTCACCGCCACCGTCCTGTTCCAGTCTGAGGTGGTGGCTCTGGCAGATTTGCAGCACTGGTTGAGCAGATATTGTGAGGTGAAGAGACTGCCAATAAAGATCTATGATGAGGAGGAGATCTGGAATGGAGGATATTCTGTCAAGATCCAGCTGGTTCAGGAGAATGGAGTGACCAGACATCTGCCGCACTCCTTCTACCTGGGCTCGGAGAGAGGCATATGTTACTACCCTGGTCAACCGCGACGGTGCCATAGATGTGGGGGCAGACACCTGGCGTTCAACTGTTCCCGTATTAAGTGCTCACTATGTGGTCAGTTTGGGCATGTGAAGGACGAGTGTACAGGACCTGTCATCTGTAACCTGTGCTTAGGACCTGGACATACATTCCGGGAGTGTCCACATGCAGAACATAATAAAGAGGAGACCTTTAAAGAAGCCATGGAGGAAGAGCAGGAGGATGTCTCCATATGTGTAGATACAACCCCAGAACCTGGAAGCCCCAGCGAGGATGTGAGCCGAAGTACCAGAGACCCTGCTCCAGAGACAAATGTCCCATCTGTGGATGCTGCACAAGTGTCACCAGCCACTGAAAATAGAGGTCATGCTAAAAGTAAAATATCCAGTCACTCTGTCACCAAAACATCTAAAAATCTGCCCAACACCAGTAAGAAACCAGCTGATCGAGCCGCAGTGACCAGTAAGGAACCAGCTGATCCAGCCGCAGCGACCAGTAAAAAACCAGCTGATCTAGCCGCAGCGACCAGTAAAGAACCAGCTGATCCAGCCGCAGCGACTAGTATGGATGAGGAGGGATTTCAGACGGTTAAAAGGAGAAGTAAAACAGATTATTCTTCTAGGAAAAAAATCACTGCTGCAAAGAAATCACCGGAGTCTCCAGTGCTGGCGATAACGGGGGGACGTTACTATGCGCTGGGAGAAGATGACCAGAAAGAAGAAGCAGAGATGGAGCAAGTCTCCTCACGCAACCCAGACGACGAACCTCAGGATGAAGACTCTGACCCCCCAATGTCCACCAAAAGATGGGGTGTAACGGGACATAGCAGTGGAAGAAGGAAAAAAAGTAGGAAAGATCTGTAACCAGGATGATGCTGAAAATCACCTCCATCAATGTGAACAGTGTGAAGAATAGGAGCAGGCGGCAGGCGATATTCCAGCGTCTGTCTGACGACAAATCTGACATCATCTTTATACAAGAGACTTATCTGAAGAGCAATGCTCAGGTGTATGCAGCCAAGAGAGACTGGAGACACGGACCATCATTCTGGTCCTTTGGACTGGAACGAAATGATGGCGTAGGAATTCTATTTAATAATATGGACGTACAAGTGGAGAAAGTCCTGGAGATCTGCTCCGGCCGCTGCCTGATGCTGGACTTTACCCTGGACACTGTACATTATAGAGTCATTAATATCTATGCCCAGCAAACCAGGAAAGAGAGGAGGGAATTATTCCAAAATATTAAGCCCTATTGTTTTACTTCTAAGGTCTTTATTTTGAGTGGTGACTTCAATAGTGTCTCCAGTAATGTGGATCGTTCCAGTAGTCACAAAAGATTGAGATATGATGAAAATTTTCTCAATAGTCTAGTCCAGCAGGCTCATTTAGTGGACCCCTATGGTCTACATTGTAGTCGTAAAGCTTACACTTATCATAAGGGAGGTCATGCAAGCAGAATAGACCGTGTGTACATTAAGAAAGAATTGAAGTGTTCTCAGTATAGGATAAGTCCTATAGAGTTCTCCGACCATTGTATGGTGAGTGTAACGCTGGATCTGGACGATGCTGTGGTCTATGGTAAGGGTTACTGGAAGGTAAATAGCTCTGCGCTCCAGGATCCACAGTTTAAAGAGTAATTTATCGCATTTTATAGTGACCGGAGAACTACCCAGTGTATGTGCGATGATACAGCGGAGTGGTGGGAGGACATGAAAAGAGACATCAAGCAGTTTATTATAAGAGCTGCAAAGAGACGGAGTAATATGGAGTATATGAGGTATTCTGCCCTGAGACTGCTGCTGAGCCGTCAATATAGTAAGATGAATAGTGGAGAGCAGGTAGACGGCGAGAGCGTCCGCCAGATAAAGCAGAAGATGAGACAGCTGCAGTATGATCGCCTCAAGTCCCTGAAGGCAGAAGGCCAGTTTGATAGTTGGGGGGTTCATACCCCAGATCCCTTTATTGCCTGTAAGAACCGGGTTAGTAAGAAACTTCTGGTGAGTCTATTAGATGAGAACGGGATGGAGCAATCAGAACAGAAAAAACTTCATAAAATTATTAGGGAAAACTGTTTGAAGGGAGTCAGATTAGAGATGACGACATAAAAGCCTATCTGAAGAGTGTGACCCTGCCAAAATTAGATCCCGCGCAGGCAGATAGCATGGCTGACCCTATATCTGAGGAGGAGGTAAAGAGGAGCATCGACTCCTTAAAAACCAAGAAGAGTCCTGGTCTGGACGGCCTGACCAGCGAGTTTTATAAGGAGTTCAGTGATTTATTGGCCCCTGACCTGGTGCAGGTATATAATGATTGTCTCTCTGCTGGGAAACTTTTACAATCGCAGTATAAGGCTATGTTCACACGGGGTCTTTTGCCGAGTTTTTTGACGCGGAAACCGCGTCGCAAAACTCGGCAGAAACGGCCCGAGAACGCCTCCCATTGATTTCAATGGGAGGCGTCGGCGTCTTTTTCCCGCGAGCAGTAAAACTGCCTCGCGGGAAAAAGAAGCGACATGCCCTATCTTCGGGCGCTTCCGCCTCCGACCTCCCATTGACTTCAATGGGAGGCAGGAGAAAGCGTGTTTTCTGCCCGCGGCGCTCAATGGCCGCGGGCGAAAAACGGCGCGATCATTGCTATTCACACGGAGTATTTTGGGGGAGGAATATCTGCCTCAAAATTCCGTTTGGAGCTTTGAGGCAGATATTCCTCCCCCAAAATACTCCGTGTGAACATAGCCTAAATCTGTTCTAGTTCTCCTAGCAAAGAAGGGAAATCTGAAAGATTTAAAAAATTGGCGTCCATTGTCCCTGCTGAACACGGATTATAAAATCCTGGCCACGATCTTGTATTACAGGCTGAGTGAGGTGGCGGATGATCTCATCATCCCTAATCAGACGTGTGGTGTGAAAGGCCGGACTATAGAGGACTCCTTGCTGCTGATGAGAGAATCCATGACTTATATTAAGCAGCATGAGGTGGGGACATATATAGTAGGCTTAGACCAGAGTAAGGCCTTTGATAGAGTCCATCATGATTTCCTGTATCAGGTGTTGTTGGAGTACGGCCTTCCTGCGCAGTTTGTACAATGGCTGCAGGTTCTGTATAAGGAGGCAGTTAGCCGGCCTCTGATTAATGGTCACTTGGCAGATGCCTTCAGTATAAAGTCGGGTGTGCGGCAAGGCTGCCCTCTCAGCCCATTATTATATGTGTTTAGTCTGGATCCATTTTTAAGGAAATTGCAGGATAATAAAAAGTTTATGGGGTTGAAATGTCATTTGCAGAATAAAGTAGAGGAGATAAAGTTCTGCGCCTATGCGGATGATGTGACGGTCATGTTGTCTTCTGCTGGTGACTGTGCAGCTCTACAGCAAGAGATAGCCAGGTTCTCCCAGGTGTCTAATTCTGCTGTGAATATGGAGAAGAGCGAGGCCTTGTGGTTGGGAAGTGACAGCGATGTCTTCTCGGTGCCCTTCAGAACAGTTCAGGAGAAGATAAAGATTTTGGGGGTTGTGTTTGGAGCTGTGGATGAAGGGAAGGTGAACTGGGAGGAGAAGTTAGCGCTGTGTGAGCAGAAGGTGCTGAGCTGGAAGCACTGGCGGCTGACGTATCAGGAGAAGGTCCGCCTGGTGAAGAGCTTCCTCCTCCCGCTCTTCCTATATATCAGTGTGGTGTTTCCAGTACCGGATACTTTACTTCCCAGACTGACAAACGTTTTCTTCCGCTTCTTGTGGGGTAACAGGGTCAATGTAGTCAGGAGGAACATTGTCTATCTCCCTCATAAGGAAGGTGGTCTCTCCATGCCCTGCCCGGAGCTCTTCTTTAGTCTGATGTTTCTGATGAAGAATTTTTCATTTTGTAAGAATGCTGAGGTGAAGCCATGGGGCAGTTTGTTTAAAAGTCAGATCCAGCAGTTTGTGTCTGTGTGGTCAATAGGTGACCCCATAAAGAGGATCTCAGGGCGCATTAAGAATAACGTGTCTTGGTATGGAGTCAATATAATCAGGAAGATCATTAAATGGAAGATATTATATGATGATGTCAAGTTACTCCATAGGAAGGATTTGTACAAGAAGCTCCTTAGATGTCAGTTCACTCTCCATATACAATTGAGGGAAGCCCCGAGCCTTGATATAAGGCAGGCTGCAAAAATCCTGGATGACCCTAGAGTTCCTCCGCACATGAGGGACGTGGCATGGTTGGGATTCCATGGCAAAATGTATGTTAGAGCCAACCTTAAGTGTAGATACGTGTTGGACAGATTCTGTCCTAGAGAAGAGTGTCCCCAGATACTAGAGACCATGGAACATCTACTGTTAGAGTGCATATAGGGGGCAGTATTATAGTAGTTATATTCTTGTATATAGGAGGCAGTATTATAGTAGTTATATTCTTGTATATAGGGGCAGTATTATAGTAGTTATATTCTTGTATATAGGAGCAGTATTATAGTAGTTATATTCTTGTATATAGAAACAGTATTATAGTAGTTATATTCTTGTATATAGGAGGCAGTATTATAGTAGTTATATTCTTGTATATAGGAGCAGTATTATAGTAGCTATATTCTTGTATATAGAAGAAGTATTATAGTAGTTATATTCTTGTATATAGAGGCAGTATTATAGTAGTTATATTCTTGTATATGTGGGGCAGTATTATAGTAGTTATATTCTTGTATATAGGAGCAGTATTGGTATTATAGTAGTTATATTCTTGTATATAGGGGCAGTATTATAGTATTTATATTCTTGTGTATAGGGGGCAGTATTATAGTAGTTATATTCTTGTATATAGGAGCAGTCTTATAGTAGTTATATTCTTGTATATAGGGGCAGTATTATATTAGTTATATTCTTGTATATAGGGGCAGTATTATAGTAGTTATATTCTTGTATATAGGAGGCAGTATTATAGTAGTTATATTCTTGTATATAGGGTGCAGTATTATAGTAGTTATATTCTTGTATATGGGGGCAGTATTATAGTAGTTATATTCTTGTATATAGGGGGCAGTATTATAGTAGTTATATTCTTGTATATAGGGGGGCAGTATTATAGTAGTTATATTCTTGTATATAGGGAGCAGTATTATAGTAGTTATATTCTTGTATATAGAGGCAGTATTATAGTAGTTATATTCTTGTATATAGGGGCAGTATTATAGTATTTATATTCTTGTGTATAGGGGGCAGTATTATAGTAGTTATATTCTTGTATATAGGAGCAGTCTTATAGTAGTTATATTCTTGTATATAGGAGCAGTATTATAGTAGTTATATTCTTGTATATAGGGGCAGTAGTATAGTAGTTATGTTCTTGTATATAGGGGCAGTATTATAGTAGTTATATTCTTGTATATAGGGAGCAGTATTATAGTAGTTATATTCTTGTATATAGGGGCAGTATTATGGTATTTATAATCTTGTATATAGGGGCAGTATTATAGTAGTTATATTCTTGTATATAGGGGCAGTATTATAGTAGTTATATTCTTGTATATAGGAGCAGTATTATAGTAGTTATATTCTTGTATATAGGATGCAGTATTATAGTAGTTATATTCTTGTATATAGGGGCAGTATTATAGTAGTTATATTCTTGTATATAGGGGCAGTATTATGGTATTTATAATCTTGTATATAGGGGCAGTATTATAGTATTTATATTCTTGTATATAGGGGGCAGTATTATAGTAGTTATATTCTTGTATATAGGAGGCAGTATTATAGTAGTTATATTCTTGTATATAGGAGCAGTCTTAGGGCATGACCACACATGGCGGAATTCCTCCGCAACTGTCCGCATCAATGCCGCACAGAATCTGCGTTGCAGATTCTGCAGCGGATCTGCACAAAATGTGCAGAAAATTGATGCGGACTGGCCGCTGCGGACTGCAGGAAAAGTGCTTCCCTTCTCCCTATCAGTGCAGGATAGAGAGAAGGGACAGCACTTTCCCTAGTGAAAGGAAACGATTTTCATACTTACCGGCCGTTGTCTTGGTGACGCGTCCCTCCTTCGGCATCCAGCCCGACCTCCCTGGATGACGCGCCAGTCCATGT
Organism: Rhinoderma darwinii; assembly: GCF_050947455.1. Classification (NCBI taxonomy): domain Eukaryota; kingdom Metazoa; phylum Chordata; class Amphibia; order Anura; family Rhinodermatidae; genus Rhinoderma; species Rhinoderma darwinii. The sequence continues at coordinate 9,009,159 of NC_134690.1, read as the reverse complement.
GACCGCTGCAGCCTGTGCTTGGCCTGTGATTGGCTGCAGCCGTCACTTACACTGAAACGTCATCCTGGGAGGCCGGACTGGAGACAGACGCAGGGAGTTCTCGGTAAGTATGAACTTATATGTTTTTTTACAGATACATGTATATTGGGATCGGTAGTCACTGTCCCGGGTGCAGAAACAGTTACTGCCGATCGCTTAACTCTTTCAGCACCCTGGACAGTGACTATTTACAGACGTCTCCTAGCAACGCTCCCGTCATTACGGGAGCCCCATTGACTTCCTCAGTCTGGCTGTAGACCTAGAAATACATAGGTCCAGCCAGAATGAAGAAATGTCAAGTTAAAAAAGCAAGACGTATCCGCAGCACACATGACATGTGCATGACAGCTGCGGACTTCATTGCGGAACTTTGAATCTCCATTGAAGTCAATGGAGAAATTCCGCCATGAGTCCGCCACTGCTCCGCAACAGACAGAGCATGCTGCGGACACCAAATTCCGCTCCGCAGCCTATGCTCCGCAGCGGAATTGTACGCATCGTGTAAACGAACACTGCTAATTTAAAGTGAAAGTCAATGGAGAAACGGCTCCGCTGCGGATTAACGCTGCGGAGTGTCCGCAGCGGAATTTAAGTGGAATTCCGCCATGTGTGAACCCGCCCTAATAGTAGTTATATTCTTGTATATAGGAGCAGTCTTATAGTAGTTATATTCTTGTATATAGAGGGTAGTATTATAGTAGCTATATTCTTGTATATAGGGAGCAGTATTATGGTATTTATAATCTTGTATATAGGGGCAGTATTATAGTATTTATATTCTTGTGTATAGGGGGCAGTATTATAGTAGTTATATTCTTGTATATAGGAGCAGTCTTATAGTAGTTATATTCTTGTATATAGGAGCAGTATTATAGTAGTTATATTCTTGTATATAGGGGCAGTATTATAGTAGTTATATTCTTGTATATAGGAGGCAGTATTATAGTAGTTATATTCTTGTATATAGGAGGCAGTATTATTGTAGTTATATTCTTGTATACAGGGGCAGTATTATTGTAGTTATATTCTTGTATATAGGGGGCAGTATTATAGTAGATATATTCGTGTGTATATAGGAGCAGTATTATAGTAGTTATATTCTTGTATATAGGGGGCAGTATTATAGTAGTTATATTCTTGTATATAGGAGACAGTATTATAGTAGTTATATTCTTGTATATAGGGGCAGTATTATAGTAGTTATATTCTTGTATATAGGGGGCAGTATTATAGTAGTTATATTCTTGTATATAGGAGGCAGTATTATAGTAGTTATATTCTTGTATATAGGGGGCAGTATTATAGTAGTTATATTCTTGTATATAGGGGCAGTATTATAGTAGTTATATTCTTGTATATAGGGGGCAGTATTATAGTAGTTATATTCTTGTATATAGGAGCAGTCTTATAGTAGTTATATTCTTGTATATAGGAGCAGTCTTATAGTAGTTATATTCTTGTATATAGGGGCAGTATTATAGTATTCATATTCTTATGTATAGGGGGCAGTATTATAGTAGTTATATTCTTATATATAGGAGCAGTCTTATAGTAGTTATATTCTTGTATATAGGGGCAGTATTATAGTAGTTATATTCTTGTATATAGGGGCAGTATTATAGTAGTTATATTCTTGTATATAGGAGGCAGTATTATAGTAGTTATATTCTTGTATATAGGAGGCAGTATTATTGTAGTTATATTCTTGTATATAGGAGCAGTATTATAGTAGTTATATTCTTGTATATAGGGGGCAGTATTATAGTAGTTATATTCTTGTATATAGGGGCAGTATTATAGTAGTTATATTCTTGTATATAGGGAGCAGTATTATAGTAGTTATATTCTTGTATATAGGGGGCAGTATTATAGTAGTTATATTCTTGTATATAGGGGGCAGTATTATAGTAGTTATATTCTTGTATATAGGGGCAGTATTATAGTAGTTATATTCTTGTCTATAGGAGCAGTATTATAGTAGTTATATTCTTGTATATAGGGGCAGTATTATAGTAGTTATATTCTTGTATATAGGGGTCAGTATTATAGTAGTTATATTCTTGTATATAGGGGCAGTATTATAGCAGTTATATTCTTGTATATAGGGGTAGCATTATAGTAGTTATAGTCTTGTATATAGGGGCAGTATTATAGTAGTTATATTCTTGTATATAGGGGTAGCATTATAGTAGTTATATTCTTGTATATAGGGGGCAGTATTATAGTAGCTATATTCTTGTATATAGGGGGCAGTATTATAGTAGTTATATTCTTGTATATAGGGGCAGTATTATAGTAGTTATATTCTTGTATATAGGGGCAGTATTATAGTAGTTATATTCTTGTATATAGGGGGTAGTATTATAGTGGTTATATTCTTGTATATAGGGGCAGTATTATAGTAGTTATATTCTTGTATATAGTGGCAGTATTATAGTAGTTATATTCTTGTATATAGGAGCAGTATTATAGTAGTTATATTCTTGTATATAGGGGGCAGTATTATAGTAGTTATATTCTTGTATATGGGGGCAGTATTATAGTAGTTATATTCTTGTATATAGGGGCAGTATTATAGCAGTTATATTCTTGTATATAGGGGTAGCATTATAGTAGTTATATTCTTGTATATAGGGGCAGTATTATAGTAGTTATATTCTTGTATATGGGGGCAGTATTATAGTAGTAGTTATATTCTTGTATATAGGGGCAGTATTATAGTAGTTATATTCTTGTATATAGGGGCAGTATAATAGTAGTTATATTCTTGTATATAGGGGCAGTATTATAGTAGTTATATTCTTGTATATAGGGCAGTATTATAGTAGTTATATTCTTGTATATAGGGGCAGTAGTATAGTAGTTATATTCTTGTATATAGGGGGCAGTATTATAGTAGTTATATTCTTGTATATAGGGAGCAGTATTATAGTAGTTATATTCTTGTATATAGGAGCAGTATTATAGTAGTTATATTCTTGTATATAGGGGGCAGTATTATAGTAGTTATATTCTTGTATATAGGGGCAGTATTATAGTAGTTATATTCTTGTGTATATAGGGTGCAGTATTATAGTAGTTATATTCTTGTATATAGGGGGCAGTATTATAGTAGTTATATTCTTGTATATAGGGGCAGTATTATAGTAGGTATATTCTTGTATATAGGGGCAGTATTATAGTAGTTATATTCTTGTATATAGGAGCAGTATTATAGTAGTTATATTCTTGTATATAGAAGCAGTATTATAGTAGTTATATTCTTGTATATAGGGAGCAGTATTATAGTAGTTATATTCTTGTATATAGGGGGCAGTATTATAGTAGTTATATTCTTGTATATAGGGGGCAGTATTATAGTAGTTATATTCTTGTATATAGGGGCAGTATTATAGTAGTTATATTCTTGTATATAGGGCAGTATTATAGTAGTTATATTCTTGTATATAGGGGGCAGTATTATAGTAGTTATATTCTTGTATATAGGAGCAGTATTATAGTAGTTATATTCTTGTATATAGGAGCAGTATTATAGTAGTTATATTCTTGTATATAGGAGGCAGTATTATAGTAGTTATATTCTTGTATATAGGGGCAGTATTATAGTAGTTATATTCTTGTATATTGGGGCAGTATTATAGTAGTTATATTCTTGTATATAGGGGCAGTATTATAGTAGTTATATTCTTGTATATAGGAGCAGTATTATAGTAGTTATATTCTTGTATATAGGAGGCAGTATTATAGTAGTTATATTCTTGTATATAGGGGCAGTATTATAGTAGTTATATTCTTGTATATTGGGGCAGTATTATAGTAGTTATATTCTTGTATATAGGGGGCAGTATTATAGTAGTTATATTCTTGTATATAGGGGGCAGTAGTATAGTAGTTATATTCTTGTATATAGGAGCAGTATTATAGTAGTTATATTCTTGTATATAGGGGGCAGTATTATAGTAGTTATATTCTTGTATATAGGGGCAGTATTATAGTAGTTATATTCTTGTATATAGGGGCAGTATTATAGTAGTTATATTCTTGTATATAGGGGCAGTATTATAGTAGCTATATTCTTGTATATAGGGGCAGTATTATAGTAGCTATATTCTTGTATATAGCGGGCAGTATTATAGTAGTTATATTCTTGTATATAGGGGCAGTATTATAGTAGTTATATTCTTGTATATAGGGGCAGTATTATAGTAGTTATATTCTTGTATATAGGGGCAGTATTATAGTAGCTATATTCTTGTATATAGGGGCAGTATTATAGTAGCTATATTCTTGTATATAGCGGGCAGTATTATAGTAGTTATATTCTTGTATATAGGGGCAGTATTATAGTAGTTATATTCTTGTATATAGGGGCAGTATTATAGTAGTTATATTCTTGTATATAGGGGCAGTATTATAGTAGTTATATTCTTGTATATAGGGGGCAGTATTATAGTACTTGTATGTGGCATTGTGTACCCTGACTTTTACCATTATTTAGTCGTTTGCTCTCGGCCGGATTTGACTTGAGGTTTCTCTCCTTATATTTATTTATATTTGAGGTGAAGTGAACAGAACGTTACTTGGGACGAGGTGTTATAAATACAAAGTCCACATTAATCCGGCGTCACATCTGTAACAGAAGTGCATGTATCTCGTGGATGTAAACAACGTGTAAACCTTATCTGATCCTCTGTTATTTTGTCAGGGGGTCACCGGCTGGACTCGGCGTTATCAGTTTAGGCAGTGCCATTATTTACAGTTCATCCCTGGGAATTGCAGGAATCAAAGGGTATAGGATGTATGATGGGTCCATGGACACAGTCTCACTTGCATGGCTGGCAAAGGATTAAAGTGTCTCATCAGCAAAGGACATTAAATCATGAGTCGCCAAGGACATGACCGACTGTATGACATCATCAGAATTTCCATTGGGGGGGCACGGGATCCGAGCTTCTGGATGAGGTGTGAACAGAGCCCAGAGGACATATTCACAGGCTGCTAATGAGTTGCTATTTTATTGTGATTTTGCCACAACTTTTGGAAAATTAAAGCAAAATTTCTCAGTTTTGCAAAAATGGTGGTAAAATCGTAACAAAATCGCAACTCAATAGCAACCTGTAAATATGCAGTACAAAGTTCCCAGCAGCCTCCGGTCATTTCAGCCATTAGATATGTCATAAATGTCTGATAGACGCAGGTCCCGCCACATCCAGGTGGAGAAAGGGAACAGGATCGGCTCCCTGACTGATGAGCGTGTAGGGGGTAAACCTTACCACCGCTTATCAATGTGACTGTGTCATGTGTCTATTACGGTCGGAGTCCTGTAATTTCCTGTATGGGAGGTGATGCTGTAATAACGGCTGTCACTATGTGTCTGATATATAAGGAGCTGTCACCAGGAAGTCAGGGAGAGATGGAGGCGAGCGCCAAGTGTGATTTACTAACTGTGGTTAATGTCAATGTTATAAAATGTAAAAAAAAATGACTCCCCTTTTTAATTTCCCCTGTTCACTAGGGCCAACTTTCTGGTTGTCCAGTCCGGTCAAGGCCCGTCATTGTCTGCAGCGGTCACGTGAATTATGTACAGGACATAATTTTGTTTTAGTCTGGTCTCAGGTCTGATCAGGGTTCACTGTGTGTCACTATCTACTGAGGGCACTGTGTGTCACTATCTACTGAGTGCAGTGTGTGTCACTATCTACTGAGGGCACTGTGTGTCACTATCTACTGAGGGCACTGTGTGTCACTATCTACTGAGGGCACTGTGTGTCACTATCTACTGAGTGCAGTGTGTGTCACTATCTACTGAGGGCACTGTGTGTCACTATCTACTGAGGGCACTGTGTGTCACTATCTACTGAGGGCACTGTGTGTCACTATCTACTGAGGGCACTGTGTGTCACTATCTACTGAGGGCACTGTGTGTCACTATCTACTGAGGGCACTGTGTGTCACTATCTACTGAGGGCACTGTGTGTCACTATCTACTGAGGGCACTGTGTGTCACTATCTACTGAGGGCACTGTGTGTCACTATCTACTGAGGGCACTGTGCGTCACTATCTACTGAGGGCACTGTGCGTCACTATCTACTGAGGGCACTGTGCGTCACTATCTACTGAGGGCACTGTGTGTCACTATCTACTGAGGGCACTGTGCGTCACTATCTACTGAGGGCACTGTGTGTCACTATCTACTGAGGGCACTGTGTGTCACTATCTACTGAGGGCACTGTGTGTCACTATCTACTGAGTGCAGTGTGTGCCACTATCTACTGAGTGCAGTGTGTGCCACTATCTACTGAGTGCAGTGTGCGTCACTATCTACTGAGGGCACTGTGCGTCACTATCTACTGAGGGCACTGTGCGTCACTATCTACTGAGGGCACTGTGCGTCACTATCTACTGAGGGCACTGTGCGTCACTATCTACTGAGGGCACTGTGCGTCACTATCTACTGAGGGCACTGTGCGTCACTATCTACTGAGGGCACTGTGCGTCACTATCTACTGAGGGCACTGTGCGTCACTATCTACTGAGGGCACTGTGCGTCACTATCTACTGAGGGCACTGTGCGTCACTATCTACTGAGGGCACTGTGCGTCACTATCTACTGAGGGCACTGTGCGTCACTATCTACTGAGGGCACTGTGCGTCACTATCTACTGAGGGCACTGTGCGTCACTATCTACTGAGGGCACTGTGCGTCACTATCTACTGAGGGCACTGTGCGTCACTATCTACTGAGGGCACTGTGCGTCACTATCTACTGAGGGCACTGTGCGTCACTATCTACTGAGGGCACTGTGCGTCACTATCTACTGAGGGCACTGTGCGTCACTATCTACTGAGGGCACTGTGCGTCACTATCTACAGGGGTCACTATGTGGAGTACTATCTACTGAGGGCACTGTGTGTCACTATCTACAGGGGTCACTATGTGGAGTACTATCTACTGAGGGCACTGTGTGTCACTATCTACAGCAGATAGCACTATGTGTGGCACTATATACTAGAGGCACTGTGTGTGTCACTGTGTACAGGGGGCACTGTGTGTTGCCCTATCTACACGGGTTACTGTGTGGGGCACTATCTGCATGGGTTATTGTGCATGGCACTATCTACAGGGGGCACTGTATGTTGCAGAATCTACAGATGGTACTATGTGTGGCACTATCTACAGGGGCACTTTCTACAGATGGCACTGTGTGGCACTATCTACAGATGGCACTGTGTGGGACACTATCTACAGATGGCACTGTGTGGGGCACTATCTACAGATGGCACTGTGTGGGGCACTATCTACAGATGGCACTGTGTGGGGCACTATCTACAGATGGCACTGTGTGGGACACTATCTACAGATGGCACTGTTTGTTGGACTGTCTATGGGGGTTACTGTATGGCGCACGATCTATAGATGGAACTGTGTGGGGCATGGGGCACTCTGTGGATACTACCACACACTGCCCTCTGTGGATACTGCCACTGCCCCCTCTAGGTAGTGCCACACAGCCCCCCTGTACCTAGCACCCCTGTAGATAGCAACCCCCTGTAGATGGCACCCCCCCCCCTTCCTGTAGATAGCGACACTGTAGGGGAGCGCTCCTGGAGAAGCCCCTGACGTTACTGTCCATATATGGAAAGTGACGTCAGAGACTTTCGAAGCGGAATCCCCGGCCACAGCTTCGGCAACGCTGTGGCCGGGGATTTGGGATTCCGCTCCTACAGGGAGCAGAAAAAATCACCTCCTCCTCCTCCTCCTGACATGCACTTCGCACTATGAGGAGGAGAGAGCGAGTGTTAGAAAGCACGGCCGTCACTCGGATCACATCCAAGTGACCGCCGTATTTTACTCAGCCCCATAAACTGCTATGGGAGCCGTGCGGCCGGGAGAACGGCCCAAAATAGGGCATGTTCCATATTTTGACGGCCCGGTTTACTGTCAAAAAATCCCCATTTGGGGTCTATTGTTCCCAATCCCTCCAGTGCAGCGGCCTGAGCTTTGTCATTTATTCGTGTACACCCCGGAGATTGTATAAATTCACCGCCACACCAGAACAAACACGAACTCTGGAAGAACCTACAGAACTATTTACTTTGGGAATAACACAGGAGCTGTCAATATACCACTGAGGCAGCAGGGGGCGCAATGGTCAGGTCCATGTGACAAGATGTTTCCTACTCCAGTCACACCCAAAGCTGCATTCACAATTCTTCTGACTTCCTCTTATTCCGACCTTGCATCTGTCAGTAGTCGCTTAATAATTTACTGTCTGCACAAATAATAGTCTGCTGCATTTCATTCTGGAGGATGTGGTGTGTACATCAGGCATGGTGCACTACAACTTCTACAATGCAAGTCAGCGAGTTACAGCAACTATTATAGGAGCTATGCTAAACTGTTACAGGGTTGACCGTGCTGACATAATCCAAATGACAACCAGTAGAATTTTCAGTGCAGCTCTGCATGTGACTGGAGTAGAAGACATGACGTAGCTCAGCATCATAAGAAAAATAAAGCAAAACGTTTTACGCATTTACTGACGACTACAAACTGTGACATAAGAACTAATGAGGGTGAACCGGCACTGGATCAACACAGTTCTGCAATGCGAAGATTTCCGCCGACTCCGGCCACTGCCACAACTTGACCACCGGGGGCAGCGTCTACCGTCTGCACTGCTTTATTGGCAAGTGACACGTCTCCGAGAACCTGCAAAAAATAAATAAATAAATAAAATGTCCTAGTATTGTTGGACTATGAGCCGCCTGTCACCCGTGGGCTGGGCGTTTAACCCTTCCTTCCCCAGCGGCCCACACTCTCTGCTCTAATCTATTGGCCACAATGTTTTACCGAGGCTCCTGCCATATACAAGTCGTCTAACCCTGGGATTCTTTCACTGGAAATCTCATGGGGGTCGTTGGGGGTCCACCAGCCTGTGGAAATGGGAGGTGTTCCCCTTTAAGGATAGCAATCATGATGTGTTATCGTAATAGCTGAAATTGTATCTAGCGGTTGGATTATTCCGGATTGTGTATATTGTGTTGTAAAGACAAAACCCCAGAGACCGTGGGCCCCCAAGGTGTGGCACGTGTCACCCTCATCTCTCTCCGTCTTTGAGGGGGAGGGGGGGGGGTACTGTGCAATGTGAAAAAATACTGAACGTGAAAAGATTCACGTTGATCCGAGATTAATTGTGCTCATGGCAACAATAAAACACAATGGAGCTATAGAACACTTTATCTTGTGCTGATCTTGAGTTACATTACGTCTTATTCTCTATTCACAGCCAGAGCTGCATTCAAAAATTCTTCTGGCATCCCCTGGTAACCTGTTAGCGCTGTTCTGATCACAGGTTCACCCTTAGGTGGTATCTTACAATCTACGACACCTACAATTGTGGGAGATCTAGAACGTGCAGACACTGAACCAGCAGGGAGCTACTGGAAGATGTGAAGACAGAGCTAAGAGGAAGCCAGAGGAATCCTGAATGCAGCTCTAGATGTGACTGGAGTATAAAAAAAGATCATTACAACTCAACGTTATACGTAGATAAAAGATTAGCTGAGGTCCCATAATACTCTAAACTCTGATGCATTGCATTGTGGGAAATATAGTTATTTGTATGTGATACCGCTGGACATGCCTCCCAAATGTCCTGGATCCCGGGCGATGTCCTACTGTCCCTAGAGGCCGGGGTTATGTCCCGTTTCATCTGTATCTGTGTCCTCAAGATGCAGATGCAGTTGACTACAATGGTGGAGCAGGGAGCCCTCAGCTCCCTGCTCTACCTTTCACTATGTGACGCCTGGCTGTACCGAGCCAGAGACCAGAGGAGACCTCCATATCCTCCATTCATCCCTGGAGCAAGGCTAGGTGACTATTCATTTTAGGATTTTTGCTAGGCAATATGGGGGCTTTATACTGTATGGGGGGCACTATGGGGGTATTATACTGAGTAGGGGCACTATGGGGGCATTATACTGTGTGATGGGCACTATGGGGGCTTTATACTGTATGGGGGGCACTATGTGTAAACACTGCATCTCCCAGAATGCATCATGGCAAAACCTGATCTATAAAGACACTGACTCAGTAGGGGCTGCTGAGAGGAGCGAAGCGCTGCGGTCTGTGAGCTCTGCACTCTGATACTCTGCAGGAAAAGATGGCTATTTCTACATTAGACTGCTGCACCGTCTTGGGGGTAAACACTACATCTCTCAGAATGCAGAGAGACCAAACATCCTCTGTAAAGACACTGAAGCCGCAGGGGTTTCTGGGAGATACTGCAGTTTGAAGTTGGGTTTGTAGAGGCCCCAGCAGGTGACATGGCGGATATCCCGGTGACAACTCTTCCGGGGGGGGACGGTTCTCACCTCTTGCGTCTTGAAGTTCACTGCGCGGGCGCTACATGTGCCGCTGCCACCGGCCAAAACCACGTGGTCAGTGCAGAACCGGGCCGCGTACAGGAACTCCCCCTGCAGGACCGGGGCAGGAAATGGAAGGTCCTGTATCAGGTCGGACGACCGCATGTCCCACAGCTGCAGAGCGTTCCTCGCCACCCAGGAGCCGCTCAGGATTTGGTTGTTCTGTTCAGTGATAAATGACGAGAAGAATCCAGTAAAGTTATTACCACTCATATACAGTAAGATTCCACATTCATTCCTTCACCCAGCTTTCCCAGGGTCCTGAACGGACAGTGCAGAAATTGACAGACTATTGGAATCCGGATTATAAAAATATAATTACATAGTAAGAAAGTTTAGTACTAAAGAGTTGTATCTGCTGAAACAGAGCAAAACACTACATCTCCCATAATGCAGCACAGCAGAGTATGCTCTGTATACCTAATGGACCAGCAGAGGGCAGCAGTGGGATGTATGGTCTCACTGCCTGCCTTAAAACTAGCAGGAGAGCAGCAGAATTGTGAATGCAGCTCTGGAAGTGACTGGAGTAGAAGATCTGATGTAGCTCAGGATCATTTCTACTATACAATAATCTTCTGTCCCTTCAAAGTAATTTATTTCAAACTCACCCGAATATCAATTCCTGGTCCGCAAATGTGAGGACCGTTAATCACCCGCCGCGCTTCCTTCGCCATCCGCTTGTCCCAGACCTCGGATCAGAAATAAATCAGAGTAAATCCAAAATCCAAGTAATAAAATATAGGAAGACTAAAAATGGAAATGTGTATTCATACAGCGCGCCGCGGCGCTGACGGACCGGGAGCAGGAAGACGCAGCCCCTGAGCACTAAGGTCACGTTCACACACCGCAGATTGATTGCAGACATGTCAGTGACACCTGCTGCCGAATGCTGCATTTTAAAGGTTCATTTTTTTTAAATTTATTTATTACCCCAAATTTGAGGGGACACATAAGGCTTTATATTGGAGCTGATATCAATGCATTTTGTAGGACTTATTTAGGAAAAAATGGTCGAGAACAGGAAAAATATATAAATATTTTTTACATTTTTCATGTCCTGTTTTCAGGTAGTTTGTTGAATGAATATTGGGCTGTGTTCACACGGCAAACTAAAAACGGCCGTAAAATACGGAGCTTTTCAAGGGGAAACAGCCTCTGATTTTCAGCCGTTTTTTAAGCAACAAGCGTTTTTTGAGCCCATTTTTTGTGGCTGTTTTTGGAGCTGTTTTTCCATCGAGACAACGAAAAACGGCTCCAAAAACAGCTCAAGAAGTGACATTCTATCCACCGGATAGGTCATTAGTACATGATCTGTGGGGGTCCGACACTCGGACCCCGCACCGTTAAGCCACTCCGGTTGGCACCAGACGTACATGCCAGTAGCAGTTGGCTCCGCGGCCAAGCTGCAGCACGGTTCAGGAGCAGAGCTGCAGTTCGGCTATGCCATGTACGGAGCCATCTGCTTCTGGCTCCTTACATCACATAATGGGCAATAACATCCGGTGCCCGCAGGCCACCGAAGCGGCTGATTGGTGTGGGGTCCGGGTGTCGGACCCTCACCGATGATATACTGATGGCCTATCCGGTCGTGGAGAACCCCTTTAATGCCTGAACACTTGATGCCCGTTAAAAATGCGTTCATGTCACGAAAAATACGTGTAGGTGTCATGGCATGTGTGGGTTCGGAGAGGTGTGAACTTTTTTGGGGGAGGTGTTTTTTTTCTATTGTTTTTTATAATTTTTTCTCGTTTTATTTATTTTTATTTTTTTACATTTTACTTTGTGAGGGCTCAAATAGGGAAGACATGATCTGAATGTTCCCGGCTGCCCCCCATATACAGATCACTGATAACCGCCCATTAGATTACTGTTGCCAGTGATCTGTACACATAGAGATGCGGAGTAGACGCAGATCGTGTCTTCCCTGCTTGTTTCCGAGCCCCCTCTGCACAGGGAATCCCTATGACATCATTAATGACCTTACCAGGGTTCCCTTGAAAACAACCGAATACATAAACAATAAATTGAGTTCCTGCTGATGACACGGCGTGCGGAGTAAACAGGGCCATTAGCCTGTTCATTTACATGGTGTGGGCAATTATTCGGACTAGGACCCTTTTGAATAAACACCTGAAGTACTCCAAGTTTTTTTAATAATTTGCCCCCGGCCGCTGATCTCATGTACTCAGTTTGTCCTTGGATGCTGAAGAACTCAATATCGAAGACTATGGGTGTGTTAGGAAGTAGCGGTCATGTCACTTTTATGCGTTTTTCCGCAATTTTGTTGTAGGCGGTGCAAAAAAAAACAAAAAAACATGTAACTTGACCGCTATGTCTGAATAGACCCTTAGGACTTTAGGTTCTCATCCTAAATCTTTCAAAATGTAATTCCCCTTTAAGACGTTTTAGTCCAGTTCAACCATCAGATGAGAATCAAGCGGAGAAGAGACGAGACAGTGACCCGGATCTGGAACCGATCGCAGAAACGGGTCAAGTGTCTCACCTACTAGAGATATAATGCCCATATATATATATATATATATATATATATATATATATATATATATAATATATCAGATATATACTGAGCACAGACCTTTATGGCATCATCCCAGCCGCCTGTCACGAAAATATGGTGCTCAGTGGGGTGAAACTTCAGAGCGAAGATCCTACGTGTGTGACCGCTGGTCAGTGTCAGCTCATCATCGATCAGGAAGTCCGGGGCCATCAAGAAGTTCAGGATCTGAAACATAAAAAACGGGGTACAACACCTATAAGGCACATGAAAATAGTCGACATTTTCGGTCTTCAATCCCATACGGAAGCTTTCCTGGGCACGTAAGCCACCAATACATATATACCAACACGGCTTTTATATACTCCTGACCGGCCAGTCTATCCCTCCATAGCAGCCATATTGTTCTTCTGATGGGCACGTTACCTCATTGGTCTGACTGTCGTATAGACGGATGTGTCGGTCCCTCCCTGCGGTGGCAAACACGCCGCCGTCCATGCTGAAATCCAAAGCGTGAATTTCATTTTCTTCCTCTAAAAAATAAATAAGGCAAAAAAAAAACATAAATATTCAAGCAAGCGGTGGCCATTTTTCATCTATTTGGGGGAGGGGCTATAGACAGTCAGATCTTGGGGTATAAAGCCGCGTTCTCACCCCCCCCCCCTTTGTCATTGAACCTACAGTAAAGTAGTCACCTGTTAGTGATAAAACGTTCAGCTCGGACCTGAGGTCATAAAAGGAGATCAAGCCGTCTGCCCCGGCGCCCACCAGGATGCCGCTGTTTATGGGGTGGTAGCTGAGAGAGGTGATCGCTTGTCTAGTTCGATGTCCGGGGAACAGAGTCCCGCCGAGGCCGCCACTTTCCACATTGACGATCTGTAATAATTCAAGTGTTGTGACTTATCGGACTGCGCCAGCGTCATGTAGAGAATCACCAATACACTTGTCTCCCCCTGTTACCACTATCCCTGAACAGCAGGTAAGTAATATTGTGGCACTGTAACGGGTTTGTTACAATGTACCAGTGAATGAAGAGAGAGATTTGTACTGCTGCTGTATTTAGCTCTGCACTGATACACTGTAACAAGCCATTCAGCTGCGTGAGCGAGATAATGTCAGGAAGGATTTCCAGCCTCAAAATGTGAACAGTGAGGGAGATTTACTACTGCACTGGGGAGAGACTGGCACACACAGCACTGGGGGGAGAGACTGGCACACGCTGCACTGGGGAGAGACTGGCACACACAGCACTGGGGGAGAGACTGGCACACACAGCACTGGGGGAGAGACTGGCACACACAGCACTGGGGGGAGAGACTGGCACACGCTGCACCGGGGAGAGACTGGCACACACAGCACTGGGGGAGAGACTGGCACACACAGCACTGGGGGAGAGACGGGCACACATAGCACTGGGGGAGAGACTGGCACACACAGCACTGGGGGAGAGACTGGCACACACTGCACTGGGGGAGAGACTGGCACACACTGCACTGGGGGAGAGACTGGCACACGCTGCACTGGGGAGAGACTGGCACACGCTGCACTGGCTGGAGAGACTGGCACACACTGCACTGGGGGAGAGACTAGCACACACTGCACTGGGGGAGAGACTGGCACACACTGCACTGGGGGAGAGACTGGCACACACTGCACTGGGGGAGAGACTGGCACACACAGCACTGGGGGGAGAGACTGGCACACACTGCACTGGGGGGAGAGACTGGCACACACTGCACTGGGGGAGAGACTGGCACACACAGCACTGGGGGAGAGACTGGCACATGCTGGAGAGAGAGCCAGGCCAGTATTACTATACCTCCATCACAGTTTGCCTGGACGACCCTTATTAGGCCCTGGATGGCTTCATTCATATCTCTTTCCCTGTTACCTGGATAGCGCCATTCCCAAAACCGACCGCCAGCTGTTTGCCGTTGGGCGAGAATCGGAGGCTGTAGATGCTGTGCAAGTCCTTGGTCAGAGGAATACGGTGTCTGACAAACAGTTCAGCGAATCTCCCGCACTCATCGTCATCCGATCCTTCATCCGCGCTCTCCCCCGAGCTCTCTAACGCCTTGGATCTAAGGATGGCTTCTTCCAAGCGTCGGCGAGACATAGCACCCTGCCCTCGTCGTCCTGCAGAATAGAACAATGTCTGTGACAACCATAATAATAATAATAATAATCCACACCTATAAACAACTGAGAAAACATCTCCCTTTATTACAATATTTTCTCTCTCCTGACTGGAAGATACAGGACCAGAGCAGCAGTAGTCAGAGGTCATGTAGTCAGAGGTCATGTAGTCAGAGATCACATAGTCAGAGGTCATGTAGTCAGAGGTCATGTAGTCAGAGATCACATAGTCAGAGGTCATGTAGTCAGAGATCACAGTCAGAGGTCATGTAGTCAGAGATCACATAGTCAGAGGTCATATAGTCAAAGATCACATAGTCAGAGGTCATGTAGTCAGAGGTCATGTAGTCAGAGATCACATAGTCAGAGATCATATAGTCAAAGATCACATAGTCAGAGGTCATGTAGTCAGGGGTCATGTAGTCAGAGATCACAGAGTCAGAGGTCATGTAGTCAGAGGTCATGTAGTCAGAGATCACATAGTCAGAGGTCATGTAGTCAGAGATCACAGTCAGAGGTCATGTAGTCAGAGATCACATAGTCAGAGGTCATATAGTCAAAGATCACATAGTCAGAGGTCATGCAGTCAGAGGTCATGTAGTCAGAGATCACAGTCAGAGGTCATATAGTCAAAGATCACATAGTCAGAGGTCATGTAGTCAGAGGTCATGTAGTCAGAGATCACATAGTCAGAGATCATATAGTCAAAGATCACATAGTCAGAGGTCATGTAGTCAGGGGTCATGTAGTCAGAGATCACAGAGTCAGAGGTCATGTAGTCAGAGATCACATAGTCAGAGGTCATATAGTCAAAGATCACATAGTCAGAGGTCATGTAGTCAGGGGTCATGTAGTCAGAGGTCATGTAGTCAGAGGTCATGTAGTCAGAGGTCATGTAGTCAGAGGTCATAGTCAGAGGTCATGTAGTCAGGGGTCATGTAGTCAGAGATCACATAGTCAGAGGTCATATAGTCAGAGGTCATGTAGTCAGAGGTCATGTAGTCAGAGATCATTGTAGACAGACATCATGTAGTCAAAGATCACATAGTCAGGTCACATAGTCAGAGGTCATGTACTCAGGGGTCATGTAGTCAGAGATCACATAGTCAGAGATCATATAGTCAAAGATCACATAGTCAGAGGTCATGTAGTCAGGGGTCATGTAGTCAGAGATCACAGAGTCAGAGGTCATGTAGTCAGAGGTCATGTAGTCAGAGATCACATAGTCAGAGGTCATGTAGTCAGAGGTCATGTAGTCAGAGATCACATAGTCAGAGATCATATAGTCAAAGATCACATAGTCAGAGGTCATGTAGTCAGGGGTCATGTAGTCAGAGATCACAGAGTCAGAGGTCATGTAGTCAGAGGTCATGTAGTCAGAGATCACATAGTCAGAGGTCATGTAGTCAGAGATCACAGTCAGAGGTCATGTAGTCAGAGATCACATAGTCAGAGGTCATATAGTCAAAGATCACATAGTCAGAGGTCATGTAGTCAGAGGTCATGTAGTAAGAGATCACAGTCAGAGGTCATATAGTCAAAGATCACATAGTCAGAGGTCATGTAGTCAGAGGTCATGTAGTCAGAGATCACATAGTCAGAGATCATATAGTCAAAGATCACATAGTCAGAGGTCATGTAGTCAGGGGTCATGTAGTCAGAGATCACAGAGTCAGAGGTCATGTAGTCAGAGGTCATGTAGTCAGAGATCACATAGTCAGAGGTCATGTAGTCAGAGATCACAGTCAGAGGTCATGTAGTCAGAGATCACATAGTCAGAGGTCATATAGTCAAAGATCACATAGTCAGAGGTCATGTAGTCAGAGGTCATGTAGTCAGAGATCACAGTCAGAGGTCATATAGTCAAAGATCACATAGTCAGAGGTCATGTAGTCAGAGGTCATGTAGTCAGAGATCACATAGTCAGAGATCATATAGTCAAAGATCACATAGTCAGAGGTCATGTAGTCAGGGGTCATGTAGTCAGAGATCACAGAGTCAGAGGTCATGTAGTCAGAGATCACATAGTCAGAGGTCATATAGTCAAAGATCACATAGTCAGAGGTCATGTAGTCAGGGGTCATGTAGTCAGAGGTCATGTAGTCAGAGGTCATGTAGTCAGAGGTCATAGTCAGAGGTCATGTAGTCAGGGGTCATGTAGTCAGAGATCACATAGTCAGAGGTCATATAGTCAGAGGTCATGTAGTCAGAGGTCATGTAGTCAGAGATCATTGTAGACAGACATCATGTAGTCAAAGATCACATAGTCAGGTCACATAGTCAGAGGTCATGTACTCAGGGGTCATGTAGTCAGAGGTCATGTAGTCAGAGGTTATGTAGTCAGATGTCATGTAGTGAGAGATCATGTAGTCAGAGGTCATGTAGTCAGAGGTCATGTAGTCAGAGGTCAAATAAAAATCCTTCAAATCAACATTTATGTAAAGCAAATAGTGAAAAGAGTAAATTGATTATTAATTCCAGAGGTTCTGTCAAACATGGCTAATGACATGAGGCCGACAGCAACATTAGAGGGCCCCTGTAAAAGAAAAATATATGGTAAATTTGGTATGTCCATCCCTAAGCTCATCTGACTAAAACATATTGTGATGTCACAGCATCTTAACTGACTGAGAGTTGTGATGTCATAGTAGCTTACCTGACTGAAAGAGAGTTGTGATGTCACTGAATGTTTTCTGTATGAAACCAACTTGTGATGTCACAAGAGTTTACCCCACACTGACCAAAACCAACTTGTGACATCACAGTAGCTTAAGTGACTAAAACAGTTGTGATGTCACAAGAGCTTACCAGACTGGATCTCACATGAGCTTAGCTGATAGAAACTCCCTTGTGATGTCACCACAGCTTACCTGACTGAAACTTACTTGTGATGTCATAGTAGCTTACCAAACTGAAACTCACTTGTGATGTCACAACTGCTAAGCTGACTGAAACCCACCTGTGATGTCACAGCAGCTTACCCATTGAAACCCTTCTCCAGTGGGGTTGTCAGCACATGGACCCTGAAAGGAGGTGGGCTTACAAAATGTGATCAAAGTGTGCTGTAAGAACATGACATATATATAGGTATAATAAATATACAGGGGCAGACGTATCATATGTGCAACCTGCGCAGCCGAGGTCTCGTGGGTAAGCGTGCCCACTACATCCCTAAAAGCAGCTCCCGTCTCATAAGGTCGCTGTGTTGGTTTTTCCAGCTTGTGACAAAAGCTAAATAGTGACAAAGGTAAATTTATTGAGCTACATTTTATACAGCAATAGAGAAGACAGAGGGGGATGGATCACTGCAAAACAAAGCAGATTTGCCATTCAGAAGTCTGGGAAAGCTGGATGACAACCCCCGTGAGAGCTGTAGTAGCAAGCACTAAGTAGAGTAGACTATATGGATTTGATATTGACTTGCATGTGAAGCTATCAGGCAGTGGCCCCAGGATCCCATTCTGGAACCCTGTGTGGGGGAAGGGAAGTGACACCCGCCTGGATGTGATCACATGGATTTTATGGTTAATTATGTGGGGGCGGGGCAAGCACTGCAGTACAGTAAGATGCAGCAAAGTCACATGATCAACTTTGCTGTGTGGCTCGGGCGTGAGAGAAAGTATCACATGTGGCACGCGACCCCAGGTTGGGCGATTTATAAAACGGAATTCCCAGTTGTGCCAAAATCAAGTGTAAAAGTTGCGTTTGGCGAGACTTTTGGAATGTACGGGAAGGCGGCTGTTAAAACTTTGCTGCGATCAGATGTCGCAGACGCGTTAATTGTGCCACTAGATGCATCTCTATGATCACTTCATGTACACATACGTTATAACTTCAAGACACCGCGCACAATCGCGCAAAACTGCGTGTTCAGTACCGGGTCTTATTGTGGTCTTTCCCTCTAAGAAACAGATCTAGTTCTGTGGAATATGATCAATATGGTATTCTGTGCAGCAGGTTTACCTCTATTGCTCCTGTTCCTCTGATCTCTCTGCTCCCCTGATCTCTCAGCTCCCCTGATCTCTCTGCTCCTCTGATCTCTCTGTTCCCCTGATCTCTCTTCTCCTCTGATCTCTCTGCTCCCCTGATCTCTCTGCTCCTCTGATCTCTCTGCTCCTCTGATCTCTCTGCTCTGATCTCTCTGCTCCTCTGATCTCTCTGTTCTACTGATCTCTCTGCTCCTCTGATCTCTCTGCTCCCCTGATCTCTCTGTTCCCCTGATCTCTCTACTCCTCTGATCTCTCCGCTCCCCTGATCTCTCTTCTCCCCTGATCTCTATGATCCTCTGATCTCTCTGCTCCCCGATCTCTGATCTCTATGCTCTCCTAATCTCTCTTCTCCCCTGATCTCTATGATCCTCTGATCTCTCTGCTCCCCTGAGTTCTCAGCTCCTCTGATTTCTATTTTCCTCTGATCTCACTGCTCTCCAATCTCTCTTTTATGATTTCTGCTCCTCTGATCTCTATTATTCGCTGATCTCTTCTCCCTTGAGTTCTCTGCTCCCCTGACCTCTATGATCCTCTTATCTCTCTTCTCTGATCTCTATGATCCACTGATCTCTCTGCTCCACTGATCTCTATGATCCTCTGATCTCTATGATCCTCTGATCTCTCTGCTCCCCTGATTTCTATGATCCTGATTTCTCAGCTCCCCTGATCTCTATGATCTCTGCTCCTCTGATCTCTCTGATCCTGAGTTCTCTGCTCCCCTGATCTCTATGATTCTCTGATCTCTCTTCTCTGATCTCTATGATCCTCTGATCTATCTACTCCCCGACCTCTGATCTCTATGCTATCCTAATCTCTCTTCTCCCCTGATCTCTATGATCCTCTGATCTCTCTGCTCCCCAATCTCTGATCTTTCTGCTCCCTTTATCTCTCTGCTCCCGAGTTCTCAGCTTCTCTGATTTCTATTTTCCTCTGATCTCACTGCTCTCCAATCTCTCTTTTATGATTTCTGCTTCTCTGATCTCTATTATTCGCTGATCTCTCTTCTCCCTTGAGTTCTCTGCTCCCCTGACCTCTATGATCCTCTTATCTCTGCTCCACTGATCTCTATGATAATCTGATCTCTCTGCTCCCCTGATTTCTATGATCCTGATTTCTCAGCTCCCCTGATCTCTATGATCTCTGATCTCTCTGATCCTGAGTTCTCTGCTCCCCTGATCTCTCTTCTCTGATCTCTATGATCCTCTGATCTCTCTGCTCCCCTGATCTATATCATTGCTGATCTTTCTGCTCCTTTTGATCCCTATGCTCCGCTGAACTCTAAGATCCCTAATATCTCTGCTCCCCTGATCTCTCTGCTCCCCTGATCTCTCTGCTCCCCTGATTTCTCTGCTCCCCTGATCTCTCTGCTCCCCTGATCTCTCTGCTCCCCTGATCTCTCTGCTCCTTTGATCTCTCTGCTCCTCTGATCTCTCTCTGCTCCCCTGATCTCTCTGCTCCTCTGATCTCTCTGTTCCCCTGATCTCTCTGCTCCTCTGATCTCTCTGCTCCTCTGATCTCTCTGCTCCCCTGATCTCTCTGCTCCTCCGATCTTTCTGCTCCCGATCTCTCTGCTCCCCTGATCTCTCTGCTCCTCTGATCTCTCTGTTCCTCTGATCTCTCTGCTAATTTGATCTCTCTGCTCCTCTGATCTCTCTGTTCCCCTGATCTCTCTGCTCCTCTGATCTCTCTGTTCCCCTGATCTCTCTGCTCCTCTGATCTTTCTGCTCCCCTGATCTCTCTGTTCCCCTGATCTCTCTGCTCCTCTGATCTCTCTGCTCCTCTGATCTTTCTGCTCCCCTAATCTCTCTGTTCCTCTGATCTCTCTGCTAATCTGATCTCTCTGCTCCCCTGATCTCTCTGCTCCCCTGATCTCTGCTCCCCTGATCTCTCTGCTCCCCTGATCTCTCTGCTCCTCTGATCTCTCTGCTCCCCTGATCTCTCTGCTCCTCTGATCTCTCTGCTCCCCTGATCTCTCTGCTCCCCTGATCTCTCTGCTCCTCTGATCTCTCTGCTCCTCTGATCTCTCTGCTCCCCTGATCTCTGCTCTGATCTCTCTGCTCCTCTAATCTCTCTGCTCCCCTGATCTCTCTGCTCCCCTGATCTCTATGATTCTCTGATCTCTCTTCTCTGATCTCTATGATCCTCTGATCTATCTGCTCCTCTGATCTCTCTGTTCCCCTGATCTCTCTGCTCCTCTGATCTCTCTGTTCCCCTGATCTCTCTGCTCCTCTGATCTTTCTGCTCCCCTGATCTCTCTGTTCCCCTGATCTCTCTGCTCCTCTGATCTCTCTGCTCCTCTGATCTCTCTGCTCCCCTGATCTCTCTGCTCCCCTGATCTCTCTGCTCCTCTGATCTCTCTGCTCCTCTGATCTTTCTGCTCCCCTAATCTCTCTGTTCCTCTGATCTCTCTGCTAATCTGATCTCTCTGCTCCCCTGATCTCTCTGCTCCCCTGATCTCTGCTCCCCTGATCTCTCTGCTCCCCTGATCTCTCTGCTCCTCTGATCTCTCTGCTCCCCTGATCTCTCTGCTCCTCTGATCTCTCTGCTCCCCTGATCTCTCTGCTCCCCTGATCTCTCTGCTCCTCTGATCTCTCTGCTCCTCTGATCTCTCTGCTCCCCTGATCTCTGCTCTGATCTCTCTGCTCCTCTAATCTCTCTGCTCCCCTGATCTCTCTGCTCCCCTGATCTCTATGATTCTCTGATCTCTCTTCTCTGATCTCTATGATCCTCTGATCTATCTGCTCCCCGATCTCTGATCTCTATGCTCTCCTAATCTCTCTTCTCCCCTGATCTCTATGATCCTCTGATCTCTCTGCTCCCCAATCTCTGATCTTTCTGCTCCCTTTATCTCTCTGCTCCCGAGTTCTCAGCTTCTCTGATTTCTATTTTCTTCTGATCTCACTGCTCTCCAATCTCTCTTTTATGATTTCTGCTCCTCTGATCTCTATTATTCGCTGATCTCTCTTCTCCCTTGAGTTCTCTGCTCCCCTGACCTCTATGATCCTCTTATCTCTGCTCCACTGATCTCTATGATCCTCTGATCTCTCTGCTCCCCTGATTTCTATGATCCTGATCTCTATGATCTCTGATCTCTCTGCTCCTCTGATCTCTCTGATCCTGAGTTCTCTGCTCCCCTGATCTCTCTTCTCTGATCTCTATGATCCTCTGATCTCTCTGCTCCCCTGATCTATATCATTGCTGATCTTTCTGCTGCTTTTGATCCCTATGCTCCGCTGAACTCTAAGATCCCTAATATCTCTGCTCCCCTGATCTCTCTGCTCCCCTGATCTCTCTGCTCCCCTGATTTCTCTGCTCCCCTGATCTCTCTGCTCCCCTGATCTCTCTGCTCCCCTGATCTCTCTTCTCCTTTGATCTCTCTACTCCTCTGATCTCTCTCTGCTCCCCTGATCTCTCTGCTCCTCTGATCTCTCTGTTCCCCTGATCTCTCTGCTCCTCTGATCTCTCTACTCCTCTGATCTCTCTGCTCCCCTGATCTCTCTGCTCCTCTGATCTTTCTGCTCCCCTGATCTCTCTGCTCCCCTGATCTCTCTGATCTCTCTGTTCCTCTGATCTCTCTGCTAATCTGATCTCTCTGCTCCTCTGATCTCTCTGTTCCCCTGATCTCTCTGCTCCTCTGATCTCTCTGTTCCCCTGATCTCTCTGCTCCTCTGATCTTTCTGCTCCCCTGATCTCTCTGTTCCCCTGATCTCTCTGCTCCTCTGATCTCTCTGCTCCTCTGATCTCTCTGCTCCCCTGATCTCTCTGCTCCCCTGATCTCTCTGCTCCTCTGATCTCTCTGCTCCTCTGATCTTTCTGCTCCCCTGATCTCTCTGTTCCTCTGATCTCTCTGCTAATCTGATCTCTCTGCTCTCCTGATCTCTCTGCTCCCCTGATCTCTGCTCCCCTGATCTCTCTGCTCCCCTGATCTCTCTGCTCCCCTGATCTCTCTGCTCCCCTGATCTCTGCTCCTCTGATCTCTCTGCTCCCCTGATCTCTCTGCTCCCCTGATCTCTCTGTTCCTCTGATCTCTCTGCTCCTCTGATCTCTCTGCTCCCCTGATCTCTCTGCTCCTCTAATCTCTCTGCTCCCCTGATCTCTCTGCTCCCCTGATCTCTCTGCTCCCCTGATCTCTGCTCCTCTGATCTCTCTGCTCCTCTGATCTCTCTGCTCTCCTGATCTCTGCTCCTCTGATCTCTCTGCTCCTCTGATCTCTCTGCTCCCCTGATCTCTCTGCTCCCGAGTTCTCAGCTTCTCTGATTTCTATTTTCCTCTGATCTCACTGCTCTCCAATCTCTCTTTTATGATTTCTGCTTCTCTGATCTCTATTATTCGCTGATCTCTCTTCTCCCTTGAGTTCTCTGCTCCCCTGACCTCTATGATCCTCTTATCTCTGCTCCACTGATCTCTATGATAATCTGATCTCTCTGCTCCCCTGATTTCTATGATCCTGATTTCTCAGCTCCCCTGATCTCTATGATCTCTGATCTCTCTGATCTCTCTGATCCTGAGTTCTCTGCTCCCCTGATCTCTCTTCTCTGATCTCTATGATCCTCTGATCTCTCTGCTCCCCTGATCTATATCATTGCTGATCTTTCTGCTCCTTTTGATCCCTATGCTCCGCTGAACTCTAAGATCCCTAATATCTCTGCTCCCCTGATCTCTCTGCTCCCCTGATCTCTCTGCTCCCCTGATTTCTCTGCTCCCCTGATCTCTCTGCTCCCCTGATCTCTCTGCTCCCCTGATCTCTCTGCTCCTTTGATCTCTCTGCTCCTCTGATCTCTCTCTGCTCCCCTGATCTCTCTGCTCCTCTGATCTCTCTGTTCCCCTGATCTCTCTGCTCCTCTGATCTCTCTGCTCCTCTGATCTCTCTGCTCCCCTGATCTCTCTGCTCCTCCGATCTTTCTGCTCCCGATCTCTCTGCTCCCCTGATCTCTCTGCTCCTCTGATCTCTCTGTTCCTCTGATCTCTCTGCTAATTTGATCTCTCTGCTCCTCTGATCTCTCTGTTCCCCTGATCTCTCTGCTCCTCTGATCTCTCTGTTCCCCTGATCTCTCTGCTCCTCTGATCTTTCTGCTCCCCTGATCTCTCTGTTCCCCTGATCTCTCTGCTCCTCTGATCTCTCTGCTCCTCTGATCTTTCTGCTCCCCTAATCTCTCTGTTCCTCTGATCTCTCTGCTAATCTGATCTCTCTGCTCCCCTGATCTCTCTGCTCCTCTGATCTCTCTGCTCCTCTGATCTCTCTGCTCCCCTGATCTCTGCTCTGATCTCTCTGCTCCTCTAATCTCTCTGCTCCCCTGATCTCTCTGCTCCCCTGATCTCTATGATTCTCTGATCTCTCTTCTCTGATCTCTATGATCCTCTGATCTATCTGCTCCCCGATCTCTGATCTCTATGCTCTCCTAATCTCTCTTCTCCCCTGATCTCTATGATCCTCTGATCTCTCTGCTCCCCAATCTCTGATCTTTCTGCTCCCTTTATCTCTCTGCTCCCGAGTTCTCAGCTTCTCTGATTTCTATTTTCTTCTGATCTCACTGCTCTCCAATCTCTCTTTTATGATTTCTGCTCCTCTGATCTCTATTATTCGCTGATCTCTCTTCTCCCTTGAGTTCTCTGCTCCCCTGACCTCTATGATCCTCTTATCTCTGCTCCACTGATCTCTATGATCCTCTGATCTCTCTGCTCCCCTGATTTCTATGATCCTGATCTCTATGATCTCTGATCTCTCTGCTCCTCTGATCTCTCTGATCCTGAGTTCTCTGCTCCCCTGATCTCTCTTCTCTGATCTCTATGATCCTCTGATCTCTCTGCTCCCCTGATCTATATCATTGCTGATCTTTCTGCTGCTTTTGATCCCTATGCTCCGCTGAACTCTAAGATCCCTAATATCTCTGCTCCCCTGATCTCTCTGCTCCCCTGATCTCTCTGCTCCCCTGATTTCTCTGCTCCCCTGATCTCTCTGCTCCCCTGATCTCTCTGCTCCCCTGATCTCTCTTCTCCTTTGATCTCTCTACTCCTCTGATCTCTCTCTGCTCCCCTGATCTCTCTGCTCCTCTGATCTCTCTGTTCCCCTGATCTCTCTGCTCCTCTGATCTCTCTACTCCTCTGATCTCTCTGCTCCCCTGATCTCTCTGCTCCTCTGATCTTTCTGCTCCCCTGATCTCTCTGCTCCCCTGATCTCTCTGATCTCTCTGTTCCTCTGATCTCTCTGCTAATCTGATCTCTCTGCTCCTCTGATCTCTCTGTTCCCCTGATCTCTCTGCTCCTCTGATCTCTCTGTTCCCCTGATCTCTCTGCTCCTCTGATCTTTCTGCTCCCCTGATCTCTCTGTTCCCCTGATCTCTCTGCTCCTCTGATCTCTCTGCTCCTCTGATCTCTCTGCTCCCCTGATCTCTCTGCTCCCCTGATCTCTCTGCTCCTCTGATCTCTCTGCTCCTCTGATCTTTCTGCTCCCCTGATCTCTCTGCTCCTCTGATCTCTCTGCTCCTCTGATCTTTCTGCTCCCCTGATCTCTCTGTTCCTCTGATCTCTCTGCTAATCTGATCTCTCTGCTCTCCTGATCTCTCTGCTCCCCTGATCTCTGCTCCCCTGATCTCTCTGCTCCCCTGATCTCTCTGCTCCCCTGATCTCTCTGCTCCCCTGATCTCTGCTCCTCTGATCTCTCTGCTCCTCTGATCTCTCTGCTCCCCTGATCTCTCTGTTCCTCTGATCTCTCTGCTCCTCTGATCTCTCTGCTCCCCTGATCTCTCTGCTCCTCTAATCTCTCTGCTCCCCTGATCTCTCTGCTCCCCTGATCTCTCTGCTCCCCTGATCTCTGCTCCTCTGATCTCTCTGCTCCTCTGATCTCTCTGCTCTCCTGATCTCTGCTCCTCTGATCTCTCTGCTCCTCTGATCTCTCTGCTCCCCTGATCTCTCTGCTCCCCTGATCTCTCTGTTCCCCTGATCTCTCTGTTCCCCTGATCTCTCTGTTCCCCTGATCTCTCTGCTCTCCTGATCTCTCTGCTCCTCTGATCTCTCTGCTCCTCTGATCTCTCTGCTCTCCTGATCTCTCTGTTCCCCTGATCTCTCTGTTCCCCTGATCTCTCTGCTCCCCTGATCTCTCTGTTCCCCTGATCTCTCTGCTTCCCTGATCTCTCTGTTCCCCTGATCTCTGCTCTGATCTCTCTGCTCCTCTGATGTCTCTGCTCCTCTGATCTCTCTGCTCCTCTGATCTCTCTGCTCCTCTGATCTCTCTGCTCCCCTGATCTCTCTGCTCCTCTGATCTCTCTACTCCCCTGATCTCTGCTCCTCTGATCTCTCTGCTCCTCTGATCTCTCTGCTCCTCTGATCTCTCTGCTCCTCTGATCTCTCTGCTCCTCTGATTTCTCTGCTCCCCTGATCTCTCTGCTCCCCTGATCTCTCTGCTCCCCTGATCTCTCTACTCCTCTGATCTCTCTGCTCCTCTGATCTCTCTGCTCCTCTGATCTCTCTGCTCCTCTGATCTCTGCTCTGATCACTCTACTCCTCTGATCTCTCTGCTCCTCTGATCTCTGCTCTGATCTCTCTGCTCCCCTGATCTCTGCTCTGATCTCTCTGCTCCCCTGATCTCTCTGCTCCCCTGATCTCTCTGCTCCCCTGATCTCTCTACTCCTCTGATCTCTCTGCTCCTCTGATCTCTCTGCTCCTCTGATCTCTCTGCTCCTCTGATCTCTGCTCTGATCTCTCTACTCCTCTGATCTCTCTGCTCCTCTGATCTCTGCTCTGATCTCTCTGCTCCCCTGATCTCTGCTCTGATCTCTCTGCTCCCCTGATCTCTGCTCTGATCTCTCTGCTCCTCTGATCTCTCTGCTCCTCTGATCTCTCTGCTCCTCAGATCTCTCGGCTCCTCTGATCTCTGCTCCTCTGATCTCTCTGCTCCCCTGATCTCTGCTCCTCTGATCTCTCTGCTCCCCTGATCTCTGCTCCTCTGATCTCTCTGCTCCTCTGATCTCTCTGCTCCCGATCTCTGCTCCTCTGATCTCTCTGCTCCCCTGATCTCTGCTCCTCTGATCTCTCTGCTCCTCTGATCTCTCTGCTCCTCTGATCTCTCTGCTCCCCTGATCTCTATGCTCCTCTGATCTCTCTGCTCCTCTGATCTCTCTGCTCCCCTGATCTCTATGCTCCTCTGATCTCTCTGCTCCTCTGATCTCTCTGCTCCTCTGATCTCTCTGTTCCTTTGATCTCTCTGCTCCCCTGATCTCTCTGCTCCTCTGATCTCTCTGCTCCTCAGATCTCTCTGCTCCTCTGATCTCTCTGCTCCCGATCTCTGCTCCTCTGATCTCTCTGCTCCCCTGATCTCTCTGCTCCCCTGATCTCTGCTCCTCTGATCTCTCTGCTTCTCTGATTTATCTGCTCCTCTGATCTCTCTGCTCCTCTGATCTCTCTGTTCCTTTGATCTCTCTGCTCCTCTGATCTCTCTGCTCCTCTGATCTCTCTGTTCCTTTGATCTCTCTGCTCCCCTGATCTCTGCTCCTCTGATCTCTCTGCTTCTCTGATTTATCTGCTCCTCTGATCTCTCTGCTCCTCTGATCTCTCTGTTCCTTTGATCTCTCTGCTCCCCTGATCTCTGCTCTGATCTCTTCCTACCTTTTCAGCAGGTGAATCAGCATGTGTTCAGGCAGCTCATCCTGTGTTTCTCAGGGTCCTGGGCGAGTGTTATAGGTGCAGAGTGTCTATGTGCAGAGGCCGGGCTGCTTCATTGTGGAGGGAGGAATCAGCAGGGATTTTGTTATCTGGCGTCTCCGGGGCAACGTCTGAAGCTTCACAGGAACAAAGAGACAACAAACAAAAGAAGCTCCTTCATCACACCCAGCGACCCCCCCCCCCCCCCCCCCCGGTCACATACCGAGCAGGGAGCACAAGAACTTCATAGCAGTTTCTGTCCCTGGGAAAGCTGGGTGACAGGCAGTATGGCTGCTGTTACAACTTTAGCACAGGGTTGACCTCCAGCTTTCCCAAGCTCCTGAAGGGCAAATCTACCTAACAAGACAATGTTCTCCCCTATCTGTCCTGACCTGAAGAACGAACTGATACAAGTAACGAGAAAAGTCATGGCGTTAAACGACATCCAGTGCCACAGACCGCGGGATACGCTTTGACATTCCTTTCAAACTATTTCATTTCAAAAGATGACAGTGCGGATCTTAATGGCGGACAGGTGTGAACATAGCCTTATAAAACGCTCCCGTATCGCTGAATTAACAGGTTACTTGTTAGTGGCCAATCAGATTGCAGCTTTTATCTTTCCAGAGCAGGTTAGAGAATGAAAGGAACAACCTGATTGGTTGCTATGGGTAACATTGAGGCCCTCTGTGTTACCCTAAGCCAGTGGTAGGTGTCACAGAGGCGAGTTATAGATTTCCTCTGTATCTCTGGTAACAGATCCCTTTGAGATTCAAGGGTCAAGAACTGATTACTATGTCGTTTTATGACAAACATAATCCACATTATAGAGGAATCCCCCTCTAAGGGATCAGTGACATGACAACACATAATGGAGGATCACGACTCTTACGTGACGCAGCTGAGCCCTGATGACGTCACGTTAAACGCACCCGTATCTGCCACGCCCCTTCACTAGTTGTTGCTGCAGCAACACTCGACACGCCCCCAACGGGATGATTGGTGGAACAGAGCGCGATAACACGCCCATTGCACGGTTATAACGGATAGTGAATGGTAGGTAAAACCTACAGCCAATCAGAGCGGACTGTGGGCGGGAAGCGCCAATCAGAGCGGCAGTGGGCGGGGAAACGGGTGTTTCCATGGTGAGTGAAGTAGTCGAGGGGAGGAGAAGGTGCGGCGTCATGGTGGCGGGGAGATGCGTCACTATGGGGGCGGGGGTCCTGGGCGGTTCTGATCTTCTGGACGTGGAGGATAAATATTATGTGTAGAAATATTTTAATTTAAAGGATTTTTCCACTTTCATGTTACGTCACTTTCAAGGGCGTTTCCCACGGAGGGGTCTTCCCACTTCTGAATAGATATTACCTGTGGGGGGCAATGGCCGTCTTTAGACTCGGACCCCATGGCGTACGTGATCCCCGTTGGCGACTTTTTTTTTATTTTTCTGTAGCGTATTCGAGGTTATTGTTCGCGGGACGAGTTGCATCTTTTAACGGAGTTCACTGTGCGGCAAAAATGACACGTTACCGTTATTACTGCAATAGGCCCCGGCTGCCATGGCAAACGATCGGGGATGAGAGGCAACTCCCCCTCTGACCGCACCGATGCCGCGGTCACTATTGACTTGCAGCATTTGAGGGGTTAAACGGTTGGGATCAGAGTTCTCTCCGATCCCGACCGTTGCAGGCGCCATATTGTGACGGCGCACACCCTCAGTACATGTACGGCGTGTGTCACCGGGGGGATAGAGGGGGGGGGGGGTCACCCACAAGCGTCATGTCAGACGCTTCTCTATGTGACGTGTTCTGTGGAGTGACGCTTCTCTATGTGACGTGTTCTGTGGAGTGACGCTTCTCTATATGACGTGTTCTGTGTAGTGACGCTTCTCTATGTGACGTGTTCTGTGGAGTGACGCTTCTCTATATGACGTGTTCTGTGGAGTGACGCTTCTCTATGTGACGTGTTCTGTGGAATGACGCTTCTCTATATGACGTGTTCTGTGGAGTGACGCTTCTCTATGTGACGTGTTCTGTGGAGTGACGCTTCTCTATGTGACGTGTTCTGTGGAGTGACGCTTCTCTATGTGACGTGCTCTGTGGAGTGACGCTTCTCTATATGACGTGTTCTGCGGAGTGACGCTTCTCTATGTGACGTGTTCTGTGGAGTGACGCTTCTCTATGTGACGTGCTCTGTGGAGTGACGCTTCTCTATATGACGTGTTCTGTGGAGTGACGCTTCTCTATGTGACGTGTTCTGTGGAGTGACGCTTCTCTATGTGACGTGTTCTGTGGAGTGACGCTTCTCTATATGACGTGCTCTGTGGAGTGACGCTTCTCTATATGACGTGTTCTGTGGAGTGACGCTTCTCTATATGACGTGTTCTGTGGAGTGACGCTTCTCTATATGACGTGTTCTGTGGAGTGACGCTTCTCTATATGACGTGTTCTGTGGAGTGACGCTTCTCTATGTGACGTGTTCTGTGGAGTGACGCTTCTCTATATGGCGTGTTCTGTGGAGTGACGCTTCTCTATATGACGTGTTCTGCGGAGTGACGCTTCTCTATATGACGTGTTCTGTGGAGTGACGCTTCTCTATGTGACGTGTTCCGTGGAGTGACGCTTCTCTATGTGACGTGTTCTGTGGAGTGACGCTTCTCTATGTGACGTGTACTGTGGAGTGACACTTCTCTATATGACGTGTTCTGTGGAGTGACGCTTCTCTATGTGACGTGTTCTGTGGAGTGACGCTTCTCTATATGATGTGTTCTGTGGAGTGACGCTTCTCTATATGACGTGTTCTGTGGAGTGACGCTTCTCTATGTGACGTGTTCTGTGGAGTGACGCTTCTCTATGTGACGTGTTCTGTGGAGTGACGCTTCTCTATATGACGTGTTCTGTGGAGTGACGCTTCTCTATATGACGTGTTCTGTGGAGTGACGCTTCTCTATGTGACGTGTTCTGTGGAGTGACGCTTCTCTATATGACGTGTTCTGTGGAGTGACGCTTCTCTATATGACGTGTTCTGTGGAGTGACGCTTCTCTCTATGACGTGTTCTGTGGAGTGACGCTTCTCTATGTGACGTGTTCTGTGGAGTGACGCTTCTCTATGTGACGTGTTCTGTGGAGTGACGCTTCTCTATATGACGTGTTCTGTGGAGTGACGCTTCTCTATGACGTGTTCTGTGGAGTGACGCTTCTCTATGTGACGTGTTCTGTGGAGTGACGCTTCTCTATATGACGTGTTCTGTGGAGTGACGCTTCTCTATATGACGTGTTCTGTGGAGTGACGCTTCTCTCTCTATGACGTGTTCTGTGGAGTGACGCTTCTCTATGTGACGTGTTCTGTGGAGTGACGCTTCTCTATGTGACCTGTTCTGTGGAGTGACGCTTCTCTATATGACGTGTTCTGTGGAGTGACGCTTCTCTATGTGACGTGTTCTGTGGAGTGACGCTTCTCTCTCTATGACGTGTTCTGTGGAGTGACGCTTCTCTATGTGACGTGTTCTGTGGAGTGACGCTTCTCTATATGACGTGTTCTGTGGAGTGACGTTCTCTATGTGACGTGTTCTGTGGAGTGACGCTTCTCTATATGACGTGTTCTGTGGAGTGACGCTTCTCTATGTGACGTGTTCTGTGGAGTGACGCTTCTCTATATGACGTGTTCTGTGGAGTGACGCTTCTCTATGTGACGTGTTCTGTGGAGTGACGCTTCTCTATGTGACGTGTTCTGTGGAGTGACGCTTCTCTATGTGACGTGTTCTGTGGAGTGACGCTTCTCTATGTGACGTGTTCTGTGGAGTGACGCTTCTCTATGTGACGTGTTCTGTGTAGTGACGCTTCTCTATGTGACGTGTTCTGTGGAGTGACGCTTCTCTATATGACGTGTTCTGTGGAGTGACGCTTCTCTATATGACGTGTTCTGTGGAGTGACGCTTCTCTATGTGACGTGTTCTGTGGAGTGACGCTTCTCTATGTGACGTGTTCTGTGGAGTGACGCTTCTCTATGTGACGTGTTCTGTGGAGTGACGCTTCTCTATATGACGTGTTCTGTGGAGTGACGCTTCTCTATATGACGTGTTCTGTGGAGTGACGCTTCTCTATGTGACGTGTTCTGCGGAGTGACGCTTCTCTCTGTGACGTGTTCTGTGGAGTGACGCTTCTCTATGTGACGTGTTCTGTGGAGTGACGCTTCTCTATGTGACGTGTTCTGTGGAGTGACGCTTCTCTATGTGACGTGTTCTGTGGAGTGACGCTTCTCTATGTGACGTGTTCTGTGGAGTGACGCTTCTCTATGTGACGTGTTCTGTGGAGTGACGCTTCTCTATATGACGTGTTCTGTGGAGTGACGCTTCTCTATATGACGTGTTCTGTGGAGTGACACTTCTCTATGTGACGTGTTCTGTGGAGTGACGCTTCTCTATGTGACGTGTTCTGTGGAGTGACGCTTCTCTATGTGACGTGTTCTGTGGAGTGACGCTTCTCTATATGACGTGTTCTGTGGAGTGACGCCTCTCTATGACGTGTTCTGTGGAGTGACGCTTCTCTATGTGACGTGTTCTGTGGAGTGACGCTTCTCTATGTGACGTGTTCTGTGGAGTGAAGCTTCTCTATGTGACGTGTTCTGTGGAGTGACGCTTCTCTATGATGTGTTCTGTGGAGTGACGCTTCTCTATGTGACGTGTTCTGTGGAGTGACGCTCCTCTATATGACGTGTTCTGCGGAGTGACGCTTCTATATGTGACGTGTTCTGTGGAGTGACGCTTCTCTATGTGACGTGTTCTGTGGAGTGACGCTTCTCTATGACGTGTTCTGTGGAGTGACGCTTCTCTATATGACGTGTTCTGTGCAGTGACGCTTCTCTATGTGACGTGTTCTGTGGAGTGACGCTTCTCTATGTGACGTGTTCTGTGGAGTGACGCTTCTCTATATGACGTGTTCTGTGGAGTGACGCTTCTCTATATGGCGTGTTCTGTGGAGTGACGCTTCTCTATGTGACGTGTTCTGTGGAGTGACGCTTCTCTATATGACGTGTTCTGTGGAGTGACGCTTCTCTATGTGACGTGTTCTGTGGAGTGACGCTTCTCTATGTGACGTGTTCTGTGGAGTGACGCTTCTCTATGTGATGTGTTCTGTGGAGTGACGCTTCTCTATGTGACGTGTTCTGTGGAGTGACGCTTCTCTATGTGACGTGTCCTGTGGAGTGACGCTTCTCTATATGACGTGTTCTGTGGAGTGACGCTTCTCTATGTGACGTGTCCTGTGGAGTGACGCTTCTCTATATGACGTGTTCTGTGGAGTGACGCTTCTCTATGTGACGTGTTCTGTGGAGTGACGCTTCTCTATGTGACGTGTTCTGTGGAGTGACGCTTCTCTATATGACGTGTTCTGTGCAGTGACGCTTCTCTATGTGACGTTCTGTGGAGTGACGCTTCTCTATGTGACGTGTTCTGTGGAGTGACGCTTCTCTATGTGACGTGTTCTGTGGAGTGACGCTTCTCTATATGGCGTGTTCTGTGGAGTGACGCTTCTCTATATGACGTGTTCTGTGGAGTGACGCTTCTCTATATGACGTGTTCTGTGGAGTGACGCTTCTCTATGTGACGTGTTCTGTGGAGTGACGCTTCTCTATGTGACGTGTTCTGTGGAGTGACGCTTCTCTGTCTGGCGTGTTCTGTGGAGTGACGCTTCTCTATATGACGTGTTCTGTGGAGTGACGCTTCTCTATATGACGTGTTCTGTGGAGTGACGCTTCTCTATGTGACGTGTTCTGTGGAGTGACGCTTCTCTATGTGACGTGTTCTGTGGGGTGACGCTTCTCTATGTGACGTGTTCTGTGGGGTGACGCTTCTCTATGTGACGTGTTCTGTGGAGTGACGCTTCTCTATGTGACGTGTTCTGTGGAGTGACGCTTCTCTATGTGACGTGTTCTGTGGAGTGACGCTTCTCTATATGACGTGTTCTGTGGAGTGACGCTTCTCTATGTGACGTGTTCTGTGGAGTGACGCTTCTCTATGTGACGTGTTCTGTGGGGTGACGCTTTTCTATGTGACGTGTTCTGTGGAGTGAC
The DNA here is from genome assembly GCF_050947455.1 of Rhinoderma darwinii. NCBI lineage: Eukaryota > Metazoa > Chordata > Amphibia > Anura > Rhinodermatidae > Rhinoderma > Rhinoderma darwinii. The sequence goes on along the minus strand of NC_134690.1, from coordinate 8,975,345 downwards.
GCTTCTCTATATGACGTGTTCTGTGGAGTGACGCTTCTCTATGTGACGTGTTCTGTGGAGTGACGCTTCTCTATATGACGTGTTCTGTGGAGTGACGCTTCTCTATGTGACGTGTTCTGTGGAGTGACACTTCTCTATATGACGTGTTCTGTGGAGTGACGCTTCTCTATATGGCGTGTTCTGTGGAGTGACGCTTCTCTATATGACGTGTTCTGCGGAGTGACGCTTCTCTATATGACGTGTTCTGTGGAGTGACGCTTCTCTATGTGACGTGTTCCGTGGAGTGACGCTTCTCTATGTGACGTGTTCTGTGGAGTGACGCTTCTCTATGTGACGTGTACTGTGGAGTGACACTTCTCTATATGACGTGTTCTGTGGAGTGACGCTTCTCTATGTGACGTGTTCTGTGGAGTGACGCTTCTCTATATGATGTGTTCTGTGGAGTGACGCTTCTCTATATGACGTGTTCTGTGGAGTGACGCTTCTCTATGTGACGTGTTCTGTGGAGTGACGCTTCTCTATGTGACGTGTTCTGTGGAGTGACGCTTCTCTATATGACGTGTTCTGTGGAGTGACGCTTCTCTATATGACGTGTTCTGTGGAGTGACGCTTCTCTATGTGACGTGTTCTGTGGAGTGACGCTTCTCTATGACGTGTTCTGTGGAGTGACGCTTCTCTATGTGACGTGTTCTGTGGAGTGACGCTTCTCTATGTGACGTGTTCTGTGGAGTGACGCTTCTCTATATGACGTGTTCTGTGGAGTGACGCTTCTCTATGACGTGTTCTGTGGAGTGACGCTTCTCTATGTGACGTGTTCTGTGGAGTGACGCTTCTCTATATGACGTGTTCTGTGGAGTGACGCTTCTCTATATGACGTGTTCTGTGGAGTGACGCTTCTCTCTCTATGACGTGTTCTGTGGAGTGACGCTTCTCTATGTGACGTGTTCTGTGGAGTGACGCTTCTCTATGTGACCTGTTCTGTGGAGTGACGCTTCTCTATATGACGTGTTCTGTGGAGTGACGCTTCTCTATGTGACGTGTTCTGTGGAGTGACGCTTCTCTCTCTATGACGTGTTCTGTGGAGTGACGCTTCTCTATGTGACGTGTTCTGTGGAGTGACGCTTCTCTATATGACGTGTTCTGTGGAGTGACGTTCTCTATGTGACGTGTTCTGTGGAGTGACGCTTCTCTATATGACGTGTTCTGTGGAGTGACGCTTCTCTATGTGACGTGTTCTGTGGAGTGACGCTTCTCTATATGACGTGTTCTGTGGAGTGACGCTTCTCTATGTGACGTGTTCTGTGGAGTGACGCTTCTCTATGTGACGTGTTCTGTGGAGTGACGCTTCTCTATGTGACGTGTTCTGTGGAGTGACGCTTCTCTATGTGACGTGTTCTGTGGAGTGACGCTTCTCTATGTGACGTGTTCTGTGTAGTGACGCTTCTCTATGTGACGTGTTCTGTGGAGTGACGCTTCTCTATATGACGTGTTCTGTGGAGTGACGCTTCTCTATATGACGTGTTCTGTGGAGTGACGCTTCTCTATGTGACGTGTTCTGTGGAGTGACGCTTCTCTATGTGACGTGTTCTGTGGAGTGACGCTTCTCTATGTGACGTGTTCTGTGGAGTGACGCTTCTCTATATGACGTGTTCTGTGGAGTGACGCTTCTCTATATGACGTGTTCTGTGGAGTGACGCTTCTCTATGTGACGTGTTCTGCGGAGTGACGCTTCTCTCTGTGACGTGTTCTGTGGAGTGACGCTTCTCTATGTGACGTGTTCTGTGGAGTGACGCTTCTCTATGTGACGTGTTCTGTGGAGTGACGCTTCTCTATGTGACGTGTTCTGTGGAGTGACGCTTCTCTATGTGACGTGTTCTGTGGAGTGACGCTTCTCTATGTGACGTGTTCTGTGGAGTGACGCTTCTCTATATGACGTGTTCTGTGGAGTGACGCTTCTCTATATGACGTGTTCTGTGGAGTGACACTTCTCTATGTGACGTGTTCTGTGGAGTGACGCTTCTCTATGTGACGTGTTCTGTGGAGTGACGCTTCTCTATGTGACGTGTTCTGTGGAGTGACGCTTCTCTATATGACGTGTTCTGTGGAGTGACGCCTCTCTATGACGTGTTCTGTGGAGTGACGCTTCTCTATGTGACGTGTTCTGTGGAGTGACGCTTCTCTATGTGACGTGTTCTGTGGAGTGAAGCTTCTCTATGTGACGTGTTCTGTGGAGTGACGCTTCTCTATGATGTGTTCTGTGGAGTGACGCTTCTCTATGTGACGTGTTCTGTGGAGTGACGCTTCTCTATGTGACGTGTTCTGTGGAGTGACGCTCCTCTATATGACGTGTTCTGCGGAGTGACGCTTCTATATGTGACGTGTTCTGTGGAGTGACGCTTCTCTATGTGACGTGTTCTGTGGAGTGACGCTTCTCTATGACGTGTTCTGTGGAGTGACGCTTCTCTATATGACGTGTTCTGTGCAGTGACGCTTCTCTATGTGACGTGTTCTGTGGAGTGACGCTTCTCTATGTGACGTGTTCTGTGGAGTGACGCTTCTCTATATGACGTGTTCTGTGGAGTGACGCTTCTCTATATGGCGTGTTCTGTGGAGTGACGCTTCTCTATGTGACGTGTTCTGTGGAGTGACGCTTCTCTATATGACGTGTTCTGTGGAGTGACGCTTCTCTATGTGACGTGTTCTGTGGAGTGACGCTTCTCTATGTGACGTGTTCTGTGGAGTGACGCTTCTCTATGTGATGTGTTCTGTGGAGTGACGCTTCTCTATGTGACGTGTTCTGTGGAGTGACGCTTCTCTATGTGACGTGTTCTGTGGAGTGACGCTTCTCTATGTGACGTGTCCTGTGGAGTGACGCTTCTCTATATGACGTGTTCTGTGGAGTGACGCTTCTCTATGTGACGTGTCCTGTGGAGTGACGCTTCTCTATATGACGTGTTCTGTGGAGTGACGCTTCTCTATGTGACGTGTTCTGTGGAGTGACGCTTCTCTATGTGACGTGTTCTGTGGAGTGACGCTTCTCTATATGACGTGTTCTGTGCAGTGACGCTTCTCTATGTGACGTTCTGTGGAGTGACGCTTCTCTATGTGACGTGTTCTGTGGAGTGACGCTTCTCTATGTGACGTGTTCTGTGGAGTGACGCTTCTCTATATGGCGTGTTCTGTGGAGTGACGCTTCTCTATATGACGTGTTCTGTGGAGTGACGCTTCTCTATATGACGTGTTCTGTGGAGTGACGCTTCTCTATGTGACGTGTTCTGTGGAGTGACGCTTCTCTATGTGACGTGTTCTGTGGAGTGACGCTTCTCTGTCTGGCGTGTTCTGTGGAGTGACGCTTCTCTATATGACGTGTTCTGTGGAGTGACGCTTCTCTATATGACGTGTTCTGTGGAGTGACGCTTCTCTATGTGACGTGTTCTGTGGAGTGACGCTTCTCTATGTGACGTGTTCTGTGGGGTGACGCTTCTCTATGTGACGTGTTCTGTGGGGTGACGCTTCTCTATGTGACGTGTTCTGTGGAGTGACGCTTCTCTATGTGACGTGTTCTGTGGAGTGACGCTTCTCTATGTGACGTGTTCTGTGGAGTGACGCTTCTCTATATGACGTGTTCTGTGGAGTGACGCTTCTCTATGTGACGTGTTCTGTGGAGTGACGCTTCTCTATGTGACGTGTTCTGTGGGGTGACGCTTTTCTATGTGACGTGTTCTGTGGAGTGACGCTTCTCTATATGACGTGTTCTGTGGAGTGACGCTTCTCTATGTGACGTGTTCTGTGGAGTGACGCTTCTCTATATGACGTGTTCTGTGGAGTGACGCTTCTCTATGTGACGTGTTCTGTGGAGTGACACTTCTCTATATGACGTGTTCTGTGGAGTGACGCTTCTCTATGTGACGTGTTCTGTGGAGTGACGCTTCTCTATGTGACGTGTTCTGTGGAGTGACGCTTCTCTATATGGCGTGTTCTGTGGAGTGACGCTTCTCTATATGACGTGTTCTGTGGAGTGACGCTTCTCTATGTGACGTGTTCTGTGGAGTGACGCTTCTCTATGTGACGTGTTCTGTGGAGTGACGCTTCTCTGTCTGGCGTGTTCTGTGGAGTGACGCTTCTCTATGTGACGTGTTCTGTGGAGTGACGCTTCTCTATGTGACGTGTTCTGTGGAGTGACGCTTCTCTATGTGACGTGTTCTGTGGGGTGACGCTTCTCTATGTGACGTGTTCTGTGGAGTGACGCTTCTCTATGTGACGTGTTCTGTGGAGTGACGCTTCTCTATGTGACGTGTTCTGTGGAGTGACGCTTCTCTATGTGACGTGTTCTGTGGGGTGACGCTTTTCTATGTGACGTGTTCTGTGGAGTGACGCTTCTCTATATGACGTGTTCTGCGGAGTGACGCTTCTCTATGTGACGTGTTCTGTGGAGTGACGCTTCTCTATGTGACGTGTTCTGCGGAGTGACGCTTCTCTATATGACGTTCTGTGGAGTGACGCTTCTCTATATGACGTGTTCTGCGGAGTGACGCTTCTCTATGTTACGTGTTCTGTGGAGTGACGCTTCTCTATGTGACGTGTTCTGTGGAGTGACGCTTCTCTATATGACGTGTTCTGTGGAGTGACGCTTCTCTATCTTACGTGTCCTGTGGAGTGACGCTTCTCTATGTGACGTGTTCTGTGGAGTGACGCTTCTCTATGTGACGTGTTCTGTGGAGTGACGCTTCTCTATGTGACGTGTTCTGTGGAGTGACGCTTCTCTATGTGACGTGTTCTGCGGAGTGACGCTTCTCTATGTGACGTGTTCTGTGGAGTGACGCTTCTCTATATGACGTGTTCTGTGGAGTGACGCTTCTCTATATGACGTGTCCTGTGGAGTGACGCTTCTCTATATGACGTGTTCTGTGGAGTGACGCTTCTCTATCTTACGTGTCCTGTGGAGTGACGCTTCTCTATGTGACGTGTTCTGTGGAGTGACGCTTCTCTATATGACGTGTTCTGTGGAGTGACGCTTCTCTATGTGACGTGTTCTGTGGAGTGACGCTTCTCTATGTGACGTGTTCTGCGGAGTGACGCTTTTCTATATGACGTTCTGTGGAGTGACGCTTCTCTATATGACGTGTTCTGCGGAGTGACGCTTCCCTATGTGACGTGTTCTGCGGAGTGACGCTTCTCTATATGACGTGTTCTGCGGAGTGACGCTTCTCTATATGACGTTCTGTGGAGTGACGCTTCTCTATATGACGTGTTCTGTGGAGTGACGCTTCTCTATATGACGTGTTCTGTGGAGTGACGCTTCTCTATGACGTGTTCTGTGGAGTGACGCTTCTCTATGTGACGTGTTCTGTGGAGTGACGCTTCTCTATCTTACGTGTTCTGTGGAGTGACGCTTCTCTATGTGACGTGTTCTGTGGAGTGACGCTTCTCTATGTGACGTGCTCTGTGGAGTGACGCTTCTCTATATGACGTGCTCTGTGGAGTGACGCTCCTCTATGTGACGTGTTCTGTGGAGTGACGCTTCTCTATGTGACGTGTTCTGTGGAGTGACGTTCTCTATGTGACGTGTTCTGTGGAGTGACGCTTCTCTATATGACGTGTTCTGTGGAGTGACGCTTCTCTATATGACGTGTTCTGTGGAGTGACGCTTCTCTATGTGACGTGTTCTGTGGAGTGACGCTTCTCTATGTGACGTGTTCTGTGGAGTGACGCTTCTCTATGTGACGTGTTCTGTGGAGTGACGCTTCTCTATGTGACGTGTTCTGTGGAGTGACGCTTCTCTATGTGACGTGTTCTGTGGAGTGACGCTTCTCTATGTGACGTGTTCTGTGGAGTGACGCTTCTCTATATGACGTGCTCTGTGGAGTGACGCTCCTCTATGTGACGTGTTCTGTGGAGTGACGCTTCTCTATGTGACGTGTTCTGTGGAGTGACGTTCTCTATGTGACGTGTTCTGTGGAGTGACGCTTCTCTATGTGACGTGTTCTGTGGAGTGACGCTTCTCTATGTGACGTGTTCTGTGGAGTGACGCTTCTCTATGTGACATGTTCTGTGGAGTGACGCTTCTCTATGTGACGTGTTCTGTGGAGTGACGCTTCTCTATGTGACGTGTTCTGTGGAGTGACGCTTCTCTATGTGACGTGTTCTGTGGAGTGACGCTTCTCTATGTGACGTGTTCTGTGGAGTGACGCTTCTCTATGTGACGTGTTCTGTGGAGTGACGCTTCTCTATGTGACGTGTTCTGTGGAGTGACGCTTCTCTATGTGACGTGTTCTGTGGAGTGACGCTTCTCTATGTGACGTGTTCTGTGGAGTGACGCTTCTCTATGTGACGTGTTCTGTGGAGTGACGCTTCTCTATGTGACGTGTTCTGTGGAGTGACGCTTCTCTATGTGACGTGTTCTGTGGAGTGACGCTTCTCTATGTGACGTGTTCTGTGGAGTGACGCTTCTCTATGTGACGTGTTCTGTGGAGTGACGCTTCTCTATGTGACGTGTTCTGTGGAGTGACGCTTCTCTATGTGACGTGTTCTGTGGAGTGACGCTTCTCTATGTGACGTGTTCTGTGGAGTGACGCTTCTCTGTATGACGTGTTCTGTGGAGTGACGCTTCTCTATGTGACATGTTCTGTGGAGTGACGCTTCTCTATGACGTGTTCTGTGGAGTGACGCTTCTCTATATGACGTGTTCTGTGGAGTGACGCTTCTCTATGTGACATGTTCTGTGGAGTGACACTTCTCTATATGACGTGTTCTGTGGAGTGACGCTTCTCTATGTGACGTGTTCTGTGGAGTGACACTTCTCTATATGACGTGTTCTGTGAAGTGACGCTTCTCTATGTGACGTGTTCTGTGGAGTGACGCTTCTCTATGTGACGTGTTCTGTGGAGTGACGCTTCTCTATGTGACGTGTTCTGTGGAGTGACGCTTCTCTATGTGACGTGTTCTGTGGAGTGACGCTTCTCTATGTGACGTGTTCTGTGGAGTGACGCTTCTCTATGTGACGTGTTCTGTGGAGTGACGCTTCTCTATGTGACGTGTTCTGCGGAGTGACGCTTCTCTATGTGACGTGTTCTGCGGAGCGACGCTTCTCTATGTGACGTTCTGTGGAGTGACGCTTCTCTATGTGACGTGTTCTGTGGAGTGACGCTTCTCTATATGATGTGTTCTGTGGAGTGACGCTTCTCTATATGACGTGTTCTGTGGAGTGACGCTTCTCTATATGACGTGTTCTGCGGAGTGACGCTTCTCTATGTGACGTGTTCTGCGGAGTGACGCTTCTCTATGTGACGTGTTCTGTGGAGTGACGCTTCTCTATGAAGTGTTCTGTGGAGTGACGCTTCTCTATATGACGTGTTCTGTGGAGTGACGCTTCTCTATGTGACGTGTTCTGTGGAGTGACGCTTCTCTATGTGACGTGTTCTGTGGAGTGACGCTTCTCTATGTGACGTGTTCTGTGGAGTGACGCTTCTCTATGTGACGTGTTCTGTGGAGTGACGCTTCTCTATGTGACGTTCTGCGGAGTGACGCTTCTCTATGTGACGTGTTCTGTGGAGTGACGCTTCTCTATGACGTGTTCTGTGGAGTGACGCTTCTCTATATGACGTGTTCTGTAGAGTGACGCTTCTCTATGTGACGTGTTCTGTGGAGTGACGCTTCTCTATGTGACGTGTTCTGTGGAGTGACGCTTCTCTATGTGACGTGTTCTGCGGAGTGACGCTTCTCTATGTGACGTGTTCTGCGGAGCGACGCTTCTCTATGTGACGTTCTGCGGAGTGACGCTTCTCTATGTGACGTGTTCTGCGGAGTGACGCTTCTCTATGTGACGTGTTCTGTGGAGTGACGCTTCTCTATGACGTGTTCTGCGGAGTGACGCTTCTCTATATGACGTGTTCTGTGGAGTGACGCTTCTCTATATGACGTGTTCTGTGGAGTGACGCTTCTCTATATGACGTGTTCTGTGGAGTGACGCTTCTCTATGACGTGTTCTGTGGAGTGACGCTTCTCTATGTGACGTGTTCTGTGGAGTGACGCTTCTCTATATGACGTGTTCTGTGGAGTGACGCTTCTCTATATGACGTGTTCTGTGGAGTGACGCTTCTCTATGACGTGTTCTGTGGAGTGACGCTTCTCTATGTGACGTGTTCTGTGGAGTGACGCTTCTCTATGTGACGTGTTCTGTGGAGTGACGCTTCTCTATGACGTGTTCTGTGGAGTGACGCTTCTCTAGATGCCGTGTTCTGTGGAGTGACGCTTCTCTATGTGACGTGTTCTGTGGAGTGACGCTTCTCTATGTGACGTGTTCTGTGGAGTGACGCTTCTCTATGTGACGTGTTCTGTGGAGTGACGCTTCTCTATGTGACGTGTTCTGTGGAGTGACGCTTCTCTATGTGACGTGTTCTGTGGAGTGACGCTTCTCTATGTGACGTGTTCTGTGGAGTGACGCTTCTCTATATGACGTGTTCTGTGGAGTGACGCTTCTCTATGTGACGTGTACTGTGGAGTGACGCTTCTCTATATGGGGTGTTCTGTGGAGTGACGCTTCTCTATGTGACGTGTTCTGTGGAGTGACGCTTCTCTATGTGACGTGTTCTGTGGAGTGACGCTTCTCTATGACGTGTTCTGTGGAGTGACGCTTCTCTAGATGACGTGTTCTGTGGAGTGACGCTTCTCTATGTGACGTGTTCTGTGGAGTGACGCTTCTCTATGTGACGTGTTCTGTGGAGTGACGCTTCTCTATGTGACGTGTTCTGTGGAGTGACGCTTCTCTATGTGACGTGTTCTGTGGAGTGACGCTTCTCTATGTGACGTGTTCTGTGGAGTGACGCTTCTCTATGTGACGTGTTCTGTGGAGTGACGCTTCTCTATGTGACGTGTTCTGTGGAGTGACGCTTCTCTATGTGACGTGTTCTGTGGAGTGACGCTTCTCTATATGACGTTCTGCGGAGTGACGCTTCTCTATGTGACGTGTTCTGCGGAGTGACGCTTCTCTATGTGACGTGTTCTGTGGAGTGACGCTTCTCTATGACGTGTTCTGTGGAGTGACGCTTCTCTATATGACGTGTTCTGTGGAGTGACGCTTCTCTATGTGGCGTGTTCTGTGGAGTGACGCTTCTCTATGTGACGTGTTCTGTGGAGTGACGCTTCTCTATATGACGTGTTCTGTGGAGTGACGCTTCTCTATGTGACTTGTTCTGTGGAGTGACGCTTCTCTATGTGACGTGTTCTGTGGAGTGACTCTTCTCTATATGACGTGTTCTGTGGAGTGACGCTTCTCTATGACGTGTTCTGCGGAGTGACGCTTCTCTATGTGACGTGTTCTGCGGAGTGACGCTTCTCTATATGAGGTTCTGCGGAGTGACGCTTCTCTATATGACGTGTTCTGTGGAGTGACGCTTCTCTATGTGACGTGTTCTGTGGAGTGACGCTTCTCTATGACGTGTTCTGTGGAGTGACGCTTCTCTATATGACGTGTTCTCTGGAGTGACGCTTCTCTATGTGGCGTGTTCTGTGGAGTGACGCTTCTCTATGTGACGTGTTCTGCGGAGTGACGCTTCTCTATGTGACGTGTTCTGCGGAGTGACGCTTCTCTATGTGACGTGTTCTGCGGAGTGACGCTTCTCTATGTGACGTGTTCTGCTGAGCGACGCTTCTCTATGTGACGTTCTGTGGAGTGACGCTTCTCTATATGACGTGTTCTGCGGAGTGACGCTTCTCTATGTGACGTGTTCTGCGGAGTGACGCTTCTCTATGTGACGTGTTCTGTGGAGTGACGCTTCTCTATATGACGTGTTCTGTGGAGTGACGCTTCTCTATGTGACGTGTTCTGTGGAGTGACGCTTCTCTATGTGACGTGTTCTGTGGAGTGACGCTTCTCTATGACGTGTTCTGTGGAGTGACGCTTCTCTATGACGTGTTCTGTGGAGTGACGCTTCTCTATGACGTGTTCTGTGGAGTGACGCTTCTCTATGTGACGTGTTCTGTGGAGTGACGCTTCTCTATGTGACGTGTTCTGTGGAGTGACGCTTCTCTATGACGTGTTCTGTGGAGTGACGCTTCTCTAGATGACGTGTTCTGTGGAGTGACGCTTCTCTATGTGACGTGTTCTGTGGAGTGACGCTTCTCTATGTGACGTGTTCTGTGGAGTGACGCTTCTCTATGTGACGTGTTCTGTGGAGTGACGCTTCTCTATGTGACGTGTTCTGTGGAGTGACGCTTCTCTATGTGACGTGTTCTGTGGAGTGACGCTTCTCTATGTGACGTGTTCTGTGGAGTGACGCTTCTCTATGTGACGTGTTCTGTGGAGTGACGCTTCTCTATGACGTGTTCTGTGGAGTGACGCTTCTCTAGATGACGTGTTCTGTGGAGTGACGCTTCTCTATGTGACGTGTTCTGTGGAGTGACGCTTCTCTATGTGACGTGTTCTGTGGAGTGACGCTTCTCTATGTGACGTGTTCTGTGGAGTGACGCTTCTCTATGTGACGTGTTCTGTGGAGTGACGCTTCTCTATGTGACGTGTTCTGTGGAGTGACGCTTCTCTATGTGACGTGTTCTGTGGAGTGACGCTTCTCTATGTGACGTGTTCTGTGGAGTGACGCTTCTCTATGTGACGTGTTCTGTGGAGTGACGCTTCTCTATGTGACGTGTTCTGTGGAGTGACGCTTCTCTATGTGACGTGTTCTGTGGAGTGACGCTTCTCTATGTGACGTGTTCTGTGGAGTGACGCTTCTCTATGTGACGTGTTCTGTGGAGTGACGCTTCTCTATGTGACGTGTTCTGTGGAGTGACGCTTCTCTATGTGACGTGTTCTGTGGAGTGACGCTTCTCTATGTGACGTGTTCTGTGGAGTGACGCTTCTCTATGTGACGTGTTCTGTGGAGTAACGCTTCTCTATGTGACGTGTTCTGTGGAGTGACGCTTCTCTATGTGACGTGTTCTGTGGAGTGACGCTTCTCTATGTGACGTGTTCTGTGGAGTGACGCTTCTCTATGTGACGTGTTCTGTGGAGTGACGCTTCTCTATGATGTGTTCTGTGGAGTGACGCTTCTCTATGTGACGTGTTCTGTGGAGTGACGCTTCTCTATGTGACGTGTTCTGTGGAGTGACGCTTCTCTATTATGTGTTCTGTGGAGTGACGCTTCTCTATGTGACGTGTTCTGTGGAGTGACTCTTCTCTATGTGACGTGTTCTGTGGAGTGACGCTTCTCTATGACGTGTTCTGTGGAGTGACGCTTCTCTATGTGACGTGTTCTGTGGAGTGACGCTTCTCTCTATGACGTGTTCTGTGGAGTGACGCTTCTCTATGTGACGTGTTCTGTGGAGTGACGCTTCTCTATATGACATGTTCTGTGGAGTGACGCTTCTCTATGTGACGTGTTCTGTGGAGTGACGCTTCTCTATATGACGTGTTCTGTGGAGTGACGCTTCTCTATATGACGTGTTCTGTGGAGTGACGCTTCTCTATGTGGCGTGTTCTGTGGAGTGACGCTTCTCTATGTGACGTGTTCTGCGGAGTGACGCTTCTCTATCTGACGTGTTCTGCGGAGTGACGCTTCTCTATGTGACGTGTTCTGCGGAGTGACGCTTCTCTATGTGACGTGTTCTGCGGAGTGACGCTTCTCTATATGACGTTCTGCGGAGTGACGCTTCTCTATGTGACGTGTTCTGCGGAGTGACGCTTCTCTATGTGACGTGTTCTGCGGAGTGACGCTTCTCTATGACGTGTTCTGCGGAGTGACGCTTCTCTATATGACGTGTTCTGTGGAGTGACGCTTCTCTATGTGGCGTGTTCTGTGGAGTGACGCTTCTCTATGTGACGTGTTCTGTGGAGTGACGCTTCTCTATGTGACGTGTTCTGTGGAGTGACGCTTCTCTATGTGACGTGTTCTGTGGAGTGACGCTTCTCTATGTGACGTGTTCTGTGGAGTGACGCTTCTCTATCTTACGTGTCCTGTGGAGTGACGCTTCTCTATGTGACGTGTTCTGTGGAGTGACACTTCTCTATGTGACGTGTTCTGTGGAGTGACGCTTCTCTATGTGACGTGTTCTGTGGAGTGACGCTTCTCTATATGACGTGTTCTGTGGAGTGACGCTTCTCTATGTGACGTGTTCTGTGGAGTGACGCTTCTCTATGTGACGTGTTCTGTGGAGTGACGCTTCTCTATGTGACGTGTTCTGTGGAGTGACGCTTCTCTATCTGTCATATTCTGTGGAGTGACGCTTCTCTATGTGACGTGTTCTGTGGAGTGACGCTTCTCTATATAACGTGTTCTGTGGAGTGACGCTTCTCTATGTGATGTGTTCTGTGGAGTGACGCTTCTCTATGTGACGTGTTCTGTGGAGTGACGCTTCTCTATGTGACGTGTTCTGTGGAGTGACGCTTCTCTATGTGACGTGTTCTGTGGAGTGACGCTTCTCTATGTGACGTGTTCTGTGGAGTGACGCTTCTCTATGTGACGTGTTCTGTGGAGTGACGCTTCTCTATGTGACGTGTTCTGTGGAGTGACGCTTCTCTATATGACGTGTTCTGTGGAGTGACGCTTCTCTATATGACGTGTTCTGTGGAGTGACGCTTCTCTATGTGACGTGTTCTGTGGAGTGACGCTTCTCTATGTGACGTGTTCTGTGGAGTGACGCTTCTCTAGATGACGTGTTCTGTGGAGTGACGCTTCTCTATGTGACGTGTTCTGTGGAGTGACGCTTCTCTATGACGTGTTCTGTGGAGTGACGCTTCTCTATATGGCGTGTTCTGTGGAGTGACGCTTCTCTATGACGTGTTTTCTTTGGAGTGACGCTTCTCTATGTGCCGTGTTCTGTGGAGTGACGCTTCTCTATGACGTGTTCTGTGGAGTGACGCTTCTCTATGATGTGTTCTGTGGAGTGACACTTATCTATGTGACGTGTTCTGTGGAGTGACGCTTCTCTATCTGGCGTGTTCTGTGGAGTGACGCTTCCCTATATGACGTGTTCTGTGGAGTGACGCTTCTCTATGTGATGTGTTCTGTGGAGTGACGCTTCTCTATGTGACGTGTTCTGTGGAGTGACGCTTCTCTATATGACGTGTTCTGTGGAGTGACGCTTCTCTATGTGACGTGTTCTGTGGAGTGACGCTTGTCTATGTGACGTGTTCAGTGGAGTGACGGCTTCTCTATGTGACGTGCTCTGTGGAGTGACGCTTCTCTATGTGACGTGCTCTGTGGAGTGACGCTTCTCTATGTGACGTGTTCAGTGGAGTGACGGCTTCTCTATGTGACGTGTTCTGTGGAGTGACGCTTCTCTATGTGACGTGTTCTGTGGAGTGACGCTTCTCTATGTGACGTGTTCTGTGGAGTGACGCTTCTCTATATGACGTGTTCTGTGGAGTGACGCTTCTCTATATGACGTGTTCTGTGGAGTGACTCTTCTCTATGTGACGTGTTCTGTGGAGTGACGTTTCTCTATGTGACGTGTTCTGTGGAGTGACGCTTCTCTATGTGGAGTGACGCTTCTCTAGGTGACGTGTTCTGTGGAGTGACGCTTCTCTATGTGACGTGTTCTGTGGAGTGACGCTTCTCTATGACGTGTTCTGTGGAGTGACGCTTCTCTATGTGACGTGTTCTGTGGAGTTACTCTTCTCTATGTGACGTGTTCTGTGGAGTGACGCTTCTCTATATGGCGTGTTCTGTGGAGTGACGCTTCTCTATGACGTGTTTTCTTTGGAGTGACGCTTCTCTATGTGCCGTGTTCTGTGGAGTGACGCTTCTCTATGACGTGTTCTGTGGAGTGACGCTTCTCTATGTGACGTGTTCTGTGGAGTGACGCTTCTCTATGACGTGTTCTGTGGAGTGACGCTTATCTATGTGACGTGTTCTGTGGAGTGACGCTTCTCTAGATGACGTGTTCTGTGGAGTGACGCTTCTCTTTCTGTCATATTCTGTGGAGTGACGCTTCTCTATATGACGTGTTCTGTGGAGTGACGCTTCTCTATATGACGTGTTCTGTGGAGTGACGCTTCTTTATATGACGTGTTCTGCGGAGTGACGCTTCTCTATGTGACGTGTTCTGCGGAGTGACGCTTCTCTATGTGACGTGTTCTGCGGAGTGACGCTTCTCTATGTGACGTGTTCTGCGGAGTGACGCTTCTCTATGTGACGTGTTCTGTGGAGTGACGCTTCTCTATGTGACGTGTTCTGTGGAGTGACGCTTCTCTATGTGACGTGTTCTGTGGAGTGACGCTTCTCTATATGACGTGTACTGTGGAGTGACGCTTCTCTATGTGACGTGTTCTGTGGAGTGACGCTTCTCTATGTGACGTGTTCTGTGGAGTGACGCTTCTCTATATGACGTGTTCTGTGGAGTGACGCTTCTCTATATGACGTGTTCTGTGGAGTGACGCTTCTCTATATGACGTGTTCTGTGGAGTGACGCTTCTCTCTGTGACGTGTTCTGTGGAGTGACGCTTCTCTATGTGACGTGTTCTGTGGAGTGACGCTTCTCTATGTGACGTGTTCTGTGGAGTGACGCTTCTCTATGTGACGTGTTCTGTGGAGTGACGCTTCTCTATATGACGTGTTCTGTGGAGTGACGCTTCTCTATATGACGTGTTCTGTGGAGTGACACTTCTCTATGTGACGTGTTCTGTGGAGTGACGCTTCTCTATGTGACGTGTTCTGTGGAGTGACGCTTCTCTATGTGACGTGTTCTGTGGAGTGACGCTTCTCTATATGACGTGTTCTGTGGAGTGACGCCTCTCTATGACGTGTTCTGTGGAGTGACGCTTCTCTATGTGACGTGTTCTGTGGAGTGACGCTTCTCTATGTGACGTGTTCTGTGGAGTGACGCTTCTCTATGTGACGTGTTCTGTGGAGTGACGCTTCTCTATGTGACGTGTTCTGTGGAGTGACGCTTCTATATGTGACGTGTTCTGTGGAGTGACGCTTCTCTATGTGACGTGTTCTGTGGAGTGACGCTTCTCTATGACGTGTTCTGTGGAGTGACGCTTCTCTATATGACGTGTTCTGTGCAGTGACGCTTCTCTATGTGACGTGTTCTGTGGAGTGACGCTTCTCTATGTGACGTGTTCTGTGGAGTGACGCTTCTCTATATGACGTGTTCTGTGGAGTGACGCTTCTCTATATGGCGTGTTCTGTGGAGTGACGCTTCTCTATGTGACGTGTTCTGTGGAGTGACGCTTCTCTATATGACGTGTTCTGTGGAGTGACGCTTCTCTATGTGACGTGTTCTGTGGAGTGACGCTTCTCTATGTGACGTGTTCTGTGGAGTGACGCTTCTCTATGTGATGTGTTCTGTGGAGTGACGCTTCTCTATGTGACGTGTTCTGTGGAGTGACGCTTCTCTATGTGACGTGTTCTGTGGAGTGACGCTTCTCTATGTGACGTGTCCTGTGGAGTGACGCTTCTCTATATGACGTGTTCTGTGGAGTGACGCTTCTCTATGTGACGTGTCCTGTGGAGTGACGCTTCTCTATATGACGTGTTCTGTGGAGTGACGCTTCTCTATGTGACGTGTTCTGTGGAGTGACGCTTCTCTATGTGACGTGTTCTGTGGAGTGACGCTTCTCTATATGACGTGTTCTGTGCAGTGACGCTTCTCTATGTGACGTTCTGTGGAGTGACGCTTCTCTATGTGACGTGTTCTGTGGAGTGACGCTTCTCTATGTGACGTGTTCTGTGGAGTGACGCTTCTCTATATGGCGTGTTCTGTGGAGTGACGCTTCTCTATATGACGTGTTCTGTGGAGTGACGCTTCTCTATGTGACGTGTTCTGTGGAGTGACGCTTCTCTATGTGACGTGTTCTGTGGAGTGACGCTTCTCTATGTGACGTGTTCTGTGGAGTGACGCTTCTCTGTCTGGCGTGTTCTGTGGAGTGACGCTTCTCTATATGACGTGTTCTGTGGAGTGACGCTTCTCTATATGACGTGTTCTGTGGAGTGACGCTTCTCTATGTGACGTGTTCTGTGGAGTGACGCTTCTCTATGTGACGTGTTCTGTGGGGTGACGCTTCTCTATGTGACGTGTTCTGTGGGGTGACGCTTCTCTATGTGACGTGTTCTGTGGAGTGACGCTTCTCTATGTGACGTGTTCTGTGGAGTGACGCTTCTCTATGTGACGTGTTCTGTGGAGTGATGCTTCTCTATGTGACGTGTTCTGTGGGGTGACGCTTTTCTATGTGACGTGTTCTGTGGAGTGACGCTTCTCTATGTGACGTGTTCTGTGGAGTGACGCTTCTCTATGTGACGTGTTCTGTGGGGTGACGCTTCTCTATGTGACGTGTTCTGTGGGGTGACGCTTCTCTATGTGACGTGTTCTGTGGAGTGACGCTTCTCTATGTGACGTGTTCTGTGGAGTGACGCTTCTCTATGTGACGTGTTCTGTGGAGTGACGCTTCTCTATGTGACGTGTTCTGTGGGGGTGACGCTTTTCTATGTGACGTGTTCTGTGGAGTGACGCTTCTCTATATGACGTGTTCTGTGGAGTGACGCTTCTCTATGTGACGTGTTCTGTGGAGTGACGCTTCTCTATATGACGTGTTCTGTGGAGTGACGCTTCTCTATGTGACGTGTTCTGTGGAGTGACACTTCTCTATATGACGTGTTCTGTGGAGTGACGCTTCTCTATGTGACGTGTTCTGTGGAGTGACGCTTCTCTATGTGACGTGTTCTGTGGAGTGACGCTTCTCTATATGGCGTGTTCTGTGGAGTGACGCTTCTCTATATGACGTGTTCTGTGGAGTGACGCTTCTCTATGTGACGTGTTCTGTGGAGTGACGCTTCTCTATGTGACGTGTTCTGTGGAGTGACGCTTCTCTGTCTGGCGTGTTCTGTGGAGTGACGCTTCTCTATGTGACGTGTTCTGTGGAGTGACGCTTCTCTATGTGACGTGTTCTGTGGAGTGACGCTTCTCTATGTGACGTGTTCTGTGGGGTGACGCTTCTCTATGTGACGTGTTCTGTGGAGTGACGCTTCTCTATGTGACGTGTTCTGTGGAGTGACGCTTCTCTATGTGACGTGTTCTGTGGAGTGACGCTTCTCTATGTGACGTGTTCTGTGGGGTGACGCTTTTCTATGTGACGTGTTCTGTGGAGTGACGCTTCTCTATATGACGTGTTCTGCGGAGTGACGCTTCTCTATGTGACGTGTTCTGCGGAGTGACGCTTCTCTATGTGACGTGTTCTGCGGAGTGACGCTTCTCTATATGACGTTCTGTGGAGTGACGCTTCTCTATATGACGTGTTCTGCGGAGTGACGCTTCTCTATGTTACGTGTTCTGTGGAGTGACGCTTCTCTATGTGACGTGTTCTGTGGAGTGACGCTTCTCTATATGACGTGTTCTGTGGAGTGACGCTTCTCTATCTTACGTGTCCTGTGGAGTGACGCTTCTCTATGTGACGTGTTCTGTGGAGTGACGCTTCTCTATGTGACGTGTTCTGTGGAGTGACGCTTCTCTATGTGACGTGTTCTGTGGAGTGACGCTTCTCTATGTGACGTGTTCTGCGGAGTGACGCTTCTCTATGTGACGTGTTCTGTGGAGTGACGCTTCTCTATATGACGTGTCCTGTGGAGTGACGCTTCTCTATATGACGTGTCCTGTGGAGTGACGCTTCTCTATATGACGTGTTCTGTGGAGTGACGCTTCTCTATCTTACGTGTCCTGTGGAGTGACGCTTCTCTATGTGACGTGTTCTGTGGAGTGACGCTTCTCTATATGACGTGTTCTGTGGAGTGACGCTTCTCTATGTGACGTGTTCTGTGGAGTGACGCTTCTCTATGTGACGTGTTCTGCGGAGTGACGCTTTTCTATATGACGTTCTGTGGAGTGACGCTTCTCTATATGACGTGTTCTGCGGAGTGACGCTTCCCTATGTGACGTGTTCTGCGGAGTGACGCTTCTCTATATGACGTGTTCTGCGGAGTGACGCTTCTCTATATGACGTTCTGTGGAGTGACGCTTCTCTATATGACGTGTTCTGTGGAGTGACGCTTCTCTATATGACGTGTTCTGTGGAGTGACGCTTCTCTATGACGTGTTCTGTGGAGTGACGCTTCTCTATGTGACGTGTTCTGTGGAGTGACGCTTCTCTATCTTACGTGTTCTGTGGAGTGACGCTTCTCTATGTGACGTGTTCTGTGGAGTGACGCTTCTCTATGTGACGTGCTCTGTGGAGTGACGCTTCTCTATATGACGTGCTCTGTGGAGTGACGCTCCTCTATGTGACGTGTTCTGTGGAGTGACGCTTCTCTATGTGACGTGTTCTGTGGAGTGACGTTCTCTATGTGACGTGTTCTGTGGAGTGACGCTTCTCTATGTGACGTGTTCTGTGGAGTGACGCTTCTCTATGTGACGTGTTCTGTGGAGTGACGCTTCTCTATGTGACGTGTTCTGTGGAGTGACGCTTCTCTATGTGACGTGTTCTGTGGAGTGACGCTTCTCTATGTGACGTGTTCTGTGGAGTGACGCTTCTCTATGTGACGTGTTCTGTGGAGTGACGCTTCTCTATATGACGTGCTCTGTGGAGTGACGCTCCTCTATGTGACGTGTTCTGTGGAGTGACGCTTCTCTATGTGACGTGTTCTGTGGAGTGACGTTCTCTATGTGACGTGTTCTGTGGAGTGACGCTTCTCTATGTGACGTGTTCTGTGGAGTGACGCTTCTCTATGTGACGTGTTCTGTGGAGTGACGCTTCTCTATGTGACATGTTCTGTGGAGTGACGCTTCTCTATGTGACGTGTTCTGTGGAGTGACGCTTCTCTATGTGACGTGTTCTGTGGAGTGACGCTTCTCTATGTGACGTGTTCTGTGGAGTGACGCTTCTCTATGTGACGTGTTCTGTGGAGTGACGCTTCTCTATGTGACGTGTTCTGTGGAGTGACGCTTCTCTATGTGACGTGTTCTGTGGAGTGACGCTTCTCTATGTGACGTGTTCTGTGGAGTGACGCTTCTCTATGTGACGTGTTCTGTGGAGTGACGCTTCTCTATGTGACGTGTTCTGTGGAGTGACGCTTCTCTATGTGACGTGTTCTGTGGAGTGACGCTTCTCTATGTGACGTGTTCTGTGGAGTGACGCTTCTCTATGTGACGTGTTCTGTGGAGTGACGCTTCTCTATGTGACGTGTTCTGTGGAGTGACGCTTCTCTATGTGACGTGTTCTGTGGAGTGACGCTTCTCTATGTGACGTGTTCTGTGGAGTGACGCTTCTCTATGTGACGTGTTCTGTGGAGTGACGCTTCTCTGTATGACGTGTTCTGTGGAGTGACGCTTCTCTATGTGACATGTTCTGTGGAGTGACGCTTCTCTATGACGTGTTCTGTGGAGTGACGCTTCTCTATATGACGTGTTCTGTGGAGTGACGCTTCTCTATGTGACATGTTCTGTGGAGTGACACTTCTCTATATGACGTGTTCTGTGGAGTGACGCTTCTCTATGTGACGTGTTCTGTGGAGTGACACTTCTCTATATGACGTGTTCTGTGAAGTGACGCTTCTCTATGTGACGTGTTCTGTGGAGTGACGCTTCTCTATGTGACGTGTTCTGTGGAGTGACGCTTCTCTATGTGACGTGTTCTGTGGAATGACGCTTCTCTATATGACGTGTTCTGCGGAGTGACGCTTCTCTATGTGACGTGTTCTGTGGAGTGACGCTTCTCTATGTGACGTGTTCTGTGGAATGACGCTTCTCTATGTGACGTGTTCTGTGGAGTGACGCTTCTCTATGTGACGTGTTCTGTGGAGTGACGCTTCTCTATGTGACGTGTTCTGCGGAGTGACGCTTCTCTATGTGACGTGTTCTGCGGAGCGACGCTTCTCTATGTGACGTTCTGTGGAGTGACGCTTCTCTATGTGACGTGTTCTGTGGAGTGACGCTTCTCTATATGATGTGTTCTGTGGAGTGACGCTTCTCTATATGACGTGTTCTGTGGAGTGACGCTTCTCTATATGACGTGTTCTGCGGAGTGACGCTTCTCTATGTGACGTGTTCTGCGGAGTGACGCTTCTCTATGTGACGTGTTCTGTGGAGTGACGCTTCTCTATGAAGTGTTCTGTGGAGTGACGCTTCTCTATGTGACGTGTTCTGTGGAGTGACGCTTCTCTATGTGACGTGTTCTGTGGAGTGACGCTTCTCTATGTGACGTGTTCTGTGGAGTGACGCTTCTCTATGTGACGTGTTCTGTGGAGTGACGCTTCTCTATGTGACGTGTTCTGTGGAGTGACGCTTCTCTATGTGACGTTCTGCGGAGTGACGCTTCTCTATGTGACGTGTTCTGTGGAGTGACGCTTCTCTATGACGTGTTCTGTGGAGTGACGCTTCTCTATATGACGTGTTCTGTAGAGTGACGCTTCTCTATGTGACGTGTTCTGTGGAGTGACGCTTCTCTATGTGACGTGTTCTGTGGAGTGACGCTTCTCTATGTGACGTGTTCTGCGGAGTGACGCTTCTCTATGTGACGTGTTCTGCGGAGCGACGCTTCTCTATGTGACGTTCTGCGGAGTGACGCTTCTCTATGTGACGTGTTCTGCGGAGTGACGCTTCTCTATGTGACGTGCTCTGTGGAGTGACGCTTCTCTATGACGTGTTCTGCGGAGTGACGCTTCTCTATATGACGTGTTCTGTGGAGTGACGCTTCTCTATATGACGTGTTCTGTGGAGTGACGCTTCTCTATATGACGTGTTCTGTGGAGTGACGCTTCTCTATGACGTGTTCTGTGGAGTGACGCTTCTCTATGTGACGTGTTCTGTGGAGTGACGCTTCTCTATATGACGTGTTCTGTGGAGTGACGCTTCTCTATATGACGTGTTCTGTGGAGTGACGCTTCTCTATGACGTGTTCTGTGGAGTGACGCTTCTCTATGTGACGTGTTCTGTGGAGTGACGCTTCTCTATGTGACGTGTTCTGTGGAGTGACGCTTCTCTATGACGTGTTCTGTGGAGTGACGCTTCTCTAGATGCCGTGTTCTGTGGAGTGACGCTTCTCTATGTGACGTGTTCTGTGGAGTGACGCTTCTCTATGTGACGTGTTCTGTGGAGTGACGCTTCTCTATGTGACGTGTTCTGTGGAGTGACGCTTCTCTATGTGACGTGTTCTGTGGAGTGACGCTTCTCTATGTGACGTGTTCTGTGGAGTGACGCTTCTCTATGTGACGTGTTCTGTGGAGTGACGCTTCTCTATATGACGTGTTCTGTGGAGTGACGCTTCTCTATGTGACGTGTACTGTGGAGTGACGCTTCTCTATATGGGGTGTTCTGTGGAGTGACGCTTCTCTATGTGACGTGTTCTGTGGAGTGACGCTTCTCTATGTGACGTGTTCTGTGGAGTGACGCTTCTCTATGACGTGTTCTGTGGAGTGACGCTTCTCTAGATGACGTGTTCTGTGGAGTGACGCTTCTCTATGTGACGTGTTCTGTGGAGTGACGCTTCTCTATGTGACGTGTTCTGTGGAGTGACGCTTCTCTATGTGACGTGTTCTGTGGAGTGACGCTTCTCTATGTGACGTGTTCTGTGGAGTGACGCTTCTCTATGTGACGTGTTCTGTGGAGTGACGCTTCTCTATGTGACGTGTTCTGTGGAGTGACGCTTCTCTATGTGACGTGTTCTGTGGAGTGACGCTTCTCTATGTGACGTGTTCTGTGGAGTGACGCTTCTCTATATGACGTTCTGCGGAGTGACGCTTCTCTATGTGACGTGTTCTGCGGAGTGACGCTTCTCTATGTGACGTGTTCTGTGGAGTGACGCTTCTCTATGACGTGTTCTGTGGAGTGACGCTTCTCTATATGACGTGTTCTGTGGAGTGACGCTTCTCTATGTGGCGTGTTCTGTGGAGTGACGCTTCTCTATGTGACGTGTTCTGTGGAGTGACGCTTCTCTATATGACGTGTTCTGTGGAGTGACGCTTCTCTATGTGACTTGTTCTGTGGAGTGACGCTTCTCTATGTGACGTGTTCTGTGGAGTGACTCTTCTCTATATGACGTGTTCTGTGGAGTGACGCTTCTCTATGACGTGTTCTGCGGAGTGACGCTTCTCTATGTGACGTGTTCTGCGGAGTGACGCTTCTCTATATGAGGTTCTGCGGAGTGACGCTTCTCTATATGACGTGTTCTGTGGAGTGACGCTTCTCTATGTGACGTGTTCTGTGGAGTGACGCTTCTCTATGACGTGTTCTGTGGAGTGACGCTTCTCTATATGACGTGTTCTCTGGAGTGACGCTTCTCTATGTGGCGTGTTCTGTGGAGTGACGCTTCTCTATGTGACGTGTTCTGCGGAGTGACGCTTCTCTATGTGACGTGTTCTGCGGAGTGACGCTTCTCTATGTGACGTGTTCTGCGGAGTGACGCTTCTCTATGTGACGTGTTCTGCTGAGCGACGCTTCTCTATGTGACGTTCTGTGGAGTGACGCTTCTCTATATGACGTGTTCTGCGGAGTGACGCTTCTCTATGTGACGTGTTCTGCGGAGTGACGCTTCTCTATGTGACGTGTTCTGCGGAGTGATGCTTCTCTATATGACGTTCTGTGGCGTGACGCTTCTCTATATGACGTGTTCTGTGGAGTGACGCTTCTCTATATGACGTGTTCTGTGGAGTGACGCTTCTCTATGTGACGTGTTCTGTGGAGTGACGCTTCTCTATGTGACGTGTTCTGTGGAGTGACGCTTCTCTATGTGACGTGTTCTGTGGAGTGACGCTTCTCTATGACGTGTTCTGTGGAGTGACGCTTCTCTATGACGTGTTCTGTGGAGTGACGCTTCTCTATGACGTGTTCTGTGGAGTGACGCTTCTCTATGTGACGTGTTCTGTGGAGTGACGCTTCTCTATGTGACGTGTTCTGTGGAGTGACGCTTCTCTATGACGTGTTCTGTGGAGTGACGCTTCTCTAGATGACGTGTTCTGTGGAGTGACGCTTCTCTATGTGACGTGTTCTGTGGAGTGACGCTTCTCTATGTGACGTGTTCTGTGGAGTGACGCTTTTCTATGTGACGTGTTCTGTGGAGTGACGCTTCTCTATGTGACGTGTTCTGTGGAGTGACGCTTCTCTATGTGACGTGTTCTGTGGAGTGACGCTTCTCTATATGACGTGTTCTGTGGAGTGACGCTTCTCTATGTGACGTGTTCTGTGGAGTGACGCTTCTCTATGACGTGTTCTGTGGAGTGACGCTTCTCTAGATGACGTGTTCTGTGGAGTGACGCTTCTCTATGTGACGTGTTCTGTGGAGTGACGCTTCTCTATGTGACGTGTTCTGTGGAGTGACGCTTCTCTATGTGACGTGTTCTGTGGAGTGACGCTTCTCTATGTGACGTGTTCTGTGGAGTGACGCTTCTCTATGTGACGTGTTCTGTGGAGTGACGCTTCTCTATGTGACGTGTTCTGTGGAGTGACGCTTCTCTATGTGACGTGTTCTGTGGAGTGACGCTTCTCTATGTGACGTGTTCTGTGGAGTGACGCTTCTCTATGTGACGTGTTCTGTGGAGTGACGCTTCTCTATGTGACGTGTTCTGTGGAGTGACGCTTCTCTATGTGACGTGTTCTGTGGAGTGACGCTTCTCTATGTGACGTGTTCTGTGGAGTGACGCTTCTCTATGTGACGTGTTCTGTGGAGTAACGCTTCTCTATGTGACGTGTTCTGTGGAGTGACGCTTCTCTATGTGACGTGTTCTGTGGAGTGACGCTTCTCTATGTGACGTGTTCTGTGGAGTGACGCTTCTCTATGTGACGTGTTCTGTGGAGTGACGCTTCTCTATGATGTGTTCTGTGGAGTGACGCTTCTCTATGTGACGTGTTCTGTGGAGTGACGCTTCTCTATGTGACGTGTTCTGTGGAGTGACGCTTCTCTATTATGTGTTCTGTGGAGTGACGCTTCTCTATGTGACGTGTTCTGTGGAGTGACTCTTCTCTATGTGACGTGTTCTGTGGAGTGACGCTTCTCTATGACGTGTTCTGTGGAGTGACGCTTCTCTATATGACATGTTCTGTGGAGTGACGCTTCTCTATATGACATGTTCTGTGGAGTGACGCTTCTCTATGTGACGTGTTCTGTGGAGTGACGCTTCTCTATATGACGTGTTCTGTGGAGTGACGCTTCTCTATATGACGTGTTCTGTGGAGTGACGCTTCTCTATGTGGCGTGTTCTGTGGAGTGACGCTTCTCTATGTGACGTGTTCTGCGGAGTGACGCTTCTCTATCTGACGTGTTCTGCGGAGTGACGCTTCTCTATGTGACGTGTTCTGCGGAGTGACGCTTCTCTATGTGACGTGTTCTGCGGAGTGACGCTTCTCTATATGACGTTCTGCGGAGTGACGCTTCTCTATGTGACGTGTTCTGCGGAGTGACGCTTCTCTATGTGACGTGTTCTGCGGAGTGACGCTTCTCTATGACGTGTTCTGCGGAGTGACGCTTCTCTATATGACGTGTTCTGTGGAGTGACGCTTCTCTATGTGGCGTGTTCTGTGGAGTGACGCTTCTCTATGTGACGTGTTCTGTGGAGTGACGCTTCTCTATATGACGTGTTCTGTGGAGTGACGCTTCTCTATGACGTGTTCTGTGGAGTGACGCTTCTCTATGTGGCGTGTTCTGTGGAGTGACGCTTCTCTATGTGACGTGTTCTGTGGAGTGACGCTTCTCTATGTGACGTGTTCTGTGGAGTGACGCTTCTCTATGTGACGTGTTCTGTGGAGTGACGCTTCTCTATGTGACGTGTTCTGTGGAGTGACGCTTCTCTATCTTACGTGTCCTGTGGAGTGACGCTTCTCTATGTGACGTGTTCTGTGGAGTGACACTTCTCTATGTGACGTGTTCTGTGGAGTGACGCTTCTCTATGTGACGTGTTCTGTGGAGTGACGCTTCTCTATATGACGTGTTCTGTGGAGTGACGCTTCTCTATGTGACGTGTTCTGTGGAGTGACGCTTCTCTATGTGACGTGTTCTGTGGAGTGACGCTTCTCTATGTGACGTGTTCTGTGGAGTGACGCTTCTCTATGTGACGTGTTCTGTGGAGTGACGCTTCTCTATCTGTCATATTCTGTGGAGTGACGCTTCTCTATGTGACGTGTTCTGTGGAGTGACGCTTCTCTATATAACGTGTTCTGTGGAGTGACGCTTCTCTATGTGATGTGTTCTGTGGAGTGACGCTTCTCTATGTGACGTGTTCTGTGGAGTGACGCTTCTCTATGTGACGTGTTCTGTGGAGTGACGCTTCTCTATGTGACGTGTTCTGTGGAGTGACGCTTCTCTATGTGACGTGTTCTGTGGAGTGACGCTTCTCTATGTGACGTGTTCTGTGGAGTGACGCTTCTCTATGTGACGTGTTCTGTGGAGTGACGCTTCTCTATATGACGTGTTCTGTGGAGTGACGCTTCTCTATATGACGTGTTCTGTGGAGTGACGCTTCTCTATGTGACGTGTTCTGTGGAGTGACGCTTCTCTAGATGACGTGTTCTGTGGAGTGACGCTTCTCTATGTGACGTGTTCTGTGGAGTGACGCTTCTCTATGACGTGTTCTGTGGAGTGACGCTTCTCTATATGGCGTGTTCTGTGGAGTGACGCTTCTCTATGACGTGTTTTCTTTGGAGTGACGCTTCTCTATGTGCCGTGTTCTGTGGAGTGACGCTTCTCTATGACGTGTTCTGTGGAGTGACGCTTCTCTATGATGTGTTCTGTGGAGTGACACTTATCTATGTGACGTGTTCTGTGGAGTGACGCTTCTCTATCTGGCGTGTTCTGTGGAGTGACGCTTCCCTATATGACGTGTTCTGTGGAGTGACGCTTCTCTATGTGATGTGTTCTGTGGAGTGACGCTTCTCTATGTGACGTGTTCTGTGGAGTGACGCTTCTCTATATGACGTGTTCTGTGGAGTGACGCTTCTCTATGTGACGTGTTCTGTGGAGTGACGCTTGTCTATGTGACGTGTTCAGTGGAGTGACGGCTTCTCTATGTGACGTGCTCTGTGGAGTGACGCTTCTCTATGTGACGTGCTCTGTGGAGTGACGCTTCTCTATGTGACGTGTTCAGTGGAGTGACGGCTTCTCTATGTGACGTGCTCTGTGGAGTGACGCTTCTCTATGTGACGTGTTCTGTGGAGTGACGCTTCTCTATATGACGTGTTCTGTGGAGTGACGCTTCTCTATGTGACGTGTTCTGTGTAGTGACGCTTCTCTATGTGACGTGTTCTGTGGAGTGACGCTTCTCTATGTGACGTGTTCTGTGGAGTGACGCTTCTCTATGTGACGTGTTCTGTGGAGTGACGCTTCTCTATATGACGTGTTCTGTGGAGTGACGCTTCTCTATATGACGTGTTCTGTGGAGTGACTCTTCTCTATGTGACGTGTTCTGTGGAGTGACGTTTCTCTATGTGACGTGTTCTGTGGAGTGACGCTTCTCTATGTGGAGTGACGCTTCTCTAGGTGACGTGTTCTGTGGAGTGACGCTTCTCTATGTGACGTGTTCTGTGGAGTGACGCTTCTCTATGACGTGTTCTGTGGAGTGACGCTTCTCTATGTGACGTGTTCTGTGGAGTTACTCTTCTCTATGTGACGTGTTCTGTGGAGTGACGCTTCTCTATGACGTGTTTTCTTTGGAGTGACGCTTCTCTATGTGCCGTGTTCTGTGGAGTGACGCTTCTCTATGACGTGTTCTGTGGAGTGACGCTTCTCTATGTGACGTGTTCTGTGGAGTGACGCTTCTCTATGACGTGTTCTGTGGAGTGACGCTTATCTATGTGACGTGTTCTGTGGAGTGACGCTTCTCTAGATGACGTGTTCTGTGGAGTGACGCTTCTCTTTCTGTCATATTCTGTGGAGTGACGCTTCTCTATATGACGTGTTCTGTGGAGTGACGCTTCTCTATATGACGTGTTCTGTGGAGTGACGCTTCTCTATATGACGTGTTCTGCGGAGTGACGCTTCTCTATGTGACGTGTTCTGCGGAGTGACGCTTCTCTATGTGACGTGTTCTGCGGAGTGACGCTTCTCTATGTGACGTGTTCTGTGGAGTGACGCTTCTCTATGTGACGTGTTCTGTGGAGTGACGCTTCTCTATCTTACGTGTTCTGTGGAGTGACGCTTCTCTATGTGACGTGTTCTGTGGAGTGACGCTTCTCTATGTGACGTGTTCTGTGGAGTGACGCTTCTCTATGTGACGTGTTCTGTGGAGTGACGCTTCTCTATGTGACGTGTTCTGTGGAGTGACGCTTCTCTATGTGACGTGTTCTGTGGAGTGACGCTTCTCTATGTGACGTGTTCTGTGGAGTGACGCTTCTCTATGTGACGTGTTCTGTGGAGTGACGCTTCTCTATGTGACGTGTTCTGTGGAGTGACGCTTCTCTATGTGACGTGTTCTGTGGAGTGACGCTTCTCTATGTGACGTGTTCTGTGGAGTGACGCTTCTCTATGTGACGTGTTCTGTGGAGTGACGCTTCTCTGTGACGTGTTCTGTGGAGTGACGCTTCTCTATGTGACGTGTTCTGTGGAGTGACTCTTCTCTATGTGACGTGTTCCGTGGAGTGACGCTTCTCTCTGTGACGTGTTCCGTGGAGTGACACTTCTCTATGTGGCGTGTTCCGTGGAGTGACGCTTCTCTATATGACGTGTTCTGTGGAGTGACGCTTCTCTATATGACGTGTTCTGTGGAGTGAAGCTTCTCTATGTGGCGTGTTCTGTGGAGTGACGCTTCTCTATGTGACGTGTTCTGTGGAGTGACGCTTCTCTATGTGACGTGTTCTGTGGAGTGACTCTTCCCTATATGACGTGTTCTGTGGAGTGACGCTTCTCTATGTGATGTGTTCTGTGGAGTGACGCTTCTCTATGTGACGTGTTCTGTGGAGTGACGCTTCTCTATATGACGTGTTCTGTGGAGTGACGCTTCTCTATGTGACGTGTTCTGTGGAGTGACGCTTCTCTATGTGACGTGTTCAGTGGAGTGACGGCTTCTCTATGTGACGTGCTCTGTGGAGTGACGCTTCTCTATGTGACGTGCTCTGTGGAGTGACGCTTCTCTATGTGACGTGTTCTGTGGAGTGACGCTTCTCTATATGACGTGTTCTGTGGAGTGACGCTTCTCTATGTGACGTGTTCTGTGGAGTGACGCTTCTCTATGACGTGTTCTGTGGAGTGACGCTTCTCTATGTGACGTGTTCTGTGGAGTGACGCTTCTCTATGTGACGTGTTCTGTGGAGTGACGCTTCTCTATATGACGAGTTCTGTGGAGTGACGCTTCTCTATATGACGTGTTCTGTGGAGTGACTCTTCTCTATATGACGTGTTCTGTGGAGTGACGCTTCTCTATGTGACGTGTTCTGTGGAGTGACGTTTCTCTATGTGACGTGTTCTGTGGAGTGACGCTTCTCTATGTGGAGTGACGCTTCTCTAGGTGACGTGTTCTGTGGAGTGACGCTTCTCTATGTGACGTGTTCTGTGGAGTGACGCTTCTCTATGACGTGTTCTGTGGAGTGACGCTTCTCTATGTGACGTGTTCTGTGGAGTTACTCTTCTCTATGTGACGTGTTCTGTGGAGTGACGCTTCTCTATATGGCGTGTTCTGTGGAGTGACGCTTCTCTATGACGTGTTTTCTTTGGAGTGACGCTTCTCTATGTGCCGTGTTCTGTGGAGTGACGCTTCTCTATGACGTGTTCTGTGGAGTGACGCTTCTCTATGATGTGTTCTGTGGAGTGACGCTTCTCTATGTGACGTGTTCTGTGGAGTGACGCTTCTCTATGTGACGTGTTCTGTGGAGTGACGCTTCTCTATATGACGTGTTCTGTGGAGTGACGCTTCTCTATGTGACGTGTTCTGTGTAGTGACGCTTCTCTATATGACGTGTTCTGTGGAGTGACGCTTCTCTATCTGACGTGTTCTGTGGAGTGACGCTTCTCTATATGACGTGTTCTGTGGAGTGACGCTTCTCTATATGACGTGTTCTGTGGAGTGACGCTTCTTTATATGACGTGTTCTGTGGAGTGACGCTTCTCTATGTGACGTGTTCTGCGGAGTGACGCTTCTCTATGTGACGTGTTCTGCGGAGTGACGCTTCTCTATGTGACGTGTTCTGCGGAGTGACGCTTCTCTATGTGACGTGTTATGTGGAGTGACGCTTCTCTATCTTACGTGTTCTGTGGAGTGACGCTTCTCTATGTGACGTGTTCTGTGGAGTGACGCTTCTCTATGTGACGTGTTCTGTGGAGTGACGCTTCTCTATGTGACGTGTTCTGTGGAGTGACGCTTCTCTATGTGACGTGTTCTGTGGAGTGACGCTTCTCTATGTGACGTGTTCTGTGGAGTGACGCTTCTCTATGTGACGTGTTCTGTGGAGTGACGCTTCTCTATGTGACGTGTTCTGTGGAGTGACGCTTCTCTATGTGACGTGTTCTGTGGAGTGACGCTTCTCTATGTGACGTGTTCTGTGGAGTGACGCTTCTCTATGTGACGTGTTCTGTGGAGTGACGCTTCTCTATGTGACGTGTTCTGTGGAGTGACGCTTCTCTATGTGACGTGTTCTGTGGAGTGACGCTTCTCTGTGACGTGTTCTGTGGAGTGACGCTTCTCTATGTGACGTGTTCTGTGGAGTGACTCTTCTCTATGTGACGTGTTCTGTGGGGTGACGCTTCTCTATATGACGTGTTCTGTGGAGTGACGTTTCTCTATATGACGTGTTCTGTGGAGTGACGCTTCTCTATGTGACGTGTTCTGTGGAGTGACGCTTCTCTATATGACGTGATCTGTGGAGTGACGCTTCTCTATATGACGTGTTCTGTGGAGTGACGTTTCTCTATATGACGTGTTCTGTGGAGTGACGCTTCTCTATGTGACGTGTTCTGTGGAGTGACGCTTCTCTATGTGACGTGTTCTGTGGGGTGACGCTTCTCTATATGACGTGTTCTGTGGAGTGACGCTTCTCTATATGACGTGTTCTGTGGAGTGACGCTTCTCTATGTGACGTGTTCTGTGGAGTGACGCTTCTCTATGTGACGTGTTCTGTGGAGTGACGCTTCTCTATATGACGTGTTCTGTGGAGTGACGCTTCTCTATATGACGTGTTCTGTGGAGTGACGCTTCTCTATGTGATGTGTTCTGTGGAGTGACGCTTCTCTATGACGTGTTCTGTGGAGTGACGCTTCTCTATCTTACGTGTCCTGTGGAGTGACGCTTCTCTATATAACGTGTTCTGTGGAGTGACGCTTCTCTATGTGACGTGTTCTGTGGAGTGACGCTTCTCTATATGACGTGTTCTGTGGAGTGACGCTTCTCTATATGACGTGTTCTGTGGAGTGACACTTCTCTATATGACGTGTTCTGTGGAGTGACGCTTCTCTATGTGACGTGTTCTGTGGAGTGACGCTTCTCTATGTGACGTGTTCTGTTGAGTGACGCTTCTCTATCTGGCGTCTGATGAGTCTGGTTTTGGTGATGGCAGGAGAATGTTACCCGCCTGTCTGCATTGTGCCCGCTGTAATGTTGTTGGGGGAGGGTAATATTATGGGGGTGTTTCTCAGGGGTCGGCCCCTTAGTTCCAGTGAAGGGAAATCTTAATTCTTCAGCACACGTGACATTCTGGGCCATCGGAATAATGAGAAGAAAAATCAAAAAATGTTAAGTGATCCTACAAGGTAAAAATGTCATGGTCAGCAGGTGGCGCTGTAGTGACATCACACGGTTTTCGCTGGAGCTTTGTCTGCCTTGTTCTCTGCTCAGCAGATCGTCTGGATTATTGGTAGGAGTTCAGTGCTGGAGGTCGCTTTCAGGACTGCAGGAAAGCTGGGTGACCACCCCGTGCTCCATCGTGTCCTGTTTATTACTGACTGTCCCTCACAATTATTATTTTTCTCCTCCTTTTATATGTACTTTATAAAGCCGTTTGGTATTTTATATCTGTTTATGGGAAAGATGGACGACCGTTATAACCATGAGCAGCAGGAACACCCCTCTAATACCAGTGCTCTGCCAGAGAGGGCCTGTAGATGGCGCCACAGATGATGTCCTTCCACAATTCCTAGCTCCCCAACATTCACTATATGGGAGACCGCTACATAGTTGAAAAATGTATCCAGGGACATGGTGTCGCTGGTGGGTGTGTCTTATGGGGCGTGGCTTTTATGGTGTGACTAGTGGGCGTGGCTTTCTTTCCAGAATTTCTGCATACAAATAAACAAACAAAAATGTCTGCACTGGATTGGCTGACGACTTCTCTGGTGTTCGGTGTCTCTCTGGTTATCTGGTTGTTTACAGGCAGGTGATGTCTCACTTTATCACAAGGGCAGGGCGATATGTGCTGACCCCTACTGGTAGCGTAAAAACCAGCGTAGATAGTGCCGCCTGTAGATGGTGCTCCACGCTGCCCCCAGTAGATAGTGCCACACAGTTCTCTATGTAGATAGTGCCACACTCAGTGCCCCTTGTAGATGGTGCTCTATACTTCTCCCTGTAGATATTGCCACATGCCCCCCCTGTAGATAGTGCCACACATCCCCTTTTTAGATAGTGCGACAGTGCCCTCTGTAGATTATGCCACAGTGCCCCCTCTGTCGCCACACAGCCCCCGGTGTCGCTGGTGCCCTCCCCCACACCTCGAGATGGTGCCACACAATCCCTTCCCTTTAGATGGTTCCACTGCCCCTGTAGATAGAGCCATTGTGGCTCCCTCTAAAAGGGGAATCCCCAGCCAGAGCGTTGCTGATGATCTGGTCGGGAATTCCTCTCCTGGAATATATGAACGGTGACGACAAGGGCTCCTCCAGTAGCTGAATCCCTGGCTAGAGTGTCTACAACACGCTTGCCGGGGATTCCAGTGCATGAGGAGCCCCTGACTTCAATGTCTATACATGGACAGTGATGTAGTCAGGGGATCCCTCTATGAGCAGAATCCCCAGCCGGGAGTGTCGGCAATGCTCCGGCCAGGGATTCTGCTACAGGAGGAGATCCTGACTATGTCACTGTCCTTATATGGGCAGTGGGGATCCCCGGCCAGAGCATTGCCGATACTCTGGCCTGGAACTCCGCTCCAGGAGGAGTGAATGCAGAGCAGGAAGCGGATAGGTTCCTGCTCTGCCATAGTATTCAATTGTATCTGCGTCCTAAAGATGCAGATACAATTGAAAGTGGCAGTTGCCGGGACACGTCCCAGGGCAGTAATTTGCTGGGACTGGCTCTGTAAATTTGGGACTGTTGGCAGATCTAGCTTTGTTCATCCAGACATTCATAGTACATGAATAGAATGCAAGAAACTGCAGTGGAGACTGACACAACATGCAGTAGAAATATAACTGCATTACTATAAGGATTTATATCTCATTCATAGTCTGTGAGAACTGGGTGACAGCAAAGTTACAAGTGTCATTACTGGTGTCACCTGTAGGAGAACACAGGACCTTGAGAAGGACGACACCCTACAAGGAAGAAAACTCACCGGTAGCCGAAAGATCGCGAGAAATCCGACATGGTTCCGTGTGACGTTTTACCCAATATAGAACAGCAGGTCGCAGTAATGTCGTAATGTAAATGCAAATCGGGGACATCTTGATTTTATCGGTGGTGTTACATAGGACTGCAGGTAACATCTACATTATCTGTACTCGGAGAGTTATCACTGTGTTATCTGTAGTGTTACATAGGACTGCAGGTAACATCTACATTATCTGTACTCGGAGAGTTATCACTGTGTTATCTGTAGTGTTACATAGGACTGCAGGTAACATCTACATTATCTGTACTCGGAGACATCACTGTGTTATCTGTGGTGTTACATAGGACTGCAGGTAACACTACTACATTATCTGTACTCAGAGAGTTATCACTGTGTTATCTGTGGTGTTACATAGGACTGCAGGTAACATCTACATTATCTGTGCTCAGAGAGTGATCACTGTGTTATCTGTGGTGTTACATAGGACTGCAGGTAACACTACTACATTATCTGTACTCAGAGAGTTATCACTGTGTTATCTGTGGTGTTACATAGGACTGCAGGTAACATCTACTACATTATCTGTACTCAGAGAGTTATCACTGTGTTATCTGTGGTGTTACATAGGACTGCAGGTAACATCTACTACATTATCTGTACTCAGAGAGTTATCACTGTGTTATCTGTGATGTTACATAGGACTGCAGGTGACATCTACTACATTATCTGTACTCAGAGAGTTACCACTGTTATCTGTGGTGTTACATGGGACTGCAGGTAACATCTACTGAATTATTTTAATTATAACCCATACAGTAAGGGTATGTTCACACAGCTTATTTTCTGCCGTTTTTCGGGACGTAAACGGACGAAAAATCGGAAGCAGAACGCCTACAAACATCTGCCCATTGATTTCAATGGGAAATACGGCATTCTGTTCCGACGGGCCCTCTATAAAGAAGTGCATGTCACTTCTTGAGCAATTTTTCATTGACTCAATAGAAAAACAGCTCCAAAAATGGCCGTGAAAAACGTGAATTGTTAAAAATCCGGCTGAAAATCAGGAGATGGTTTCCCTTGACAACCGCACGATATTTTCAGACGTGTTTTAGTAAGCGTGTGAACATGCCCTCATTTGCAGTAACATATTGTCACCACTCGGTGGCACTGTTGGGCAGCATGTTGCGCTGCGTATCACTGAGGTCTGCGGATGTGAAGGCCTGCGGCGCAGTTTTCGGTGTTTTAGTAGAGGACATTGCTCTGAGCGCTGAAGTATTGATGATGTTCTAACAAGAATTAAGCGCTGTTATTGCGGGGAATGCAGCAGAGCCGGTTGGTTTGCGGAACTGCTCAATTTTTCCAGAGAGAATTCACCAAAACTTGAATGGGAAAAAAATAAAAATAAAGTGTAGTCATTGTATAATGAAAAGTTCTGCCACCTTCTATATACTGTGTTTCAATTTTTCACTATTTTCAAGATCCCTGTTTACTGTCAGTGAATGCGAACCTTCTTGTCCTAACCTCTGACCTAATACTCACAGCAGAAGGTTTGTTACAATTGTATCCAGTCCAGACAATCCTGTGTGAGCTACATACACCACAGCAGCACAAACCTCCGTCCTGTCCCGATCGTTTGTCACAATGTATCAGTGCAGGTGAAATGATGTCCTCACTGGACTACATTGCCCATCATGCCTACCTGCCAGGAGTCCTGCGTTCAATGTTCACATCTATTATCTATGAGCTTTGTCAATTTTAGTGCTTTTGGGTGCTCTTTATATGTTTACATCAGTGGATGGAAACCAGTGACTCTCTGTTGGGTGACTACAACTCCCAGCATGTTATAAGAATCTACAGCTCTGGAGGACCCGGCACGTCTGAGCACTACACAGGCAGCCCATTGATTTCAATGACCTAATTGGGTGTAATGCTTAATTTACCCTGTGGAGGCGCTGTAGGAGAATTGAATACTTGCTACCAGGTGCCCTCACAGATTATCGCTGGCGGTCCCAACGTAGAATGGCCTTGTGATCAGCTTCTAGTCGGGGGACTCTTCTCATTGTCTGGAGATCTACTTTAATGTGGAAATTCTAAATGCAAAAAAAAAAGTGTCCCCATCAGTTGACCGTTCACGCAGATATTCCTCCTCCAGACTCCTCACGCCGACTTCTTCACTCGAGAGGTTAATGGTGTCATTAAGCAGAGACGAGCGTTGAGCATTTCTTCCGAAGATTTATGCGTTCAGATATTTAATTCACGACTATTCGTGTGTGGAACGTCCCCCGCAAATGAACTTATTGTAGACGAGATGTCTCCATATAACGAAGAATCTGCTCCTCCTGACCGGACCGACCCAAGCACCGGTCTTACACCTTCCCTGTCCATGATGACCTACAGCAGTTCAGTAAAAGTCCCTCAATCTGGCAGCACCGCATCCCACAGAAATCCTCAAATCGGCAGTCCCATGCCATAATCTGAAATCTACCTGATAGTCCAGGCACACTGGTTCCATGACCCCAAAGACAAACCAGAGCCCCAGCGCCAATCCACTGGAAACCGGAGCCCCAGCGCCAATCCACTGGAAACCAGAACCCCAGCGCCAATCCACTGGTAACCAGAGCCCCAGCGCCAAACCACTGGTAACCAGAGCCCCAGCGCCAAACCACTGGTAACCAGAGCCCCGGCGCCAATCCACTGGAGACCAGAGCCCCGGCGCCAATCCACTGGACACCAGAGCCCCGGCGCCAATCCACTGGACACCAGAGCCCCGGCGCCAATCCGCTGGTAACCAGAGCCCCAGCGCCAAACCACTGGTAACCAGAGCCCCAGCGCCAAACCACTGGTAACCAGAGCCCCAGCGCCAAACCACTGGTAACCAGAGCCCCGGCCAATGGACAAGAGTGGCGCTGTTTCTGGAAGGAAGCAGCCATATTTTTCTAATCACATACAAACCCATCTTTCCCTCTTATGGGGTCTGCTGCTGGCCCTTTAAGTGTGTAGTTTAATATTGCTGATTATAGAGCAGAGAGATGAGAGAAGGGACTGAGCGCTCCCCTCGGGGGTTTGTGGACAGATGCTGGAAGATGAAACGCGGCGGCTGTGAGGTTTATGTAAACAACGACAGATCAAGAGATGAGAGTCCTGTGTTCTGATCAAACCGCGGAAACCTCCGACACAAGGAAAATTCATGTGCAAGGGGCATCAATTCACATCGGTCCAGACTGCACACCCCGTATACATAGTATGGGCCCCTAGCAGAAACATGTGGGGCCCTCCCCTGGTGCTGGTTCACACTATCACATCCAACACTTCCAGCAGAGCTCGTTGGCCTTCACCACTCCTTCCAGTCCTTGTAGTAGAGGGGGTAAATGACCCTCAGGCCACATCTCTCTCACTTGCTCACTAGGGGGGCTGCGTGTTGTGATGTAGCCAGGTGACCCGCGTTCTCCTTATCCAGTGTCTGTCTGATATTGAATCCAGTTTATTTCTTGGTTGGGCCCGCTCCTCCTATATGCCCTGACTTCAGCCTTGTCCTCTGACTACGAGTCTTCTCCACCTGCCATGACTTCAGCCTTGTCCTCTGACTACGAGTCTTCTCCACCTGCCATGACTTCAGCCTTGTTCTATGACTACGAGTCTTCTCCACCTGCCATGACTTCAGCCTTGTTCTATGACTACGAGTCTTCTCCACCTGCCCTGACTTCAGCCTTGTTCTATGACTACGAGTCTTCTCCACCTGCCATGACTTCAGCCTTGTTCTATGACTACGAGTCTTCTCCACCTGCCCTGACTTCAGCCTTGTTGTATGACTACGAGTCTTCTCCACCTGCCCTGACTTCAGCCTTGTCCTCTGACTACGAGTCTTCTCCACCTGCCATGACTTCAGCCTTGTCCTCTGACTACGAGTCTTCTCCACCTGCCATGACTTCAGCCTTGTTCTATGACTACGAGTCTTCTCCACCTGCCCTGACTTCAGCCTTGTTCTATGACTACGAGTCTTCTTCACCTGCCCTGACTTCAGCCTTGTCCTCTGACTACGAGTCTTCTCCACCTGCCATGACTTCAGCCTTGTTCTATGACTACGAGTCTTCTCCACCTGCCCTGACTTCAGCCTTGTTGTATGACTACGAGTCTTCTCCACCTGCATTGACTTCAGCCCTGTTCTCTGACTACGAGTCTTCTCCACCTGCCCTGACTTCAGCCTTGTTCTAGGACTACGAGTCTTCTCCACCTGTCCTGACTTCAGCCTTGTTCTAGGACCACGAGTCTTCTCCACCTGCCCTGACTTCAGCCTTGTTCTAGGACTACGAGTCTTCTCCACCTGCCCTGACTTCAGCCTTGTTCTATGACTACGAGTCTTCTCCACCTGCCCTGACTTTAGCCTTGTTCTAGGACTACGAGTCTTCTCCACCTGCCCTGACTTCAGCCTTGTTCTAGGACTACGAGTCTTCTTCACCTGCCATGACTTCAGCCTTGTTCTATGACTACGAGTCTTCTCCACCTGCCATGACTTCAGCCTTGTTCTAGGACTACGAGTCTTCTTCACCTGCCATGACTTCAGCCTTGTTCTCTGACTACGAGTCTTCTCCACCTGCCCTGACTTCAGCCTTGTTCTAGGACTACGAGTCTTCTCCATCTGCCATGACTTCAGCCTTGTTCTATGACTACGAGTCTTCTCCACCTGCCATGACTTCAGCCTTGTTCTATGACTTCTATGACTACGAGTCTTCTTCACCTGCCCTGACTTCAGCCTTGTTCTATGACTACGAGTCTTCTCCACCTGCATTGACTTCAGCCTTGTTCTATGACTACGAGTCTTCTCCACCTGCCCTGACTTCAGTCTTGTTCTAGGACTACGAGTCTTCTCTACCTGCATTGACTTCAGCCTTGTTCTCTGACTACGAGTCTTCTCCACCTGCCCTGACTTCAGCCTTGTTCTAGGACTACGAGTCTTCTCCACCTGTCCTGACTTCAGCCTTGTTCTAGGACCACGAGTCTTCTCCACCTGCCCTGACTTCAGCCTTGTTCTAGGACTACGAGTCTTCTCCACCTGCCCTGACTTCAGCCTTGTTCTATGACTACGAGTCTTCTCCACCTGCCCTGACTTTAGCCTTGTTCTAGGACTACGAGTCTTCTCCACCTGCCCTGACTTCAGCCTTGTTCTAGGACTACGAGTCTTCTCCACCTGCCCTGACTTCAGCCTTGTTCTAGGACTACGAGTCTTCTCCACCTGCCCTGACTTCAGCCTTGTTCTAGGACTACGAGTCTTCTCCACCTGCCCTGACTTCAGCCTTGTTCTAGGACTACGAGTCTTCTCCACCTGCCCTGACTTCAGCCTTGTCCTCTGACTACAAGTCTTCTCCACCTGCCCTGACTTCAGCCTTGTTCTATGACTACGAGTCTTCTCCACCTGCCCTGACTTCAGCCTTGTTGTATGACTACGAGTCTTCTCCACCTGCATTGACTTCAGCCTTGTTCTCTGACTACGAGTCTTCTCCACCTGCCCTGACTTCAGCCTTGTTCTAGGACTACGAGTCTTCTCCACCTGTCCTGACTTCAGCCTTGTTCTAGGACCACGAGTCTTCTCCACCTGCCCTGACTTCAGCCTTGTTCTAGGACTACGAGTCTTCTCCACCTGCCCTGACTTCAGCCTTGTTCTATGACTACGAGTCTTCTCCACCTGCCCTGACTTTAGCCTTGTTCTAGGACTACGAGTCTTCTCCACCTGCCCTGACTTCAGCCTTGTTCTAGGACTACGAGTCTTCTTCACCTGCCATGACTTCAGCCTTGTTCTATGACTACGAGTCTTCTCCACCTGCCATGACTTCAGCCTTGTTCTATGACTACGAGTCTTCTTCACCTGCCATGACTTCAGCCTTGTTCTCTGACTACGAGTCTTCTCCACCTGCCCTGACTTCAGCCTTGTTCTAGGACTACGAGTCTTCTCCACCTGCCATGACTTCAGCCTTGTTCTATGACTACGAGTCTTCTCCACCTGCCATGACTTCAGCCTTGTTCTATGACTTCTATGACTACGAGTCTTCTTCACCTGCCCTGACTTCAGCCTTGTTCTATGACTACGAGTCTTCTCCACCTGCATTGACTTCAGCCTTGTTCTATGACTACGAGTCTTCTCCACCTGCCCTGACTTCAGTCTTGTTCTAGGACTACGAGTCTTCTCCACCTGCATTGACTTCAGCCTTGTTCTCTGACTACGAGTCTTCTCCACCTGCCCTGACTTCAGCCTTGTTCTAGGACTACGAGTCTTCTCCACCTGTCCTGACTTCAGCCTTGTTCTAGGACCACGAGTCTTCTCCACCTGCCCTGACTTCAGCCTTGTTCTAGGACTACGAGTCTTCTCCACCTGCCCTGACTTCAGCCTTGTTCTATGACTACGAGTCTTCTCCACCTGCCCTGACTTTAGCCTTGTTCTAGGACTACGAGTCTTCTCCACCTGCCCTGACTTCAGCCTTGTTCTAGGACTACGAGTCTTCTCCACCTGCCCTGACTTCAGCCTTGTTCTAGGACTACGAGTCTTCTCCACCTGCCCTGACTTCAGCCTTGTTCTAGGACTACGAGTCTTCTCCACCTGCCCTGACTTCAGCCTTGTTCTAGGACTACGAGTCTTCTCCACCTGCCCTGACTTCAGCCTTGTTCTATGACTACGAGTCTTCTTCACCTGCCATGACTTCAGCCTTGTTCTATGACTACGAGTCTTCTCCACCTGCCATGACTTCAGCCTTGTTCTATGACTACGAGTCTTCTTCACCTGCCATGACTTCAGCCTTGTTCTCTGACTACGAGTCTTCTCCACCTGCCCTGACTTCAGCCTTGTTCTAGGACTACGAGTCTTCTCCACCTGCCATGACTTCAGCCTTGTTCTATGACTACGAGTCTTCTCCACCTGCCATGACTTCAGCCTTGTTCTATGACTTCTATGACTACGAGTCTTCTTCACCTGCCCTGACTTCAGCCTTGTTCTAGGACTACGAGTCTTCTTCACCTGCCATGACTTCAGCCTTGTTCTAGGACTACGAGTCTTCTCCACCTGCATTGACTTCAGCCTTGTTCTATGACTACGAGTCTTCTCCACCTGCCCTGACTTCAGTCTTGTTCTAGGACTACGAGTCTTCTCCACCTGCCATGACTTCAGCCTTGTTCTATGACTACGAGTCTTCTCCACCTGCCCTGACTTCAGCCTTGTTCTATGACTACGAGTCTTCTTCGCCTGCCATGACTTCAGCCTTGTTCTATGACTACGAGTCTTCTTCGCCTGCCATGACTTCAGCCTTGTTCTATTACTACGAGTCTTCTCCACCTACCCTGACTTCAGCCTTGTTCTATGACTACGAGTCTTCTCCACCTGCCCTGACTTCAGCCTTGTTCTAGGAGTACGAGTCTTCTCCACCTGCCCTGACTTCAGCCTTGTTCTAGGACTACGAGTCTTCTCCACCTGCATTGACTTCAGCCTTGTTCTATGACTACGAGTCTTCTCCACCTGCCCTGACTTCAGCCTTGTTCTAGGACTACGAGTCTTCTCCACCTGCCATGACTTCAGCCTTGTTCTAGGAATACGAGTCTTCTCCACCTGCCATGACTTCAGCCTTGTTCTAGGACTACGAGTCTTCTCCACCTGCCCTGACTTCAGCCTTGTTCTATGACTACGAGTCTTCTCCACCTGCCATGACTTCAGCCTTGTTCTATGACTACGAGTCTTCTTCACCTGCCCTGACTTCAGCCTTGTTCTATGACTACGAGTCTTCTCCACCTGCCATGACTTCAGCCTTGTTCTATGACTACGAGTCTTTTTCACCTGCCATGACTTCAGCCTTGTTCTATTACTACGAGTCTTCTCCACCTACCCTGACTTCAGCCTTGTTCTATGACTACGAGTCTTCTCCACCTGCCATGACTTCAGCCTTGTTCTATGACTACGAGTCTTCTTCACCTGCCATGACTTCAGCCTTGTTCTCTGACTACGAGTCTTCTCCACCTGCCCTGACTTCAGCCTTGTTCTCTGACTACGAGTCTTCTCCACCTGCCCTGACTTCAGCCTTGTTCTAGGACTACGAGTCTTCTCCACCTGCCATGACTTCAGCCTTGTTCTATGATTTCTATGACTACGAGTCTTCTTCACCTGCCCTGACTTCAGCCTTGTTCTATGACTACGAGTCTTCTCCACCTGCATTGACTTCAGCCTTGTTCTATGACTACGAGTCTTCTCCACCTGCCATGACTTCAGCCTTGTTCTATGACTTCTATGACTACGAGTCTTCTTCTCCTGCCCTGACTTCAGCCTTGTTCTATGACTACGAGTCTTCTTCACCTGCCATGACTTCAGCCTTGTTCTATGACTACGAGTCTTCTCCACCTGCCATGACTTCAGCCTTGTTCTATGACTACGAGTCTTCTTCACCTGCCATGACTTCAGCCTTGTTCTCTGACTACGAGTCTTCTCCACATGCCCTGACTTCAGCCTTGTTCTAGGACTACGAGTCTTCTCCACCTGCATTGACTTCAGCCTTGTTCTATGACTACGAGTCTTCTCCACCTGCCCTGACTTCAGCCTTGTTCTATGACTACGAGTCTTCTCCACCTGCCCTGACTTCAGCCTTGTTCTAGGACTACGAGTCTTCTCCACCTGCCATGACTTCAGCCTTGTTCTAGGAATACGAGTCTTCTCCACCTGCCCTGACTTCAGCCTTGTTCTATGACTACGAGTCTTCTCCACCTGCCCTGACTTCAGCCTTGTTCTATGACTACGAGTCTTCTCCACCTGCCATGACTTCAGCCTTGTTCTATGACTACGAGTCTTCTCCACCTGCCATGACTTCAGCCTTGTTCTATGACTACGAGTCTTCTCCACCTGCCCTGACTTCAGCCTTGTTCTATGACTACGAGTCTTCTCCACCTGCCATGACTTCAGCCTTGTTCTATGACTACGAGTCTTCTCCACCTGCCCTGACTTCAGCCTTGTTCTAGGACTACGAGTCTTCTCCACCTGCCATGACTTCAGCCTTGTTCTAGGAATACGAGTCTTCTCCACCTGCCCTGACTTCAGCCTTGTTCTATGACTACGAGTCTTCTCCACCTGCCCTGACTTCAGCCTTGTTCTAGGACTACGAGTCTTCTCCACCTGCCATGACTTCAGCCTTGTTCTAGGACTACGAGTCTTCTCCACCTGCCATGACTTCAGCCTTGTTCTATGACTACGAGTCTTCTCCACCTGCCATGACTTCAGCCTTGTTCTATGACTACGAGTCTTCTCCACCTGCCATGACTTCAGCCTTGTTCTATGACTACGAGTCTTCTCCACCTGCCCTGACTTCAGCCTTGTTCTATGACTACGAGTCTTCTCCACCTGCCATGACTTCAGCCTTGTTCTATGACTACGAGTCTTCTCCACCTGCCATGACTTCAGCCTTGTTCTATGACTACGAGTCTTCTCCACCTGCCCTGACTTCAGCCTTGTTCTATGACTACGAGTCTTCTTCACCTGCCATGACTTCAGCCTTGTTCTATTACTACGAGTCTTCTCCACCTACCCTGACTTCAGCCTTGTTCTATGACTACGAGTCTTCTCCACCTGCCCTGACTTCAGCCTTGTTCTAGGACTACGAGTCTTCTCCACCTGCCCTGACTTCAGCCTTGTTCTAGGACTACGAGTCTTCTCCACCTGCCCTGACTTCAGCCTTGTTCTAGGACTACGAGTCTTCTCCACCTGCCCTGACTTCAGCCTTGTTCTAGGACTACGAGTCTTCTTCACCTGCCCTGACTTCAGCCTTGTTTTATGACTACGAGTCTTCTTCACCTGCCATGACTTCAGCCTTGTTCTATGACTACGAGTCTTCTTCACCTGCCCTGACTTCAGCCTTGTTCTATGACTACGAGTCTTCTTGACCTGCCATGACTTCAGCCTTGTTCTATGACTACGAGTCTTCTCCACCTGCCATGACTTCAGCCTTGTTCTATGACTACGAGTCTTCTCCACCTGCCCTGACTTCAGCCTTGTTCTAGGACTACGAGTCTTCTCCACCTGCCCTGACTTCAGCCTTGTTCTATGACTACGAGTCTTCTCCACCTGCCCTGACTTCAGCCTTGTTCTATGACTACGAGTCTTCTTCACCTGCCCTGACTTCAGCCTTGTTTTATGACTACGAGTCTTCTCCACCTGCCATGACTTCAGCCTTGTTCTCTGACTACGAGTCTTCTCCACCTGCCCTGACTTCAGCCTTGTTCTATGACTACGAGTCTTCTTCACCTGCCATGACTTCAGCCTTGTTCTATGACTAGGAGTCTTCTCCACCTGCCATGACTTCAGCCTTGTTCTATGACTACGAGTCTTCTCCACCTGCCCTGACTTCAGCCTTGTTCTAGGACTACGAGTCTTCTCCACCTGCCCTGACTTCAGCCTTGTTCTATGACTAGGAGTCTTCTCCACCTGCCATGACTTCAGCCTTGTTCTAGGACTACGAGTCTTCTCCACCTGCCCTGACTTCAGCCTTGTTCTAGGACTACGAGTCTTCTCCACCTGCCCTGACTTCAGCCTTGTTCTATGACTACGAGTCTTCTCCACCTGCCCTGACTTCAGCCTTGTTCTATGACTACGAGTCTTCTCCACCTGCCCTGACTTTATACTCCTTGTAAACATAATAATCTAGTTTCATACTGTACGTCAGAATAGGAAGACGTCTCGGGATTGGTGGTGGGCCCAGATATGTTTATACCGGGAGCTTCAATAAACTACTCTTCAAAATAACTCCGATCTGGACGACTGAGGAAGAAAGATCAGTGTCACAGCACAGGGAGTAAATGTGTTTTACTCGTCTTGTGCCCGCATCCTCATCCCTGGCTGATCAGGGGGGGGGGGGATTTTCTTTGTACTGTGAGTGTGAATAGGATCCTGAGCAGGTGATGTGGGTGGAATATAAAGGCAACTGAGCTGTGAACTCAATGTAAGAAGTCAAGTGTTTCTCAGGAGAATGAGGTCTATGAAAAGAAAGAATGACAAAACCAGGAGAGGGTGGAGGTCACAGCTCAGCACATAATACAAGTACGCATAGCACAGAAGCCATAGCAGTGACGTGTCTGGATCAGATGGATGTTTAGAGACAACACAAATATGGATGATTATTCTCCCTTTGGACTCTTGGATCCCAAATGGATTCAAACTGTAGTATAAATCATGGGGGAGGAGCTGAGCAGAAACTTTCTGATTTACATTTATAGAGCGAAAACCTTTACAGACCTCATCCTGCTCACACAGCTGCAGTTTGTTACAATGTATAAGTTTACAAAAGGCTCTGTGAGCTGAACACGGCTGCAGTACAAATATTCTCCTGTCTTTAACGCCAGGCTAGTAGCTTTTCACTGCACTGATACATAAAATATTACCTGACCCCCCCCCCCCCATGTGGTGCTGGTTTCTTTACCACATAACCCCCCCTTTCCGCACCAAGGCAAGGGAGCCCGACGCCCGTCACCCACACCATTCCCTTCCTATCCCTTGTTGAAGAGGGGGTTAGGACCTGAGCTGGACCCCCTAACATGGTCCAGCTGCATACAGGTGTCTCTATTTTGCAATACTAATTTTGAGTTACATTATGTCTCTAATCACACCCAGAGCTGCATTCAAAATTCTGTTGGCTACCGTTTGGAACCCGTCTACTCGGCACTGTCTAACCGCTTAATTGAATCCC
This sequence comes from Rhinoderma darwinii, assembly GCF_050947455.1. Classification (NCBI taxonomy): domain Eukaryota; kingdom Metazoa; phylum Chordata; class Amphibia; order Anura; family Rhinodermatidae; genus Rhinoderma; species Rhinoderma darwinii. The sequence goes on along the minus strand of NC_134690.1, from coordinate 8,931,270 downwards.
TATAATGCACAATGCCTGGAGAACATACACTACATCTCCGACAATGCAGTACAGCAAAGCATGCCCTGTTTAGTCACTAAACCTGCAGGAGGCAGCAATGAGATGTAAACTAACCAGGAAAACACAATTGTGGGTGCAGCTCTGGGTGTGACTGGAGTAAAAGACCTGATGTAATTCAAAAGAAATATATTAAAGGATGGACATTTAATAATTTATCTGCTTGAACATGGACTTCCAACATTTTGAATCTCTGATTGGAAATGATCTCGTTAATATCAGATCAGCATCAATCAATCACAAAGAACTTAACCAATAACAAGCCGTAGCTAGTATCACATGATCAGAGCCCCGGAACAAAAATCAAGATGGGGCCTACGCCGTGCCCATTCGATTGCTTGCCCTCCTCCCATACCCTGCAGGACAGAAGGGTGACGTGACCCCTGGGCCGGCCACCCCTTATTTGCCAACATTCCACTACCTAAAAAGGCGGAGCTCTGAACCGGATCATACCATTTATGGAGAAGGGGGTGGAGCTGACCTGAGCAGGGCCCCTCCTCTGAGGAACCCATAGTGGTCACATGAGGTTTTTCCATGCCGCACCTGCCCCCACCACCATTATGTTGCTTCTTCCTTCAGTTTGGCTCCGCCATATTTATTAGTTCCCACATGAGGTCAACCAGAGACGGGGCCGTAATTGCCTCCATTGTGTATGAGGAAAATAATAGGAAGGGTCAGTCACGAGCGAAGCCTTTAATTTAATGAACGGAGTCGAGATCATGTCGTACCGAGACCCACAATGCATCAGTACATTCACTCAGCGAGGTCGAGGATTCCCGTGTTATTGGCGTCCATGAAGGTCAAAGCCTAGAAAATACAAAAAATGAAGAACTTGTTAATAATCTGTTGGAAAATACAGTGAACTTCCAATATTCTGGCACGTTCAGAACCGTCACGCCGGATTATCAGAAATCCCAAACGAATGGAAGTTCAGACCGGCATATACGATGGATGGTGGAGCCGGGACATCTGGGAACCAGGGACTGTGAATATCCAGACGTTTCCTGCTACGAAGGACTTGGACTAAATTTTTTGCAGGAATTCTGGATCACTGGGTGACAGATTAAAGGAATTTTACTGTGAGATTAAACAACTGGAATTTACAGGTGACTTTATGACGTAGTTTATCATGACACCGTTATTTCTGAACGCTACTATAGTAATATGAAAAAGTATCTGCCCCCACCCCTCCCCCGATGTCCTCAACCTGAATGATTTCTAAACGTAACATTAGACGAAAGGATTCTGAGGAATCGCAGAACGGCTTTTATTTTTGAGTTATTTCTGCATTTATGGACAAAAACCTCTATGACCCGTGTGAAAATCACGGGATGGATTTCAGACCACCTTCGAATCCAAGAGACAATGCAGCGAAGCTGGAGTCACTGGTCTCAGCTGTGCTCTAAGGCCCCGTTCACACATAGATTTTTGCTGACAGAAAAAATCTGCCCCAAAATTCCTTCGGGAGATTTTTGACTTGCCAGTGTTGCTTGATGCTTTTTTTTTTTTTTTTTGCCCGCGGCCATTAAAAGTAGTGCAAAAACCGCAAAAAAGCCACGAAAACAACCCAAATGAGCGCCACAGTTTTTTTCTGAATCCCATTGTTTTCAATGGGAGATCAGAGTTGGAAACCGCTCGAAGAGCATGTCGCTTGTTTATTCCGTGAGCGGCCAAAAACCGGCTGGGAAAAAAAACGCCTTTGCTTCCCATTGAAATAAATGGGAAGCGATTTGGGCCGTTTTTTGACGCGGTTTCCCACACGTTTTCTGTGTCAATATCGGAGCCAAAAACATCTGTGTGAAGGAACCCTAATGGAGCAGAACTGTAGTGTAAAGAATGGGGGGGGGACGACTGATGAGAAGCTTAAGCATCTAAAACCTTAGCTTTGCTCTAATGGAGCAGAGCTGTAGTGTAAAGCATAAGGGAACTGAGCAGAAGCTGGAGTATCCAATGAGACAGAAGGTGGATTTCAGACTACCTCAGACTCCAATAGACAATGCAGCGGAGCCGGAGTCACTGATCATAGCTGTGCCCAAATTGATCAGAACTGCAGTATAAATCATGGGGGAGGAGCTGAGCGGAAACTTTCTGATTTACATTTATAGAGTGAAAACCTTTACAGACCTCATCCTGCTCACACAGCTGCAGTTTGTTACAATGTATAAGTTTACAAAACGCTCTGTGAGCTGAACACGGCTGCAGTACAAATATTCTCCTGTCTTTAACTCCAGGCTAGTAGCTTTTCACTGCACTGATACATTGTCACAAGCACTGCAGCTGTGTAGTTTCCATTCAGATGCTGAAAACCTGTATGGATGTAATATTTCTCATAGCTGAGAGGTAACTACAACTGTAAGGACAAAACCTCATGTATATGTCCTAGTGCGCATTACAAATTGGCGCGATTGCGCAAAGCTGATGATTGTTGCAAAATTACGCCGCGTATCCGACCTGGAACCTGCGGTACATTCCGTCCGAAAACCGCTTGGTATGGCGATGTGTTCCTCTTGCGCAGTCCGGTTGCCTCCCTGGATGATGCTGCAGCCCATGTGACTGCTGCAGCCAATCACAGGCACAGTCACATGGGATTCAACGTCAGGACTCCAGGAAGGAGGAGGGTGTTCTGGTTAAGTATAATTTTTTTTTTCCGTAGTTGCGATTTTTACAGCGTCATTGCTGCGAATACGCCGTAAAAGTCGCAACACTTGGCTTTCTGCCGCGGGTTTTGCATCCCCATTGAATTCAATGTGGGAAAACTCGCAACGGAAAATCAACAAAAAATTGCCATGTTGCGGAATTAAATTTCGCATCGCAGGTTAATTTATTAACGTTTACGCTACGTGGGAACCCGGCCTAATAAAAAAATAAAAAATAAATGGCCAAACCGCGCCGGCTGTGTGGGACCTTACCCTCTGTCATTTCCCCCCAGTAGGATACTCACACTTGCTGGGGTAGGGGGTAGGTTTCCTCATTCTTGACCGGCAGGATGAAGTGCGGTACCTGGTGCACGGTGCCCGTTTTGTCCCGGTAGTGGTCCCGGTGCTGCTGCACGCTCTGAAACAAGCAACATTCGAGTTTACATCACCAATAACGTAGATGTTAAGGGTTCTAAACGGACTTGATATTGCCGCGCCCTTTTTGTTTAATTAAAGGGGCTTTCCACTTTTTATATCTTTCCCCTATGGTGAGAGGACAGCTTAAATTACTATAAACATTCAAGAAAAAAGGGCTCAACAAAGAAATTGTATAGTTATGAATTATTGAAATTACTCGCAATACTATTTCTGACCACAAGGTGCGCTGTTATGCAAGGACATAGTCATGAGACACGTCGAGCACCTTCACTCATTGTATTGCAATGATGGTCTTGACTCCTTTTCATGCACCCTGAGAGGTGGTCACACAGGAGGTGACGTGGACGCCCCCGGGGGAGGATTACATGTACTGCAGTGAATTGTTTTATGGTTCAGGACATGGAACCATTAAAAACTTCTTCAGGGTCAGAAACACCTCACTGGTCTGGTGCAAATGTCTTATGTACGTGTATATCATTGTGAGCAAATGTATATGTGTTTATATGACTGTTTGTACGTGTATGTGTATGTATACTGCATGTGTGTGTGTGTGTGTGTGTGTGTATACTGCGTGTGTGTGTGTATACTGCATGTGTGTATACTGCGTGTGTGTGTGTGTGTATACTGTGTGTGTATACTGTGTGTGTGTGTGTGTGTGTGTATACTGCGTGTGTGTGTGTGTATACTGCGTGCGTGTGTGTATACTGCGTGTGTGTTTGTGTGTATACTGCGTGTGTGTGTGTGTGTATACTGCGTGCGTGTGTGTATACTGCGTGTGTGTGTGTATACTGTGTGTGTGTGTATACTGCGTGTGTGTGTGTGTATATACTGCGCGTGTGTGTGTGTATACTGCGTGTGTGTGTATACTGCGTGTGTGTGTGTGTATACTGCGTGCGTGTGTGTATAATGCGTGTGTTTGTGTGTATACTGCGTGTGTGTGTGTATACTGCGTGTGTGTGTGTGTATACTGCGTGTGTGTGTGTGTATACTGCGTGTGTGTGTGTGTGTATACTGCGTGTGTGTGTGTATACTGCGTGTGTGTGTGTGTGTATACTGCGTGTGTGTGTGTGTATACTGCGTGTGTGTGTGTGTATACTGCGTGCGTGTGTGTATACTGCGTGTGTTTGTGTGTATACTGCGTGTGTGTGTGTATACTGCGTGTGTGTGTGTGTATACTGCGTGTGTGTGTGTATACTGCGTGTGTGTGTGTGTGTGTGTGTATACTGCGTGTGTGTGTGTGTATACTGCGTGTGTGTGTGTGTATACTGCATGTGTGTGTGTATACTGCGTGTGTGTGTGTATACTGCGTGTGTGTCTACTGCGTGTGTGTGTGTGTGTGTATACTGCATGTGTGTGTGTATACTGTGTGTGTGTGTGTGTATACTGCATGTGTGTGTGTATACTGCGTGTATGTGTATACTGCATGTGTGTGTGTGTGTGTATACTGCGTGTGTGTGTGTATACTGCGTGCGTGTGTGTATACTGCGTGCGTGTGTGTATACTACGTGTGTGTGTGTATATACTATGTGTGTGTGTATACTGCGTGTGTGTGTGTATACTACGTGTGTGTGTATACTACGTGTGTGTGTATCCTACGTGTGTGTATACTGTGTGTGTATACTATGTGTGTGTGTATACTGCGTGTGTGTGTGTATACTGCGTGTGTGTGTGTGTGTATACTGCGTGTGTGTGTGTGTGTGTGTGTGTGTATACTGCGTGTGTGTGTGTATACTGCGTGTGTGTGTGTGTATACTGCATGTGTGTGTGTATACTGCGTGTGTGTGTGTATACTGCGTGTGTGTCTACTGCGTGTGTGTGTGTGTGTATACTGCATGTGTGTGTGTATACTGTGTGTGTGTGTGTGTATACTGCATGTGTGTGTGTATACTGCGTGTGTGTGTATACTGCATGTGTGTGTGTGTGTGTATACTGCGTGTGTGTGTGTATACTGCGTGCGTGTGTGTATACTGCGTGCGTGTGTGTATACTACGTGTGTGTGTGTATATACTATGTGTGTGTGTATACTGCGTGTGTGTGTGTATACTACGTGTGTGTGTATACTACGTGTGTGTGTATCCTACGTGTGTGTATACTGTGTGTGTATACTACATGTGTGTATACTTTGTGCGTGTGTGTATACTACGTGTGTGTGTATATACTACGTGTGTGTGTGTATACTGTGTGTGGGTGTATACTACGTGTGTGTGTATACACTACGTGTGTGTGTGTGTGTGTGTGTATACTGCGTGTGTGTGTGTATACTGTGTGTGTATACTACGTGTGTGTGTATACTACGTGTGTGTGTGTATATACTATGTGTGTGTGTATACTGCGTGTGTGTGTATACTACGTGTGTGTGTATACTACGTGTGTGTGTATCCTACGTGTGTGTATACTGTGTGTGTGTATACTACATGTGTGTATACTTTGTGCGTGTGTGTATACTACGTGTGTGTGTGTATACTGTGTGTGGGTGTATACTACGTGTGTGTGTATACACTACGTGTGTGTGTGTGTGTGTGTGTGTATACTGCGTGTGTGTGTGTATACTGTGTGTGTATACTATGTGTGTGTATATATACTGTGTGTGTGTATACTGCGTGTGTATATGTTTGTGTATACTACATGTGTGTGTCTGTGTGTGTATATACTATATGTGTGTGTGTATAGTGTGTGTGTGTATGTGTGTACACTACATGTGTATATGTTTGTGTGTTTGTGTATACTACATGTGTGTGTGTGTGTGTGTGTGTGTATATACATACTACATGTGTATATGTTTGTGTGTTTGTGTATACTACATGTGTGTGTGTGTGTGTGTGTGTGTGTATACAACATGTGCATATGTTTGTGTGGTGTGTGTTTGTGTTTGTGTGTCTGTATACTAAATGTGTATATGTTTGTGTGTTTGTGTAAACTACATGTGTGTGTGTGTGTGTGTGTATACATACTACATGTGTATATATTTGTGTGTTTGTGTATACTACATGTGTATATGTGTGTTTGTGTGTGTGTGTGTGTGTGTGTATACTACATGTGTATATGTTTGTGTGTGTGTATACTACATGTGTATATGTTTGTGTGTTTGTGTATATATATGTGTGTGTGTGTATACTACATGTGTATATGTTTGTGTGTTTGTGTATATATGTGTGTGTGTATACTACATGTGTATATGTGTGTGTGTGTGTGTATACTACATGTGTATATGTTTGTGTGTATATGTTTGTGTGTTTGTGTATACTACGTGTGTGTGTGTGTGTGTGTGTGTGTGTGTGTGTGTGTATGTGTATATATTTGTGTGTTTGTGTATACTACATGTGTTTGTGTGTGTGTGTGTGTGTGTGTGTGTATACTACATGTGTATATGTTTGTGTGTGTATACTACATGTGTATATGTTTGTGTGTATATGTTTGTGTGTTTGTGTATACTACGTGTGTGTGTGTGTGTGTGTGTGTGTGTGTGTGTGTGTGTGTGTGTGTGTGTGTATACATACTACATGTGTATATATTTGTGTGTTTGTGTATACTACATGTGTTTGTGTGTGTGTGTGTGTGTGTGTGTATACTACATGTGTATATGTGTGTGTGTGTATACTACATGTGTATATGTTTGTGTGTGTGTGTATACTACATGTGTACATGTATTTGATTTATTTCTAAGTTTGAGAATGAAGAAATTGTGACTGAGTCGCACCGACCTTCCTGAACTGGTCCAGATCTTGTGTCCGGTTATGATCCACGTTGTATCGGGACCACGTCGGGCTGTGTAGAAATCTGTCCCAACCTCGCGAGCGGTTACCGATCACCAGAGCGGGGTCATTGGAGAAGCTTGTAGGAAACTGCCCACCTTTATAATACGGACTCTGACTGGAGCGGAGCGCGGCCGAGCGGAAATCCTGTAGGCAGCGCGCTGTGGAGTTCCCGTAGGTGTCGCCATAGGTAAAGGCCTCAGTAGGGACGTGGCCTCGATACCTGTACAACAAATAAAGCACATATATGAGGGACCGTAAATATACAGGACCCCCAAGTAAGGAAATGGGGCATCCAGAGATCAGGAAATTCCAGGATTTGAGTCCATCAGTGGAAACATCTCACGTCGTGACAGCCACAAGAACAACACCGGAGAGAAAACACGTCATTTATGTCAGATATTGTCTGATCTGATCATATAAAGAAATGCAGTCACCAGGGATGTAAACCGGACAGGAGCTGGAATCACTTCTGCTACATGAGGAGATAAAAATAGTCAAGATTTACTGATGCTAGAACGCGTAAACTTAGAAGAGGCGGTCAGAAGATGCGCCAAATTTATAACAGTGGCAGACGCTGCATGATATACTTACCTAGATATGATCTCCTTATACCACCAGCTAGTGGACTTAGTATACACTTGTTTTCTGAAGCAACGCTTTGGCACAATTTTGTGGCGCGACGGCGCGTTAAGCCTCGCACCTTTTTGCTAATCCACTTTTTTTTTTAAAGTATGTATTGATAAATAATAAATAACAATTATAATACTGCCCCTATGAACAGAAGTTTAGATACAATAATACTTTCCCCTATATACAAGAATATAACTACTATAATACTGCCCCCTATATACAAGAATATAACTACTATAATACTGCCCCTATATACAAGAATATAACTACTATAATACTGCTCCTATATACAAGAATATAACTACTATAATACTGCCCCTATATACAAGAATATAACGACTATAATACTGCCCCCTATATACAAGAATATAACTATATAATACTGCCCCTATATACAAGAATATAACTACTATAATACTGCCTCCTATATACAAGAATATAACTACTATAATACTGCTCCCTATATACAGGAATATAACTACTATAATACTGCTCCTATATACAAGAATATAACTACTATAATACTGCCCCCAATATACAAGAATATAACTACTATAATACTGCCCCCTATATACAAGAATATAACTACTATAATACTGCTCCTATATACAAGAATATAACTACTATAATACTGATCCTATATACAAGAATATAACGACTATAATACTGCCCCTATATACAAGAATATAACTACTATAATACTGCTGTTATATACAAGAATATAACTACTATAATACTGTCCCTATATACAAGAATATAACTACTATAATACTGCTCCCTATATACAGGAATATAACTACTATAATACTGCTCCCTATATACAAGAATATAACTACTATAATACTGCCCCCTATATACAAGAATATAACTACTATAATACTGCCCCCTATATACAAGAATATAACTACTATAATACTGCTCCTATATACAAGAATATAACTACTATAATACTGATCCTATATACAAGAATATAACTACTATAATACTGCTCCTATATACAAGAATATAACTACTATAATACTGCCCCCTATATACAAGAATATAACTACTATAATACTGCTCCCAATATACAAGAATATAACTACTATAATACTGCCCCCTATATACAAGAATATAACTACTATAATACTGCTCCTATATACAAGAATATAACGACTATACTACTGCCTCCTATATACAAGAATATAACTACTATAATACTGCTCCTATGAACAGAAGTTTAGATACAATAATACTTTCCCCTATATACAAGAATATAACTACTATAATACTGCTCCTATATACAAGAATATAACTACTATAATACTGCCTCCTATATACAAGAATATAACTACTATAATACTGCTCCCTATATACATGAATATAACTACTATAATACTGCCCCTATATACAAGAATATAACTGCTATAATACTGCTCCCTATATACAAGAATATAACTACTATAATACTACTCCTATATAGAAGAATATAGCTACTATAATACTGCCCCTATATACAAGAATATAACTACTATAATACTGCTCCTATATACAAGAATATAACTACTATAATACTACCCCTATATACAAGAATATAACTACTATAATACTGCCCCCTATATACAAGATTATAACTACTATAATACTGCTCCTATATACAATAATATAACTACTATAATACTGCCCCCTATATACAAGAATATAACTACTATAATACTGCCCCCTATATACAAGAATATAACTACTATAATACTGCCCCCTATATACAAGAATAAAACTACTATAATACTGCCCCCTATATACAAGAATAAAACTATAATACTGCTCCTATATACAAGAATATAACTACTATAATACTGCCTCCTATATACAAGAATATAACTACTATAATACTGCCCCCTATATACAAGAATATAACTACTATAATACTGCCCCTATATACAAGAATATAACTACTATAATACTGCCTCCTATATACAAGAATATAACTACTATAATACTGCTCCTATATACAAGAATATAACTACTATAATACTGCCCCCATATACAAGAATATAACTACTATAATACTGCCCCCTATATACAAGAATATAACTACTATAATACTGCCCCTATATACAAGAATATAACTACTATATTACTGCTCCTATATACAAGAATATAACTAATATAATACTGCCCCCTATATACAAGAATATAACTACTATAATACTGGCCCTATATACAAGAATATAACTACTATAATACTGCCCCCTATATACAAGAATATAACTACTATAATACTGCTCCCATATACAAGAATATATCTACTATAATACTGCTCCTATATACAAGAATATGACTACTATAATACTGCCCCCTATATACAAGAATATAACTACTATAATATTTCCCCTATATACAAGAATATAACTACTATAATACTTCCCCTATATACAAGAATATAACTACTATAATACTGCCCCCTATATACAAGAATATAACTACTATAATACTGCCCCCTATATACAAGAATATAATTACTATAATACTGCCCCCTATGTACAAGAATATAACTACTATAATACTGCCTCCTATATACAAGAATATAACTACTATAATACTGCCCCCTATATACAAGAATATTACTACTATAATACTAGCCCCCTATATACAAGAATATAACTACTATAATACTGCTCCTATATAGAAGAATATAACTACTATAATACTGCTCCTATACACAAGAATATAACTACTATAATACTGCCCCCTATATACAAGAATATTACTACTATAATACTAGCCCCCTATATACAAGAATATAACTACTATAATACTGCCCCTATATACAAGAATATAACTACTATAATACTGCCCCCTATATACAAGAATATAACTACTATAATACTGCCCCCTATATACAAGAATATAACTACTATAATACTGCTCCTATATACAAGAATATAACTACTATAATACTGCCCCTATATACAAGAATATAACTACTATAATACTGCCTCCTATATACAAGAATATAACTACTATAATACTGCTCCCTATATATAAGAATATAACTACTATAATACTACCCCCTATATACAAGAATATAACTACTATAATACTGCCCCCTATATACAAGAATATAACTACTATAATACTGCCCCCTATATACAAGAACATAACTACTATAATACTGCCCCTATATACAAGAATATAACTACTATAATACTGCCCCTATATACAAGAATATAACTACTATAATACTGCCTCCTATATACAAGAATATAACTACTATAATACTGCCCCCTATATGCAAGATTATAACTACTATAATACTGCCCCTATATACAAGAATATAACTACTATAATACTGCTCCTATATACAAGAATATAACTACTATAATACTGCCCTCTATATACAAGAATATAACTACAATAATACTGCCTCCCTATATACAAGAATATAACTACTATAATACTGCCCCTATATACAAGAATATAACTACTATAATACTGCCCCTATATACAAGAATATAACTACTATAATACTGCCCCCTATATACAAGAATATAACTACTATAATACTGCCCCCTATATACAAGAATATAACTACTATAATACTGCCCCCTATATACAAGAATATAACTACTATAATACTGCCCCCTATATACAAGAACATAACTACTATAATACTGCCCCTATATACAAGAATCTAACTACTATAATACTGCCCCTATATACAAGAATATAACTACTATAATACTGCCCCTATATACAAGAATATAACTACTATAATACTGCCCCCTATATACAAGAATATAACTACTATAATACTGCCCCCTATATACAAGAATATAACTACTATAATACTGCCCCCTATATACAAGAATATAACTACTATAATACTGCCCCCTATATACAAGACTATAACTACTATAATACTGCCCCCTATATACAAGAATATAACTACTATAATACTGCCCCCTATATACAAGAATATAATTACTATAATACTGCTCCCTATATATAAGAATATAACTACTATAAGGGCATGGCCCCACGTGGCGGTTTTCCTCCGCAGCCGTCCGCATCAATGCCGCACAGAATCTGCGTTGCAGATTCTGCGGTGGATCTGCCCAAAACGTGCAGTAAATTGATGCAGACTAGCTGCTGCGGACTGCGGTAAAAGTGCTTCCCTTCTCCCTATCAGTGCAGGATAGAGAGAAGGGACAGCACTTTCCCTAGTGAAAATAAACGAATTTCATACTTACCGGCCGTTGTCTTGGTGACGCGTCCCTCTTTCGGCATCCAGCCCGACCTCCCTGGATGACGCGGCCCATGTGACCGCTGCAGCCTGTGATTGGCTGCAGCCTGTGATTGGCCTGTGATTGGCTGCAGCCTGTGCTTGGCCTGTGATTGGCTGCAGCCGTCACTTAGACTGAAACGTCATCCTGGGAGGCCGGACTGGAGACAGAAGCAGGGAGTTCTCGGTAAGTATGAACTTCTATTTTTTTTACAGGTTGCTGTATATTGGGATCGGTAGTCACTCTCCAGGGTGCAGAAACAGTTACTGCCGATCGCTTAACTCTTTCAGCACCCTGGACAGTGACTATTTACTGACGTCTCCTAGCAACGCTCTCGTAATTACGGGAGCCCCATTGACTTCCTCAGTCTGGCTGTAGACCTAGAAATACATAGGTCCAGCCAGAATGAAGAAATATCATGTCAAAAAAGCAAGACGCATCCGCAGCACACATAACATGTGCATGACAGCTGCGGACTTCATTGCGGAAATTAGAATCTCCATTGAAGTCAATGGAGAAATTCCGCTATGAGTCCGCAACCAGTCCGCCACAACTCTGCAACATCCAGTGCATGCTGCGGACACCAAATTCCGCACCGCAGCCTATGCTCCGCAGCGGAATTTTCCGCTTCGTCTAAACGAACCCTACTAAATAGAAGTGGAAGTCAATGGAGAAACGGCTCCGCTGCGGATTAACGCTGCGGAGTGTCCGCAGCGGAATTCAAGAGCAATTCCGCCACGTGTGGCTTTGCCCTAATACTGCCCCTATATACAAGAATATAACTACTATAATACTGCCCCCTATGTACAAGAATATAACTACTATAAGGGCGGGTTCACACATGGCGGAATTCCACTTAAATTCCGCTGCGGACACTCCGCAGCGTTAATCCGCAGCGGAGCCGTTTCTCCATTGACTTTCACTTTAATTTAGCAGTGTTCGTTTACACGATGCGTACAATTCCGCTGCGGAGCATAGGCTGCGGAGCGGAATGTGGTGTCCGCAGCATGCTCTGTCTGTTGCGGAGCAGTGGCGGACTCATGGCGGAATTTCTCCATTGACTTCAATGGAGATTCTAAGTTCCGCAATGAAGTCCGCAGCTGTCATGCACATGTCATGTGTGCTGCGGATGCGTCTTGCTTTTTTAACTTGACATTTCTTCATTCTGGCTGGACCTAGGTATTTCTAGGTCTACAGCCAGACTGAGGAAGTCAATGGGGCTCCCGTAATGACGGGAGCGTTGCTAGGAGACGTCTGTAAATAGTCACTGTCCAGGGTGCTGAAAGAGTTAAGCGATCGGCAGTAACTGTTTCTGCACCCGGGACAGTGACTACCGATCCCAATATACATGTATCTGTAAAAAAACATATAAGTTCATACTTACCGAGAACTCCCTTCGTCTGTCTCCAGTCCGGCCTCCCAGGATGACGTTTCAGTGTAAGTGACGGCTGCAGCCAATCACAGGCCAAGCACAGGCTGCAGCGGTCACATGGACTGGCGCGTCATCCAGGGAGGTCGGGCTGGATGCCGAAAGAGGGACGCGTCACCAAGACAACGGCCGGTAAGTATGAAAATCGTTTACTTTCACTAGGGAAAGTGCTGTCCCTTCTCTCTATCCTGCACTGATAGGGAGAAGGGAAGCACTTTTCCCGCAGTCTGCAGCAGCTAGTCCGCATCAATGTACTGCACATTTTGTGCAGATCCGCTGCAGAATCTGCAACGCAGATTCTGTGCGGCATCGATGCGGACAGTTGCGGAGGAATTCCGCCATGTGTGGTCATGCCCTAATACTGCCTCCTATATACAAGAATATAACTACTATAATACTGCCCCTATATAGAAGAATATAACTACTATCAGGGCATGACCACACATGGCGGAATTCCTCCGCAACTGTCCGCATCGATGCCGCACAGAATCTGCGTTGCAGATTCTGCAGCGGATCTGCACAAAATGTGCAGTACATTGATGCGGACTAGCTGCTGCAGACTGCGGGAAAAGTGCTTCCCTTCTCCCTATCAGTGCAGGATAGAGAGAAGGGACAGCACTTTCCCTAGTGAAAGTAAACGATTTTCATACTTACCGGCCGTTGTCTTGGTGACGCGTCCCTCTTTCGGCATCCAGCCCGACCTCCCTGGATGACGCGCCAGTCCATGTGACCGCTGCAGCCTGTGCTTGGCCTGTGATTGGCTGCAGCCGTCACTTACACTGAAACGTCATCCTGGGAGGCCGGACTGGAGACAGACGAAGGGAGTTCTCGGTAAGTATGAACTTATATGTTTTTTTACAGATACATGTATATTGGGATCGGTAGTCACTGTCCCGGGTGCAGAAACAGTTACTGCCGATCGCTTAACTCTTTCAGCACCCTGGACAGTGACTATTTACAGACGTCTCCTAGCAACGCTCCCGTCATTACGGGAGCCCCATTGACTTCCTCAGTCTGGCTGTAGACCTAGAAATACCTAGGTCCAGCCAGAATGAAGAAATGTCAAGTTAAAAAAGCAAGACGCATCCGCAGCACACATGACATGTGCATGACAGCTGCGGACTTCATTGCGGAACTTAGAATCTCCATTGAAGTCAATGGAGAAATTCCGCCATGAGTCCGCCACTGCTCCGCAACAGACAGAGCATGCTGCGGACACCACATTCCGCTCCGCAGCCTATGCTCCGCAGCGGAATTGTACGCATCGTGTAAACGAACACTGCTAAATTAAAGTGAAAGTCAATGGAGAAACGGCTCCGCTGCGGATTAACGCTGCGGAGTGTCCGCAGCGGAATTTAAGTGGAATTCCGCCATGTGTGAACCCGCCCTAATACTGCTCCTATACACAAGAATATAACTACTATAATACTGCCCCCTATATACAAGAATATAACTACTATAATACTGCCCCCTATATACAAGAATATAACTACTTTAATACTGCCCCTATATACAAGAATATAACTACTATAATACTGTCCCTATATACAAGAATATAACTACTATAATACTGCCCCTATATACAAGAATATAACTACTATAATACTGCTCACTATATACAAGAATATAATTACTATAATACTGCCCCCTATATACCAGAATATAACTACTATAATACTCCTCCTATATACAAGAATATAACTACTATAATACTGCTCCTATATACAATATAACTACTATAATACTGCCCCTATATACAAGAATATAACTACTATAATACTGCCCCCTATATACAAGAATATAACTACTATAATACTGCTCCTATATACAAGAATATATCTACTATAATACTGCTCCTTATATACAAGAATATAACTACTATAATACTGCTCCCTATATACAAGAATATAACTACTATAATACTGCCCCCTATATACAATAATATAACTACTATAATACTGCCCTCTATATACAAGAATATAACTACTATAATACTGCTCCTTATATACAAGAATATAACTACTATAATACTGCCCCCTCTATAGCGGAATATAACTACTATAATACTGCCCCCTATATGCAAGAATATAACTACTATAATACTGCCCCTATATACAAGAATATAACTACTATAATACTGATCCTATATACAAGAATATAACTACTATAATACTGCCCCTATATACAAGAATATAACTATTATAATACTGATCCTATATACAAGAATATAACTACTATAATACTGCCCCTATATACAAGAATATAACTACTATAATACTGCCCCTACATACAAGAATATAACTACTATAATACTGCCCCTATATACAAGAATATATCTACTATAATACTGCTCCTATATACAAGAATATAACTACTATAATACTGCCCCCTATATACAAGACTATAACTACTATAATACTGCCCTTATATACAAGAATATAACTACTATAATACTGCCCTCTATATACAAGAATATACCTACTATAATACTGCCCCTATATACAAGAATATAACTACTATAATACTGATCCTATATACAAGAATATAACTACTATAATACTGCCCTCTATATACAAGAATATAACTACTATAATACTGCTCCCTATATACAAGAATATAACTACTATAATACTGCCCCCTATATACAAGAATATAACTACTATAATACTGCCTCCTATATACAATAATATAACTACTATAATACTGCCTCCTATATACAAGAATATAACTATTATAATACTGCCCCTATATACAAGAATATAACTACTATAATACTGCTCCTATATACAAGAATATAACTACTATAATACTGCCCCTATATGCAAGAATATAACTACTATAATACTGCCCCTATATACAATAATATAACTACTATAATACTGCCTCCTATATACAAGAATATAACTACTATAATACTGTCCCCTATATACAAGAATATAACTACTATAATACTGGTCCTATATACAAGAATATAACTACTATAATACTGCTCCTATATACAAGAATATATCTACTATAATACTGCCCCTATATACAAGAATATAACTGCTATAATACTGCTCCTATATACAAGAATATAACTACTATAATACTGCCCCTATATACAAGAATATAACTACTATAATACTGCCCCCTATATACAAGAATATAACTACTATAATACTGCTCCTATATACAAGAATATAACTACTATAATACTGCCCCTATATACAAGAATATAACTACTATAATACTGCCCCTATATACAAGAATATAACGACTATAATACTGCCCCTATATACAAGAATATAACTACTATAATACTGCCCCCTATATACAAGAATATAACTACTATAATACTGCTCCTATATACAAGAATATAACTACTATAATACTGGTCCTATATACAAGAATATAACTACTATAATACTGCCCCTATATACAAGAATATAACTGCTATAATACTGCTCCTATATACAAGAATATAACTACTATAATACTGCTCCTATATACAAGAATATAACTACTATAATACTGCCCCCTATATACAAGAATATAACTACTATAATACTGCTCCTATATACAAGAATATAACTACTATAATACTGATCCTATATATAAGAATATAACTACTATAATACTGCGCCCTATATACAAGAATATAACTACTATAATACTGCCCCCTATATACAAGAATATAACTACTATAATACTGCTCCTATATACAAGAATATAACTACTATAATACTGGTCCTATATACAAGAATATAACTACTATAATACTGGTCCTATATACAAGAATATAACTACTATAATACTGCCCCTATATACAAGAATATAACTGCTATAATACTGCTCCTATATACAAGAATATAACTACTATAATACTGCCCCTATATACAAGAATATAACTACTATAATACTGCCCCCTATATACAAGAATATAACTACTATAACACTGCCTCCAATATACAAGAATATAACTACTATAATACTGCCCCTATATACAAGAATATAACTACTATAATACTGCCTCCTATATACAAGAATATAACTACTATAATACTGCCCCTATATACAAGAATATAACTACTATAATACTTCTTCTATATACAAGAATATAACTACTATAATACTGCCCCCTATATACAAGAATATAACTACTATAACACTGCCTCCAATATACAAGAATATAACTACTATAATACTGCCCCCTATATACAAGAACGGGTAGAGACATGTTGGACGTCTAGTTCTTCGACTTAAATATATTTTCTTGTTATTAACTTTGACCAGGTCAAGGAATAGATGATACATATTAGTTATTTTAGGGTCTAGTTTCTGGGACTCTCATCTTGTTCCCTGTAGATGGCGCTGGTGAGTAGATGTGGGGGCAGAATGTGCTCTCCGGCAGGTCAATACATATCTATGGAAGTTTTGGAAACTGCATTGTAAAGTATCCACTGTAGGAGTGAGAACAAAAGACGACGGTCCCATGGTGAGACACTTACAGACCTATTATTTATCCGCCATCCTGTGAAGCGTTAATAGTGGGGGACCCGGTGACTGAAGTTTTCTGATTTCAGAACCTGTTTTTGTTCCTTTTCCACTGCGTTGTTCCCCAGGGCAGATAGATGAGAAAAGCGCTAATGAGCCTGAAAGACTGAGATACAGCAATTAATTACAGAAACTTCAGCAATGTCCACAACTCGTTACTGAATGATCAGTCTCTGAACGCACAAGGATTGTTCTTAAATAAGGAAATCAGCTGAGCTCTGCTACATGTAGAACAAACTTTAGAAAATCAGAGATCTTATCAGGAGATCGATGTGTAATTAGTGTAACATTGATTCCGAAATGTGTTCTACATTGTGTGTGATCATATCAAGACTAAGAAAGCACTGAAAGTTAGTTCACGAAAAAGAATGTCTCTAGTGCCACCTATTGGAGATAACTTCATTGAAAATCAATGTTCGATCCACAGAAGAGCCTGGAAACATGACAAGGAACCTCAACCAAACCAGGATCTGCTCCCAAAAAGAAGAAAAACCCAAAGCATAAAACTGCCCTCCATGTACAAAGGGGCAGTATTATAGTAGTTATATTCTTGTATATAGGAACAGTATTATAGTAGTTATATTCTTGTATATAGGAGTAGTATTATAGTAGTTATATTCTTGTATATAGGGGCAGTATTATAGTAGTTATATTCTTGTATATAGGGGGCAGTATTATAGTAGTTATATTCTTGTATATAGGAGCAGTATTATAGTAGTTATATTCTTGTATATAGGAACAGTATTATAGTAGTTATATTCTTGTATATAGGAGTAGTATTATAGTAGTTATATTCTTGTATATAGGGGCAGTATTATAGTAGTTATATTCTTGTATATAGGGGGCAGTATTATAGTAGTTATATTCTTGTATATAGGGGCAGTATTATAGTAGTTATATTCTTGTATATAGGGGCAGTATTATAGTAGTTATATTCTTGTATATAGAGACAGTATTCTAGTAGTTATATTCTTGTATATAGGGGCAGTATTATAGTAGTTATATTCTTGTATATAGGAGCAGTATTCTAGTAGTTATATTCTTGTATATAGGAACAGTATTATAGTAGTTATATTCTTGTATATAGGAGGCAGTATTATAGTAGTTATATTCTTGTATATAGGGGGCAGTATTATAGTAGTTATATTCTTGTATGTAGGGGGCAGTATTATAGTAGTTATATTCTTGTATATAGGGGCAGTATTATAGCAGTTATATTCTTGTATATAGGGGGCAGTATTATAGTAGTTATATTCTTGTATATAGGAGCAGTATTATAGTAGTTATATTCTTGTATATAGGGGCAGTATTATAGTAGTTATATTCTTGTATATAGGGGGCAATATTATAGTAGTTATATTCTTGTATATAGGGGGCAGTATTATAGTAGTTATATTCTTGTATATAGGGGGCAGTATTATAGTAGTTATATTCTTGTATATAGGAGCAGTATTATAGTAGTTATATTCTTGTATATAACAGCAGTATTATAGTAGTTATATTCTTGTATATAGGGGCAGTATTATAGTAGTTTTATTCTTGTATATAGGAGCAGTATTATAGTAGTTATATTCTTGTATATAGGGGCATTAATATAGTAGTTATGTTCTTGTATATAGGAGCAGTATTATAGTAGTTATATTCTTGTATATAGGAGCAGTATTATAGTAGTTATATTCTTGTATATAGGAAGCAGTATTATAGTAGTTATATTCTTGTATATAGGGGCCGTATTATAGTAGTTATATTCTTGTATATAGGGGCAGTATTATAGTAGTTATATTCTTGTATATCGGAGCAGTATTATAGTAGTTATATTCTTGTATATAGGAGCAGTATTAGGGTATGTGCACACACACTACTTACGTCCGTAATTGACGGACGTATTTCGGCCACAAGTACCGGACCGACCACAGTGCAGGGAGCCGGGCTCCTAGCATCATACTTATATACGATGCTAGGAGTCCCTGCTACTCTGTGGAACTGCTGTCCCGTACTGAAAACATGATTACAGTACGGGACAGTTGTCCTGCAGAGAGGCAGGGACTCCTAGCATCGTACATAACTATGATGCTAGGAGCCCGGCTCCCTGCACTGTGTTCGGTCCGGGACTTGCGGCCGAAATACGTCCGTCAATTACGGACGTAATTAGTGTGTGTGCACATACCCTTATAGTAGTTATATTCTTGTATATAGGGGCAGTATTATAGTAGTTATATTCCTGTATATAGGGAGCAGTATTATAGTAGTTATATTCTTGTATATAGGGGCATTATTATAGTAGTTATATTCTTGTATATTGGAGCAGTATTATAGTAGTTATATTCTTGTATATAGGAGCAGTATTATAGTAGTTATATTCTTGTATATAGGGGCTGTATTATAGTAGTTATATTCTTGTATATAGGAGCAGTATTATAGTAGTTATATTCTTGTATATAGCGGCAGTATTATAGTAGTTATATTCTTGTATATAGGGGGCAGTATTATAGTAGTTATATTCTTGTATATAGGGGCATTATTATAGTAGTTATATTCTTGTATATTGGAGCAGTATTATAGTAGTTATATTCTTGTATATAGGAGCAGTATTATAGTAGTTATATTCTTGTATATAGGGGCTGTATTATAGTAGTTATATTCTTGTATATAGGAGCAGTATTATAGTAGTTATATTCTTGTATATAGCGGCAGTATTATAGTAGTTATATTCTTGTATATAGGGGGCAGTATTATAGTAGTTATATTCTTGTATATAGGGGCAGTATTATAGTAGTTATATTCTTGTATATAGGAGCAGTATTATAGTAGTTATATTCTTGTATATAGGGGGCAGTATTATAGTAGTTATATTCTTGTATATAGGAGCAGTATTATAGTAGTTATATTCTGGTATGTAGGAGGCAGTATTATAGTAGTTATATTCTTGTATATAGGGGGCAGTATTATAGTAGTTATATTCTTGTATATAGGGGCAGTATTATAGTAGTTATATTCTTGTATATAGGAGCAGTATTATAGTAGTTATATTCTTGTATATAGGAGCAGTATTATAGTAGTTATATTCTTGTATATAGGGGGCAGTATTATAGTAGTTATATTCTTGTATATAGGGGGCAGTATTATAGTAGTTATATTCTTGTATATAGGGGGCAGTATTATAGTAGTTATATTCTTGTATATAGGGGCAGTATTATAGTAGTTATATTCTTGTATATAGGAGGCAGTATTATAGTAGTTATATTCTTGTATGTAGGGAGCAGTATTATAGTAGTTATATTCTTGTATATAGGAGCAGTATTGTAGTAGTTATATTCTTGTATATAGGGGGCAGTATTATAGTAGTTATATTCTTGTATATAGGAGCAGTATTAAAGTAGTTATGTTCTTGTATATAGGGGGCAGTATTATAGTAGTTATATTCTTGTATATAGGGGGCAGTATTATAGCAGTTATATTATTGTATATAGGAGCAGTATTATAGTAGTTATATTCTTGTATATAAGGGCACTATTATAGTAGTTATATTCTTGTATATAGGAGCAGTATTATAGTAGTTATATTCTTGTATATAGGAGCAGTATTATAGTAGTTATATTCTTGTATATAAGGGCACTATTATAGTAGTTATATTCTTGTATATAGGAGCAGTATTATAGTTGTTATATTCCTGTACATAGTGAACAGTATTATAATAGTTACATTCTTGTCTAGCAGGAAACACCTATGTATGGATCTATATGTTACTACAGAGGATATACAGATTTGCTAATTGGTTGTTGTTGTTACACATGACTGCTCATGTCTCTTGTTGGTTTACCACTGGTCCCGTTATGACAGACTATGATTATATATATAATCTCCTTTAGTTCAGGTGTATTTCTAATATTCCCCCACGTACATATCTTATCTAGATTATTATATATGTTATATACAACCCATGTCAGATGCCTCGTTATCACATGTTCGTTATACTGCTGATCTGTAAATATTTATAGGAGTTAATATATTACGTAGCATCCAGCTCTTGTCTCTTCTCCCTCTCTCCAGTATATTATACAAGCCCCGGTAGCCAATGTATAGAACAGCGACACAACGTTTGAACGCAGTATAAATTGTCGACTGACATTATACATTGTAATTGGTCTTCTGGGAGCTTCTGAGTCCCTGGAATTCACAGAAGAATTTTATTGAATTCGGTGGAAATTGATGGAAAACTGTGGCGGTGCTAATTGCAAATCAGATAGATCTAGCCATGAAGAAAAAATTCTATTTATTTGTTAGGAGGCTAAAACTGGGCAGAAACACGCTTTCTGATTCTTGTACTTGTGCTTTACAATAATAAAATACAACACTGCCACCTCCTGGCTGGGGTATGAAGTGCAGAATATATATATATATATATATATATATATATATATATTTGCCAACCAACTACACACCTAACTTGTTATTTGTTAACTCAATAGATCCTGAGGCTGTAATTGTTATCTCACTAGACTATCCGATATTTTATTTACTAACCACTAGACCACCATGGATATTATTTATTCACAAACACACCCAAGAAAACCCTGGACAATCAATTGTGGAAAAAAAGGGTGAGTTGTACCTAGGGACGTTCAGACATGGCAGAATTGTTGTGGACTTTCCTTTCAGATTCTGCGCTGAAAATCTGCGACAATTTACATGTTTCAAAACCCCATTTACATGAAGCAGAAAAAATCTGCATAGAATTCAAGGTATCCTGTAAATTTGTTGTGGAAATTAAGAGATTCACAGCGGAAATACCTGCCTTGTCTGTCCTCAAGATAAAGCCTCTTAATTTCCATAAATGATCACTAAATAATCAGGAAAAGGACTTACAATACTGGGCACTGAAGAGAGGGGTCAATAGGGCCAGGGTATAGAACACAGGGCCATTAGGGATAAAGCACCGCACCAGTGGGACACCGGGCAGGCAACATATGGATGAGTCACCAGGGATCAGAGGCGTAACTAGAGTTCTATACATACATACCACGTAGTGAGTGGATAATACCCCCATACTGTTACTGAATAATTCCCCCATACTGTTACTCAATAATACCACCACACCATAACCACATAGTGACTGAATAATACCCCATACTGTTACTGAATAATACCTCCACACCATAACCACATAGTGACTGAATAATACCCCCATACTGTTACTGAATAATACCTCCACACCATAACTACATAGTGACTGAATAATACCCCCATACTGTTACTGAATAATACCTCCACACCATAACCACATAGTAACTGAATAATATCCCCATACTGTTACTGAATAATACCACCCCACCATAACCACATAGTGACTGAATAATACCCCCATACTGTTACTGAATAATACCACCACACCATAACCACATAGTGACTGAATAATACCCACATACTGTTACTGAATAATACCTCCACACCATAACCACATAGTGACTGAATAATACCACATACTGTTACTGAATAATACCGCCACACCATAACCACATAGTGACTGAATAATACCAAACTGTTACTGAATAATACCACCACACCATAACCACATAGTGACTGAATAATATCCCCATACTGTTACTGAATAATACAGCCACACCATAACCACATAGTGATTGAATAATACCACCATACTGTTACTGAATAATACCACCCCACCATAACCACATAGTGACTGAATAATATCCCCATACTGTTACTGAATAATACCACCACACCATAACCACATAGTGACTGAATAATACCACCAAACTGTTACTGAATAATACCGCCACACCATAACCACATAGTGACTGAATAATACCCCCATACTGTTACTGAATAATACCGCCACACCATAACCCCATAGTGACTGAATAATACCCCCATACTGTTACTGAATAATACAGCCACACCATAACCACATAGTGACTGAATAATACCCCCATACTGTTACTGAATAATACCTCCACACCATAACCACATAGTGACTGAATAATACACCCATAATGTTACTGAATAATACCTCCACATCATAACCACACAGTGACTGAATAATACCACCAAACTGTTACTGAATAATACCGCCACACCATAACCACATAGTGACTGAATAATACCCCCATACTGTTACTGAATAATACCACCACACCATAACCACATAGTGACTGAATAATACCCCCATACGGTTACTGAATAATACCGTAAACACCATAACCCCATAGTGACTGAATAATACCCCCATACTGTTACTGACTAATACCACCATAACCACATAGTGACTGAATAATACCCCCGTACTGTTACTGAATAATACCACCACACCATAACCACATAGTGACTGAATAATACCCCCATACTGTTACTGAATAATACCTCCACACCATAACCACATAGTGACTGAATAATACCCCATACTGTTACTGAATAATACCACCACACCATTACCACATAGTGACTGAATAACACCCCCATACTGTTACTGAATAATACCGCCACACCATAACCACATAGTGACTGAATAACACCCCCATACTGTTACTGAATAATACCACCACACCATAACCACATAGTGACTGAATAATACCCCCATACTGTTACTGAATAATACCGCCACACCATAACTCCATAGTGACTGAATAATACCCCCATACTGTTACTGAATAATACCGCCACACCATAACCACATAGTGACTGAATAATACCCCCATACTGTTACTCAATAATACCGCCAAACCATAACCAGATAGTGACTGAATAATACCCCCGTACTGTTACTGAATAATACCACCACACCATAACCACATAGTGACTGAATAATACCCCCATACTGTTACTGAATGACATCACCACACCATAACCACATAGTGACTGAATAATACCCCCATACTGTTACTGAATAATACCGCCACACCATAACCCCATAGTGACTGAATAATACCCCCATACTGTTACTGACTAATACCACCACACCATAACCACATAGTGACTGAATAATACCCCATACTGTTACTGAATAATACCACCACACCATAACCACATAGTGACTGAATAATACCCCCATACTGTTACTGAAAAATACCGCCACACCATAACCCCATAGTGACTGAATAATACCCCCATACTGTTACTGAATAATACCGCCACACCATAACCACATAGTGACTGAATAATACCCCCATACTGTTACTCAATAATACCGCCAAACCATAACCAGATAGTGACTGAATAATACCCTCATACTGTTACTGAATAATACCTCCACACCATAACCTCATAGTGACTGAGTAATACCTCCATACTGTTACTGAATAATACCGCCACACCATAACCACATAGTGACTGAATAATACCCCCGTACTGTTACTGAATAATACCACCACACCATAACCACATAGTGACTGAATAATACCCCCATACTGTTACTGAATGATATCACCACACCATAACCACATAGTGACTGAATAATACCCCCATACTGTTACTGAATAATACCTCCACACCATAACCACATAGTGACTTTATAATACCCCCATACTGTTACTGAATAATACTGCCACACCATAATCACATAGTGACTGTATAATACCCCATACGGTTACTGAATAATACCTCCACACCATAACCACATAGTGACTGAATAATACCCCCATACTGTTACTGAATAATACCCCCGTACCATAACCACATAGTGACTGAATAATACCCCCATACTGTTACTGAATAATACCACCACACCATAACCACATAGTGACTGAATAATACCCCCATACTGTTACTGAATAATACCACCTCACCATAACCACATAGTGACTGAATAATACCCCCATACTGTTACTGAATAATACCACCACACCATAACCACATAGTGACTGAATAATACCCCCATACTGTTACTGAATAATACCACCACACCATAACCACATAGTGACTGAATAATACCACCATACTGTTACTGAATAATACCACCACCATAACCACATAGTGACTGAATAATACCCCCATACTGTTACTGAATAATACCCCCGTACCATAACCACATAGTGACTGAATAATACCCCCATACTGTTACTGAATAATACCACCACACCATAACCACATAGTGACTGAATAATACCCCCACTGTTACTGAATAATACCACCACACCATAACCACATAGTGACTGAATAATACCCCCATACTGTTACCTAATAATACCGCCACACCATAACTACATAGTGACTGAATAATACCCCCATACTGTTACTGAATAATACCACCTCACCATAACCACATAGTGACTGAATAATATCCCCATACTGTTACTGAATAATACCGCCACACCATAAACACATAGTGACTGAATAATATCCCCATACTGTTACTGAATAATACCTCCACACCATAACCTCATAGTGACTGAGTAATACCTCCATACTGTTACTGAATAATACCACCACACCATAACCACATAGTGACTGAATAATACCCCCATACTGTTACTGAATAATACCACCACACCATAACCACATAGTGACTGAATAATACCTCCACACCATAACCACATAGTGACTTTATAATACCCCCATACTGTTACTGAATAATACCTCCACACCATAACCTCATAGTGACTGAATAATACCTCCATACTGTTACTGAATAATATCCCCATACTGTTACTGAATAATACTGCCACACCATAAACACATAGCGACTGAATAATACCCCCATACTGTTACTGAATAATACCGCCACACCATAACCACATAGTGACTGAATAATACCCCCATACTGTTACTGAATAATACCTCCACACCATAACCACATAGTGACTGTATAATACCTCATACTGTTACTGAATAATACCACCACACCATAACCACATAGTGACTGAATAATACCCCCATACTGTTACTGAATAATACCTCCACACCATAACCTCATAGTGACTGAGTAATACCTCCATACTGTTACTGAATAATACCGCCACACCATAACCACATAGTGACTAAATAATACCACCACACCATAACCACATAGTGACTGAATAATACCCCCATACTGTTACTGAATAATACCTCCACACCATAACCTCATAGTGACTGAATAATACCCCCATACTGTTCCTGAATAATACCTCCACACCATAACCACATAGTGACTGAATAATACCGCCACACCATAACCACATAGTGACTAAATAATACCACCACACCATAACCACATAGTGACTGAATAATACCCCCATATTGTTACTGAATAATACCTCCACACCATAACCTCATAGTGACTGAATAATACCCCATACTGTTACTGAATAATACCACCACACCATAACCACATAGTGACTGAATAATATCCCCATACTGTTACTGAATAATACCCCCATACCATAACCACATAGTGACTGAATAATATCCACCATACTGTTACTGAATAATACCCCCATACTGCTACTGAATAATACCTCCACACCATTACCACATAGTGACTGAATAATACCCCCATACTGTTACTGAATAATACATATACACCATAACCACATAGTGACTGAATAATACCCCCATACTGTTACTGAATAATATCATCACACCATAACTACATAGTGACTGTATAATACCTCCATACTGTTACTGAATAATACCGCCACACCATAACCACATAGTGACTGAATAATACCTCCATACTGTTACTGAATAATACCCCCATACTGTTACTGAATAATACCCCCATACTGTTACTGAAAAATACCACCATACTGTTACTGAATAATACCTCCACACCATAACCACATAGTGACTGAATAATACCTCCATACTGTTACTGAATAATACCCCCATATTGTTACTGAATAATACCGCCAATCTGTTACTAAATAATACCCCATACTGTTACTGAATAATACCCCCACACCATAACCACATAGTGACTGAATAATACCCCCATACTGTTACTGAATAATACCACCAACCATAACCACATAGTGACTGAATAATACCACCATACTGTTACTGAATAATACCCCCATACTGTTACTGAATAATACCCCCACACCATAACCATATAGTGACTGAATAATACCCCCATACTGTTACTGAATAATACCTCCACACCATAACCACATAGTGACTGAATCATACCCCCATACTGTTACTGAATAATACCCCCACACCATAACCATATAGTGACTGAATAATACCCCCATACTGTTACTGAATAATACCTCCACACCATAACCACATAGTGACTGAATAATACCTCCATACTGTTACTGAATAATACCCCCATATTGTTACTGAATAATACCGCCATACTGTTACTAAATAATACCCCATACTGTTACTGAATAATACCCCCACACCATAACCACATAGTGACTGAATAATACCCCCATACTGTTACTGAATAATACCACCAACCATAACCACATAGTGACTGAATAATACCACCATACTGTTACTGAATAATACCCCCATACTGTTACTGAATAATACCCCCACACCATAACCATATAGTGACTGAATAATACCCCCGTACTGTTACTGAATAATACCACCACACCATGTCTACATAGTAACTGAATAATACCCCGTACTGTTACTGAATAATACCGCCACACCATGACCACATATTGACTGAATAATACCCCCATACTGTTACTGAATAATACCACCACACCACAAGCACATAGTGACTGATTAATACCCCCATACTGTTACTGAATAATACCTCCACACCATTACCACAGTGACTGTATAATACCCCCATACTGTTACTGAATAATACCACCACACCATAACCACATAGTGACTGAATAATACCCCCACTGTTACTGAATAATACCACCACACCATAACCACATAGTGACTGAATAATACCCCCATACTGTTACCTAATAATACCGCCACACCATAACCACATAGTGACTGAATAATACCCCCGTACTGTTACTGAATAATACCACCTCACCATAACCACATAGTGACTGAATAATATCCCCATACTGTTACTGAATAATACCGCCACACCATAAACACATAGTGACTGAATAATATCCCCATACTGTTACTGAATAATACCTCCACACCATAACCTCATAGTGACTGAGTAATACCTCCATACTGTTACTGAATAATACCACCACACCATAACCACATAGTGACTGAATAATACCCCCATACTGTTACTGAATAATACCACCACACCATAACCACATAGTGACTGAATAATACCTCCACACCATAACCACATAGTGACTTTATAATACCCCCATACTGTTACTGAATAATACCTCCACACCATAACCTCATAGTGACTGAATAATACCTCCATACTGTTACTGAATAATATCCCCATACTGTTACTGAATAATACTGCCACACCATAAACACATAGTGACTGAATAATACCCCCATACTGTTACTGAATAATACCTCCACACCATAACCTCATAGTGACTGAGTAATACCTCTATACTGTTACTGAATAATACCGCCACACCATAACCACATAGTGACTAAATAATACCACCACACCATAACCACATAGTGACTGAATAATACCCCCATACTGTTACTGAATAATACCTCCACACCATAACCTCATAGTGACTGAATAATACCCCCATACTGTTCCTGAATAATACCTCCACACCATAACCACATAGTGACTGAATAATACCGCCACACCATAACCACATAGTGACTAAATAATACCACCACACCATAACCACATAGTGACTGAATAATACCCCCATATTGTTACTGAATAATACCTCCACACCATAACCTCATAGTGACTGAATAATACCCCATACTGTTACTGAATAATACCACCACACCATAACCACATAGTGACTGAATAATATCCCCATACTGTTACTGAATAATACCCCCATACCATAACCACATAGTGACTGAATAATACCCCCATACTGTTACTGAATAATACCTATACACCATAACCACATAGTGACTGTATAATACCTCCATACTGTTACTGAATAATATCATCACACCATAACTACATAGTGACTGTATAATACCTCCATACTGTTACTGAATAATACCGCCACACCATAACCACATAGTGACTGAATAATACCTCCATACTGTTACTGAATAATACCCCCATACTGTTACTGAATAATACCCCCATACTGTTACTGAAAAATACCACCATACTGTTACTGAATAATACCTCCACACCATAACCACATAGTGACTGAATAATACCTCCATACTGTTACTGAATAATACCCCCATATTGTTACTGAATAATACCGCCATACTGTTACTAAATAATACCCCATACTGTTACTGAATAATACCCCCACACCATAACCACATAGTGACTGAATAATACCCCCATACTGTTACTGAATAATACCACCAACCATAACCACATAGTGACTGAATAATACCACCACACCATAACCATACAGTGACTGAATAATACCCCCGTACTGTTACTGAATAATACCACCACACCATGTCTACATAGTAACTGAATAATACCCCGTACTGTTACTGAATAATACCGCCACACCATGACCACATATTGACTGAATAATACCCCCATACTGTTACTGAATAATACCACCACACCACAAGCACATAGTGACTGATTAATACCCCCATACTGTTACTGAATAATACCTCCACACCATTACCACAGTGACTGTATAATACCCCCGTACTGTTACTGAATAATACCGCCACACCATAACTACATAGTGACTGAATAATACCACCATACTGTTACTGGATAATACCACCACACAATAACCACATAGTGACTGAATAATACCCACATACTGTTACTGAATAATACCGCCACACCATAACCACATAGTGACTGAATAATACCCCCATACTGTTACTGAATAATACCACCACACCATAACCACATAGTGACTGAATAATACCCCCGTACTGTTACTGAATAATACCTCCACACCATAACCACATAGTGACTGAATAATACCCCCCATACTGTTACTGAATAATACCTCCACACCATAACCACATAGTGACTGAATAATACCCCCATACTGTTACTGAATAATACCGCCACGCCATAACCACATAGTGACTGAATAATACCCCCCATACTGTTACTGAATAATACCTCCACACCATAACCACATAGTGACTGAATAATACCCCCCATACTGTTACTGAATAATACCTCCACACCATAACCACATAGTGACTGAATAATACCCCCGTACTGTTACTGAATAATACCTCCACACCATAACCACATAGTGACTGAATAATACCCCCCATACTGTTACTGAATAATACCTCCACACCATAACCACATAGTGACTGAATAATACCTCCATACTGTTACTGAATAATACCGCCACACCATAACCACATAGTGACTGAATAATACCCCCATACTGTTACTGAATAATACCACCACACCATGACCACATAGTGACTGAATAATACCCCCATACTCTTACTGAATAATACCACCACACCATAACCACATAGTGACTGAATAATACCCCCATACTGTTACTGAATAATACCTCCACATCATAACCACATAGTGACTGACTAATACCCCCATACTGTTACTGAATAATACCCACATACTGTTACTGAATAATACCGCCACACCATAACCACATAATGACTGAATAATACCCCCATACTGTTACTGAATAATACGTCCACACCATAACCACAGTGACTGAATAATACCACCATACTGTTACTGCATAATACCTCCACACCATAACTACATAGTGACTGAATAATACCCCCATACTGTTACTGAATAATACCGCCACACCATAACCACATAGTGACTGAATAATACCCCCATACTGTTACTGAATAATACCTCCACACCATAACTACAGTGACTGAATAATACACTCATACTGTTACTGAATAATACCCCCCACGCCATAACCACATAGTGACTGTATAATACCCCCATACTGTTACTAAATAATACCTCCACACCATAACCACATAGTGACTGAATAATACCCACATACTGTTACTGAATAATACCACCACACCATAATCACATAGTGACTGAATAATATCCCCATATTGTTACTGAATAATACCACCCCACCATAACCACATAGTGACTGAATAATACCCCATACTGTTACTGAATAATACCTCCACACCATAACCACATAGTGACTGAATAATACCTCCATACTGTTACTGAATAATACCACCACACCATAACCACATAGTGACTGAATAATACCCCCATACTGTTACTGAATAATACCACTACACCATAACCACATAGTGACTGAATAATACCACCATACTGTTACTGAATAATACCACCCCACCATAACCACATAGTGACTGAATAATACCCCCATACTGTTACTGAATAATACCACCACACCATAACCACATAGTGACTGAATAATACCCCCATACTGTTACTGAATAATACCACCACACCATAACCACATAGGGACTGAATAATACCCCCATACTGTTACTGAATAATACCACCACACCATAACCACATAGTGACTGAATAATACCCCCATACTGTTACTGAATAATACCACCACACCATAACCACATAGTGACTGAATAATACCCCCGTACTGTTACTGAATAATACCACCACACCATAATCACATAGTGACTGAATAATACCACCATACTGTTACTGAATAATACCTCCACACCATAACCTCATAGTGACTGAATAATACCCCATACTGTTACTGAATAATACCTCCACACCATAACCACATAGTGACTGAATAATACCCCCATACTGTTACTGAATAATACCACCACACCATAACCACATAGTGACTGAATAATACCTCCATACTGTTACTGAATAATACCACCACACCATAACCACATAGTGACTGAATAATACCCCCGTACTGTTACTGAATAATACCACCACACCATAATCACATAGTGACTGAATAATACCACCATACTGTTACTGAATAATACCACCCCACCATAACCACATAGTGACTGAATAATACCCCATACTGTTACTGAATAATACCTCCACACCATAACCACATAGTGACTGAATAATACCCCCATACTGTTACTGAATAATACCGCCACACCATAACCACATAGTGACTGAATAATACACCTGTACTGTTACTGAATAATACCACCACACCATAACCACATAGTGACTGAATAATATCCCCATACTGTTACTGAATAATATCCCCATACTGTTACTGAATAATACCGCCACACCATAACCACATAGTGACTGAATAATACACCTGTACTGTTACTGAATAATACCACCACACCATAACCAAATAGTGACTGAATAATACCCCCATACTGTTACTGATTAATACGTCCACGCCATAACCACATAGTGACTGAATAATATCCCCATACTGTTACTGAATAATACCCCCACACCATAACCACATAGTGACTGAATAATACCCACATACTGTTACTGAATAATACCACCACACCATAACCACATAGTGACTGTATAATACCCCCATACTGTTACTGAATAATACCGCCACACCATAACCACATAGTGACTGAATAATACCCCCATACTGTTACTGAATAATGCCCCCACACCATAACCACATAGTGACTGAATAATACCACCATACTGTTACTGAATAATACTGCCACACCATAACCACATTGTGACTGAATAATACCCCCATACCGTTACTGAATAATACCCCCCACACCATAACCACATAGTGACTGAATAATACCACCACACCATAACCACATAGTGACTGAATAATACCCCCGTACTGTTACTGAATAATATCCCCACACCATGACCACATAGTGACTGAATAATACCCCCATACTGTTACTGAATAATACGTCCACGCCATAACCACATAGTGACTGAATAATACCTCCATACTGTTACTGAATAATACCACCACACCATAACCACATAGTGACTGAATAATACCCCCATACTGTTACCGAATAATACCGCCACACCATAACCACATAGTGACTGAATAATACCCCCATACTGTTACTGAATAATACCACCACACCATAACCACATAGTGACTGAATAATACATCCATACTGTTACTGATTAATACGTCCACGCCATAACCACATAGTGACTGAATAATATCCCCATACTGTTACTGAATAATACCACCACCATAACCACATAGTGACTGAATAATACCCCCATACTGTTACCGAATAATACCACCACACCATAACCACATAGTGACTGAATAATACCCCCGTACTGTTACTGAATAATACCTCCACACCATAACCACATAGTGACTGAATAATACCCCCATACTGTTACTGAATAATACCACCACACCATAACTACATAGTGACTGAATAATACCCCCATACTGTTACTGAATAATACCTCCACATCATAACCACATAGTGACTGAATCATACCCCCATACTGTTACTGAATAATACCTCCACATCATAACCACATAGTGACTGAATAATACCCCCCATACTGTTACTGAATAATATCCCCATACTGTTACTGAATAATATCCCCATACTGTTACTGAATAATACCGCCACATCATAACCACATAGTGATTGAATAATATCCCCATACTGTTACTGAATAATATCCCCATACTGTTACTGAATAATACCGCCAAATCATAACCACATAGTGATTGAATAATATCCCCATACTGTTACTGAATAATACCGCCACATCATAACCACATAGTGATTGAATAATACCACCATACTGTTACTGATTAATACGTCCACGCCATAACCACATAGTGACTGAATAATACCACCATACTGTTACTGAATAATACGTCCACACCATAACCACATAGTGACTGAATAATACCACCATACTGTTACTGAATAATACCACCACACCATAACTACATAGTGACTGAATAATACCCCCATACTGTTACTGAATAATACCTCCACATCATAACCACATAGTGACTGAATCATACCCCCATACTGTTACTGAATAATACCTCCACATCATAACCACATAGTGACTGAATAATACCCCCCATACTGTTACTGAATAATATCCCCATACTGTTACTGAATAATATCCCCATACTGTTACTGAATAATACCGCCACATCATAACCACATAGTGATTGAATAATATCCCCATACTGTTACTGAATAATATCCCCATACTGTTACTGAATAATACCGCCAAATCATAACCACATAGTGATTGAATAATATCCCCATACTGTTACTGAATAATACCGCCACATCATAACCACATAGTGATTGAATAATACCCCCATACTGTTACTGAATAATACCCCCACACCATAACCACATAGTGACTGAATAATACCACCATACTGTTACTGATTAATACGTCCACGCCATAACCACATAGTGACTGAATAATACCACCATACTGTTACTGAATAATACTGCCACAGCATAACCACATAGTGACTGAATAATACCCCCATACTGTTACTGAATAATACCGCCACACCATAACCACATAGTGACAATAATACCCCCATACTGTTACTGAATAATACCGCCACACCATAACCACATAGTGACTGAATAATATCCCCATACTGTTACTGAATAATACCTCCACACCATAACCACATAGTGACTAAATAATACCCCCATACTGTTACTGAATAATACCGCCACACCATAACCACATAGTGACTGAATAATACCCCCATACTGTTACTGAATAATACCACCATAACCACATAGTGACTGAATAATACCCCCATACTGTTACTGAATAATACCACCACACCATAACCACATAGTGACTGACTAATACCCCCATACTGTTACTGAATAATACCACCACACCATAACCACATAGTGACTGAATAATACCCCCATACTGTTACTGAATAATACCACCATAACCACATAGTGACTAAATAATACCCCCGTACTGTTACTGAATAATACCACCACACCATAACCACATAGTGACTGAATAATATCCCCATACTGTTACTGAATAATATCCCCATACTGTTACTGAATAATACCCCCATACTGTTACTGAATAATACCCCCATACTGTTTCTGAATAATACCGCCACACCATAACCACATAGTGACTGAATAATACCCCCCATACTGTTACTGAATAATATCCCCATACTGTTACTGAATAATACCACCACACCATAACCACATAGTGACTGAATAATACCCCCATACTGTTACTGAATAATATCCCCATACTGTTACTGAATAATACCCCCATACTGTTACTGAATAATACCGCCACATCATAACCACATAGTGATTGAATAATACCCCCATACTGTTACTGAATAATACCCCCATACTGTTACTGAATAATACCGCCACACCATAACCACATAGTGACTGAATAATACCCCCATACTGTTACTGAATAATACCACCATAACCACATAGTGACTGAATAATACCCCCGTACTGTTACTGAATAATACCACCACACCATAACCACATAGTGACTGAATAATACCCCCATACTGTTACTGAATAATATCCCCATACTGTTACTGAATAATACCCCCATACTGTTACTGAATAATACCCCCATACTGTTTCTGAATAATACCGCCACACCATAACCACATAGTGACTGAATAATACCCCCCATACTGTTACTGAATAATACCGTCACACCATAACTACATAGTGACTGACTAATACCCCCATACTGTTACCGAATAATACCGCCACACCATAACCTCATAGTGACTGAGTAATACCCCCATACTGTTTCTGAATAATACCACCACACCATAACCACATAGTGACTGAATAATACCCCCATACTGTTACTGAATAATACCGCCACACCATAACCACATAGTGACTGAATAATACCCCCCATACTGTTACTGAATAATATCCCCATACTGTTACTGAATAATATCCCCATACTGTTACTGAATAATACCGCCACATCATAACCACATAGTGACTGAATAATACCCCCATACTGTTACTGAATAATACCTCCACACCATAACTACATAGTGACTGAATAATACATCCATACTGTTACTGAATAATGCCCCCACACCATAACCCCATAGTGACTGTATAATACCACCATACTGTTACTGAATAATACCACCACACCATAACCACATAGTGACTGAATAATACCCCCATACTGTTACTGAATAATACCCCCATACTGTTACTGAATAATACCTCCATACTGTTATTGAATAATACCCCCATACTGTTACTGAATAATACCCCCATACTGTTATTGAATAATACCTCCACACCATAACCACATAGTGACTGTATAATACCACCATACTGTTACTGAATAATACCGCCACACTATGACCATATATTACCACCACATAGTGAAAGAATAATACCACCATACTGTTACTAAATAAAATCTACTATACAAAGACCACCATACAGTGTCCTTATAGTGGTAGATACCAGTCCTACACATGCACTCGGCAGACCATAATAGTGAATACGGTACAGTTATATATAGTGACTCACAGGGGACATCTTCTGTGATTGGAGTAATTCACTTTTTCTTTTCATCTTGCTAAGACCGCCATGACGACTTCTCCCGGCCATGACTTGTCTTTGCAGAATATACAGCACAGACGTCTTTGGCTCCTTGATTTTACAGCACCCACCCTACATCTTCCCAACCCTCTACAAAAACGCACCATCCAAAGTGCCGTAGATAGTAACAATGCCATCTTGGTGCCCTACACTGTAATATAACCTCCTAAACCGTAATAGCTCCTAATTTAGGCCCCGCACAGTTGGGTCAGTTCACATCTAGCGTAAATACTGTGGATTTTCGTCAACGGATTACATTGCGGAAAATCCTCAGCAAAATAATACAGTAGCAGCAAAGTGGATGAGATTTGAACAAATCTCCACACGCTGCGTAAATGCTGAGCAGAAAAAACCCTTAGAAATGGACATGCGGTGCGTTTTTTTTATTCCGCAGCATGTCAATTGTATTTGCGTAAATGCTGCTTATTTGTTGCGGGATTGCCCCATCGAATTAAATTGGGAGGTAAATCCTGCAACAAGTAGTAGATGATACTTTTTTTGCACGTCGGAATGCGATTCTGCCGCAAAAAATTAGACTCAGAAAAAAAAAATCTTATACTTACCCAGAATTCTTTGGTTTTTTTCATCCAGGCCAGCCTCCTGGGATCAGGGTATCCCATGTGACCGCTTCAGCCAATCACAGGCTGCAGAAAGTCTGGACGCGTCGCCATGGTAAGTATCTTTTTTTTTTTTTTTTATGTGCCATTTTCCGCAGCCAACATTCCGTCCGGAAAACTGCACCACAATTTGTTGCATTTTTTTTTCTACGGAATTCCCTCCTGCGCGTAGGGCGGATATGCGGTGTGCTTTACGCAGAGTGTCTGCCCTGTGTGAACATACTGTTATAGTGCTCCTTTTTGTGTCCCACACAGTAATAGTGGATCACTATTAGAAAAAAAAGTGGAGTAAAAAAACTGCACTAAAAACTGCATCAAAGGTTTGTGTGTGATCCTGGCCTAATAGCTCTCCTTTAGGTCACGAACAGTAATAGTTCCCCCACACAGTAGTAAGGCCCCCCTCTGTGCACCGACACAGTAGTAGTCCCCTTTTGTGCTTTTATATAGTTGTATGACCCTATAAAGTAGTTATGTGCCCCCATAAAGTAGTTATGTGCCCCCATAAAGTAGTTATGTGCCCCATAAAGTAGTTATGTGCCCCCATAAAGTAGTTATGTGCCCCCATAAAGTAGTTATGTGCCCCCATAAAGTAGTTATGTGCCCCCATAAAGTAGTTATGTGCCCCCATAAAGTAGTTATGTGCCCCCATAAAGTAGTTATGTGTCCCCATAAAGTAGTTATGTGTCCCCATAAAGTAGTTATGTGTCCCCATAAAGTAGTTATGTGCCCCTCTAAAGTAGTTATGTGCCCCCATAAAGTAGTTATGCGCCCCCATAAAGTAGTTATGCGCCCCCATAAAGTAGTTATGTGCCCCATAAAGTAGTTATGTGGCCTTATAAAGTAGTTATGTGCCCCCATAAAGTAGTTATGTGCCCCCATAAAGTAGTTATGTGCCCCCATAAAGTAGTTATGTGCCCCCATAAAGTAGTTATGTGCCCCCATAAAGTAGTTATGTGCCCCCATATAGTAGTTATGTGCCCCCATAATGTAGTTATGTGCCCCCATAAAGTAGTTATGTGCCCCCATAAAGTAGTTATGTGCCCCCATATAGTAGTTATGTGCCCCCATAAAGTAGTTATGTGCCCCCATAAAGTAGTTATGTGCCCCCATAATGTAGTTATGTGCCCCCATAAAGTAGTTATGTGCCCCCATATAGTAGTTATGTGCCCCCATAATGTAGTTATGTGCCCCCATATAATAGTTAGGCCCTCCATCCATTAATATTCTTTAAAGAGAAAAGAAACTTCACCTCAAGCCCCATGGGGAGTTCTGCAGTGGGTTAATGAACACTGATACAACCCTATTGAAGGGGCTGAGGGGGCGGAGCTGATGGGCGGGGCATGACACAGGGACTTTCCTATAAGTGTTCTCTGAATCCCTGTGTCACTTACTAAGCAAAATGCACCAGAATTATATCCCAAATGGTGCTGGATAAAAAGCGGTCGCATGTCGTGCGCTAAATTTTATGTTTTTTTTAAAGCTTTTACTCCTGAAAAATGCAAATAAAAAGGGGTGTGGCTTAAAGGAGTTGTAAATTGCAGCATATTTATTAAAGATATGCGTCATTTTTCGACACAAATGATTGGTGTACATGATTGTAGCCGTGCCATGAAATGTGTCTAACATCCCTCGCGAATTGCGCCATTTTATTTTACTTTGTGCCTCTTACGACACTATTCATATCCGTTCTGCCTCGGTTATTTCTTTAAGCTCCGAGAAGTTCTTACATATCCCCGGAATGAGGTCAGGACTGGTAATTGGGCTCCTCACGCTGACTTTTACCCTGCGTAATGCGGGCACGCTCCGGTGTAGGCGCAGCGTCTTGTCAGGTGAGCTGGTAACGTTATCCCAGGCCCCGTATTATGTAACGCAGCTCATGAAAAATTGATTTTCACTAAGAAAACTGCATTTGTTTTCCATTCCAGCAGAGAAACTAGGACTTGTTCTCATCAGGGCCGGAGCCGCGAGCAGCAGAGTGGAGGCCGCGTCAATACAACACGTGTCCCGGCGGGGGAAGCCGCAAAATGTTTTCTTAGAGGGGTTGTCCAGGAATTTACATTGATGGCTTATTCTTAGGAAATGTTATCAAAGCGTAAAAGTTTAGACTCCTGGAAACTCCACAGACCAACAAGCGCCGCGGCTCCTTTATTGTAGTACCAGGCGCTTCCGAACTTGTGGCTGTGTCCGGTACTGCAGCTGAAACAAACAATACAAAAGGCGCTACATAGTGTAATAAATGTATCAATAAAAGTGGCCAGTAATATTCCTATGGTCGGAGTGAAAAGATTCGCGCTCACCAAACCGAGTTGGGCAACAAACAGGGGAAACTCTGGTATGAACGCGTGAGTCGGAGCCTTTCCTCCGGTTAGCGTGGTTGCTGCACCACCTGCAGAACTCGTTCACGAGACCTCAAGGAATCAATCGAATAAAACGAAAAAGACAGGATCTATCGGTCGCCGCCAACCAGACTTAGAGTGCGAGGAATCATAAAACCATAATTGACCAATGTACAACGCGTTTCGCAGTCGGTCTAACTTTTTCTTCATCTGGTACTGCAGCGGAGCCTCATTCAAGTGAATGGGGCTGAGCTTGGGATGATGTCACGTGATGTACGGAAGCGCCTGTGACGGGACTTCAGCATTCCAGCAGTCAACGAGGCCCCTTGATTTTGCTGATCGGTGGGGGGCCCTATCCTAAGCCTAGGCAATTAATGGAAATTCCTGGAAAACCCGTTCAAAGGGAAACAATCACCAGGACAGGTTCCCCTTTATGTGTATTACACCTTAACCCCCATAATATTGGGGGCATGGTTGCAAATGGCGCCAAACAGCTTGGAAAATGGCTTGTCATATAAGCTCCTCCCCTCTGTCTGGGGGTCTGAAGTCGAGTCAGGGGGGTGGAGCCTACATCTTTTGGCACTTTAAGGGGACTCTTATTGGAAGTGATTGCACCACTTAGCTCTAGTAGACGACCAAACACATTCAGCATTTGCCCCTTTGTCTTGAGGAATGGTGCGGGTCTATGCTCAGTGACTCCCCCGCCCCTCCATGTTATAGGCTGACAAGTCTGTATGGTATGTCAAAGGATGATTTGAGGTGGAATTCCCCTTTAAGGCACCTTGGCATGGTCTACAGTCTTAGACCTTGTTGGCTAATAGCACTGATCCCCGGTGATGAGGAGAAGCCGCGTCCTGCCGCGTTTTAGAGCGTGACTTGTGTTCCGGGTCGAGGACGCGGCGCTGGGATAAATAATTGATACACCATAAATAAATAATAAAATGGAACAAATTAAACTGCGATAAAGTTGTACTCGCTCCTGACACTTATTGTCTGCCGTACACGGCTCTGCTACATCCCCGTGTGTTTTCCTAGAAGGCAGAGACGAGGCAACAAAATACGGCTCTGCAGGAAAAATATCAATTCTCTACTTTTAACCCTGCGGTGATATTAAAATTCTTTGCCGAGTGGAATGGGAAAGAAACAACAATTCCTACATTGTTTTTTTGGGTTTCGTTTTTATGGCGTTCACCGTGAGGTAAAAACAAAATGTGACGTTTATTGCGCAGGTCAATACGATGACGGCGATACCAAATTTCTGTAGTTTTTTTTTTAATGTTTTTTACTTTTTATTCCGTTTTTCTTTGAAGATGAGGTGACCAAAGAAACAGTGCCCCTCCCCCCCACTTTTTAATGGCTTGGATGCGGTGGTCGCAATTGACCGCGGTATCAAAGGGGCTAAATGGGAGGAATCGTATTCATCTGCGATCCCGCTCGTTGCGCTGAAGCGTTGACTGCAACTTGAGGGTATGTTCACACGGCTTTTTTTCGGGCCGAAAAATCGGAAGCAGAACGCCTCCAAACATCTGCCCATTGAATTCAATAGGGAAAATAGTGTTTCGTTCAGCCCCGCAAGAAGGAGCGCGTCACTTCTTGAGCTGTTTTTGGAGTTGTTTTTCATTGGGTCAATTGAAAAACAGCTCCAAAAATGTCTAAAAAAAAAGCCCTCAAAAACCGTTTTCAGCTTCATCAAGGTTTGACTTGGCGTGTGAACATAGCCTTAGGCTGACACGCACATCTGAAGGAGTGGGCTGAGCCCATGAGCCGGCTCCATACTTTCGCTCTATATATATATATATATATATATGGCGGGTGTCGGGAAGGGGTTAAGAGTGGGGACTGGAAGATTGCAAAGGAACAACCGAAGCATCACTACGGTGCGAGGACCCCACATACAGCACCACAGATCTCAGCTTCCATTTTAACTCCATTTTAAAATCATTTCAAGGTAGGAGAAGACAAAGCAAGAGCGAATGAAGCTCTAAGGTATAAGAACCCTCCATACAGGACCTCAAAACTCATCTTCCTGGACCCTATATCTATGACTTCAAGAGAGAGAGAGAGGTACAAGATTACAAAGTGACAACCACCTCATCTCTAGGATATAAATCCACAAACAGCACCTTAGATCTCAGCTTCCTAGAATTACACAAGAAGCAGTATATCATTCAATCGATCCAAAACGATCGCTGCTTCACGTCCCCCGGGGGGGGGACTAATAAAAACAAGTAAATAACAGTTAAATAAAGATTTTTTTAATGTTCCAAAAAAATCTTAAAAGTTTTTAAAAAAAACTTTTCCCCTTTTTTTCTTAAATCTTGAAAATGTTAAAAACAATAAAAGTTAACATAACTGGTATCGCCGCGTGCGTAAAAGTCTGAACGATCACAATATGGCGTTGTTTAACCCGCTCAGAGAACGCCGTAAAAAACAATATATATATAAAACACGCAAATTGCTGGTTTTTGGTCTCCTTAGCGCTCCAAAAAAAGTGATCAAAAAGTGGCATATACCCCAAAATGGTATCGGTGAAAACTACAGCTCGCCCCGCAATATTTAAGCCCTCACATCGCGAAATTGATGGAAAAATAAAAAGTTCTGGCGCTCAGAATACGGCGACACAAAGCATTTTTTTATTTAGCAAATAGTTTTTTTAAAAGTGGTAAAATTTGATAAATTTGGTATCGCCGTAATCGTATCAACCTGTAAAATAAGGTGAATTTGTCGTTTTTACCTCCTGATGGACGCCGTAAAAACAAAAACCCCCACAAAAATGGCGTAATCACTGTTTTTTGCCCATTTCACCCCACAAATATGTTTTTTTTCAGCTTCCCAGTACATTATGCGGTACAATAAATGGTGTCATGAAAAACTACAGAAAACAAGCCCTGGAAGAAATAAAAAAGTTATGGCTTTTGGAAAGCGCGGAGAAAAAAAATAAAAAAAATCAAATTGGCCGTGTTTTTAAGGGGTTAAAGAAATGTGAAGAAGATTGCGGACAAGAACTCATCTACCTGGGCCCCTGTGACGATGACTTCAAGAAAGAGGGGTACAAGATTACAGCGAAAACGAAAGCAGCTCTATAGTGTGAGACCCTACAAACAGCAGCTAAGATCTCAGTTTCCTGGACTACGGCTTCAAGGGAAGGAAGTGAAAGATCGCACAGGGACGTCTGAACCAGCCTTGTCCTCCAGAGATCGCAACGTGATCTAGTGAAGCGCCGCAATGTGAAGATCCCACATACAGCAGAATCAATCTCAGCTCCCTAGACCCATGTGAATGTGACTTTAAATGGAGGGGACTGATATATTTCAAAGGGACAGCAAAAGCAATGAGAACCCAACGTACAGCTGCTTAAATCTCAGCTTCTTAGAACCCTGTGAATAGGGAGGTGAGGGATAAATTATAAAAGGGACAACTAAAGTGTAAGGAATCCGCATACAGCAGCTTAGATCTCAGCTTCCTAGAACAGGAGACCAAAGTGGAATATTGTTAAATGACTGAGCTGTGGATGGTGGAGAAGAAATGATTTACACTGCATGATTGAGGGTGGAGTTGCCCTTTAAGACCGATTTGGCCGAGGAATAAAACTCAATTACTGATAATAAATGAGGGATTTAAGACTGACATTTCCATAAACGCAAAATCCATCTCGTCCTCCGCGCCCTCATACCCGGGTACACGCCTTGTGGGGGTTCCCTCTAATTCCAGGGGAGGTTGAGTTTTATTTCTGAGCTGAAAGTCTCAGGACCGATAAGGGTGAAATGCTCTGCAGATGCATAGAGAGGTCAGTGAAGAGAAAGGTGCAATGCTCTGCAGGTCTCCAGAAAGGTCAGTGATGTAATAATCTGCAGATTGTAATAAACTTTTAATAAATCTCCAGTGTTCGGGTTTAGTGAATAATTTCTGACCGTGTTATACAATGGACAGGGCGTAGTGAAGAGTGATGAAAGGGTTAACCTCCGCCTGACAACATACAAGCCGCTTACCCGGGCATGAGAGCAGGTGGGATGTAGGTGGCATTGTTTTGGGTGATGAGGGTGCCTGCGCTCCTGGAAGCCATCTGTCTGCTGCAACTCTGTAATGGGATTCACAGGGAAATCCAAGACCCCGGCAGCGGCCGCTCCTTATTGTTACTACACCGTCATAAGTACGAGAGTCACAACAAAGCGTCACCGAGCAACAACACTCCCCGGTGATGTCACAATGTATGCTACTACTACTGTATATACACCCTGCAGGTAACACAGTCCAACAACTACTATACTACAGCCGGTGATGTCACACTGTATACTACTACTACTGTATATACACACTGCAGGTAACACAGTCCAACAACTACTAGACTACAGCCGGTGATGTCACACTGTATATTACTGCTACTGTATATACACCCTGCATGTAACACA
This sequence comes from Rhinoderma darwinii, assembly GCF_050947455.1. NCBI lineage: Eukaryota > Metazoa > Chordata > Amphibia > Anura > Rhinodermatidae > Rhinoderma > Rhinoderma darwinii. The sequence continues at coordinate 8,886,596 of NC_134690.1, read as the reverse complement.
GTCCAACAACTACTAGACTACAGCCGGTGATGTCACACTGTATACTACTACTACTGTATATACACACTGCAGGTAACACAGTCCAACAACTACTAGACTACAGCCGGTGATGTCACACTGTATACTACTACTACTACTGTATATACACCCAGCAGGTAACACAGTCCAACAACTACTAGACTACTGCCGGTGATGTCACACTGTATATTACTACTACTGTATATACACCCTGCATGTAACACAGCACAACAACTACTAGACTACAGCCGGTGATGTCACACTGTATATTACTACTACTGTATATACACCCTGCATGTAACACAGTCCAACATCTACTAGACTACAGCCGGTGATGTCACACTGTATACTACTACTACTGTATATACACCCTGCATTTAACACAGTCCAACATCTACTAGACTACAGCCGGTGATGTCACTCTGTATATTACTACTACTGTATATACACCCTGCAGGTAACACAGTCCAACATCTACTAGACTACAGCCGGTGATGTCACACTGTATACTACTACTACTACTGTATATAGACCCTGCAGGTAACACAGTCCAACAACTACTAGACTACAGCCGGTGATGTCACACTGTATACTACTACTACTGTATATACACCCTGCATGTAACACAGTCCAACAACTACTATACTACAGCCGGTGATGTCACACTGTATATTACTACTACTGTATATACACCCTGCATGTAACACAGTCCAACAACTACTATACTACAGCCGGTGATGTCACACTGTATATTACTACTACTGTATATACACCCTGCAGGTAACACAGTCCAACCACTACTAGACTACAGCCGGTGATGTAACACTGTATACTACTACTACTACTACTGTATATAGACCCTGCAGGTAACACAGTCCAACAACTACTAGACTACTGCCGGTGATGTCACACTGTATATTACTACTACTGTATATACACCCTGCATGTAACACAGCACAACAACTACTAGACTACAGCCGGTGATGTCACACTGTATATTACTACTACTGTATATACACCCTGCATGTAACACAGTCCAACATCTACTAGACTACAGCCGGTGATGTCACACTGTATATTACTACTACTGTATATACACACTGCAGGTAACACAGTCCAACAACTACTAGACTACAGCCGGTGATGTCACACTGTATACTACTACTACTACTGTATATACACCCAGCAGGTAACACAGTCCAACAACTACTAGACTACTGCCGGTGATGTCACACTGTATATTACTACTACTGTATATACACCCTGCATGTAACACAGCACAACAACTACTAGACTACAGCCGGTGATGTCACACTGTATATTACTACTACTGTATATACACCCTGCATGTAACACAGTCCAACATCTACTAGACTACAGCCGGTGATGTCACACTGTATACTACTACTACTGTATATACACCCTGCATTTAACACAGTCCAACATCTACTAGACTACAGCCGGTGATGTCACTCTGTATATTACTACTACTGTATATACACACTGCAGGTAACACAGTCCAACAACTACTAGACTACAGCCGGTGATGTCACACTGTATACTACTACTACTACTGTATATAGACCCTGCAGGTAACACAGTCCAACAACTACTAGACTACAGCCGGTGATGTCACACTGTATATTACTACTACTGTATATACACCCTGCATGTAACACAGTCCAACAACTACTATACTACAGCCGGTGATGTCACACTGTATATTACTACTACTGTATATACACCCTGCAGGTAACACAGTCCAACCACTACTAGACTACAGCCGGTGATGTAACACTGTATACTACTACTACTACTACTGTATATAGACCCTGCAGGTAACACAGTCCAACAACTACTAGACTACTGCCGGTGATGTCACACTGTATATTACTACTACTGTATATACACCCTGCATGTAACACAGCACAACAACTACTAGACTACAGCCGGTGATGTCACACTGTATATTACTACTACTGTATATACACCCTGCATGTAACACAGTCCAACATCTACTAGACTACAGCCGGTGATGTCACACTGTATATTACTACTACTGTATATACACCCTGCATGTAACACAGTCCAACATCTACTAGACTACAGCCGGTGATGTCACTCTGTATATTACTACTACTGTATATACACCCTGGATGTAACACAGCACAACAACTACTAGACTACAGCCGGTGATGTCACACTGTATACTACTACTACTGTATATACACCCTGCAGGTAACACAGTCCTACAACTACTAGACTACAGCCGGTGATGTCACACTGTATATTACTACTACTACTACTACTGTATATACACCCTGCATGTAACACAGTCTAACAACTACTAGACTACAGCCGGTGATGTCAGACTGTATACTACTACTACTACTACTGTATATACACTCTGCATGTAACACAGTCCAACAACTACTAGACTACAGCCGCTGATGTCACACTGTATATTACTACTACTGTATATACACCCTGCATGTAACATAGTCCAACAACTACTAGACTACTGCCGGTGATGTCACACTGTATATTACTACTACTGTATATACATCCTGCAGGTAACACAGTCCAACAACTACTAGACTACAGCCGGTGATGTCACAATGTATGCTACTACTACTGTATATACACCCTGCAGGTAACACAGTCCAACAACTACTAGACTACAGCCGGTGATGTCACAATGTATGCTACTACTACTGTATATACACCCTGCAGGTAACACAGTCCAACAACTACTAGATTACAGCCGGTGATGTCACACTGTATATTACTACTACTGTATATACACCCTGCATGTAACACAGTCCAACAACTACTATACTACAGCCGGTGATGTCACACTGTATATTACTACTACTGTATATACACCCTGCAGGTAACACAGTCCAACCACTACTAGACTACAGCCGGTGATGTAACACTGTATACTACTACTACTACTACTACTGTATATAGACCCTGCAGGTAACACAGTCCAACAACTACTAGACTACTGCCGGTGATGTCACACTGTATATTACTACTACTGTATATACACCCTGCATGTAACACAGCACAACAACTACTAGACTACAGCCGGTGATGTCACACTGTATATTACTGCTACTGTATATACACCCTGCATGTAACACAGTCCAACATCTACTAGACTACAGCCGGTGATGTCACTCTGTATATTACTACTACTGTATATACACTCTGGATGTAACACAGCACAACAACTACTAGACTACAGCCGGTGATGTCACACTGTATACTACTACTACTGTATATACACCCTGCAGGTAACACAGTCCTACAACTACTAGACTACAGCCGGTGATGTCACACTGTATATTACTACTACTACTACTACTGTATATACACCCTGCATGTAACACAGTCTAACAACTACTAGACTACAGCCGGTGATGTCACACTGTATACTACTACTACTACTACTGTATATACACCCTGCAGGTAACACAGCACAACAACTACTAGACTACAGCCGGTGATGTCACACTGTATACTACTACTACTGTATATACACCCTGCATGTAACACAGTCCAACAACTACTAGACTACAGCCGGTGATGTCACACTGTATACTACTACTACTGTATATACACCCTGCAGGTAACACAGTCCAACCACTACTAGACTACAGCCGGTGATGTCACACTGTATATTACTACTACTGTATATACACCCTGCAGGTAACACAGTCCAACATCTACTAGACTACAGCCGGTGATGTCACACTGTATATTACTGCTACTGTATATACACCCTGCATGTAACACAGTCCAACATCTACTAGACTACAGCCGGTGATGTCACTCTGTATATTACTACTACTGTATATACACCCTGCAGGTAACACAGTCCAACCACTACTAGACTACAGCCGGTGATGTAACACTGTATACTACTACTACTACTACTGTATATAGACCCTGCAGGTAACACAGTCCAACAACTACTAGACTACAGCCGGTGATGTCACACTGTATATTACTACTACTGTATATACACCCTGCATGTAACACAGCACAACAACTACTAGACTACAGCCGGTGATGTCACACTGTATACTACTACTACTGTATATACACCCTGCAGGTAACACAGTCCTACAACTACTAGACTACAGCCGGTGATGTCACACTGTATATTACTACTACTACTACTACTGTATATACACCCTGCATGTAACACAGTCTAACAACTACTAGACTACAGCCGGTGATGTCACACTGTATACTACTACTACTACTACTGTATATACACCCTGCAGGTAACACAGTCCTACAACTACTAGACTACAGCCGGTGATGTCACACTGTATACTACTACTACTGTATATACACTCTGCATGTAACACAGTCCAACAACTACTAGACTACAGCCGGTGATGTCACACTGTATATTACTACTACTGTATATACACCCTGCATGTAACATAGTCCAACAACTACTAGACTACTGCCGGTGATGTCACACTGTATATTACTACTACTGTATATACATCCTGCAGGTAACACAGTCCAACAACTACTAGACTACAGCCGGTGATGTCACAATGTATGCTACTACTACTGTATATACACCCTGCATGTAACACAGTCCAACATCTACTAGACTACAGTCGGTGATGTCACTCTGTATATTACTACTACTGTATATACACCCTGCATGTAACACAGTCCAACATCTACTAGACTACAGCCGGTGATGTCACACTGTATATTACTACTACTGTATATACACGCTGCATGTAACACAGCACAACAACTACTAGACTACAGCCGGTGATGTCACACTGTATACTACTACTACTGTATATACACCCTGCAGGTAACACAGTCCTACAACTACTAGACTACAGCCGGTGATGTCACACTGTATATTACTACTACTACTACTACTGTATATACACCCTGCATGTAACACAGTCTAACAACTACTAGACTACAGCCGGTGATGTCACACTGTATACTACTACTACTACTACTGTATATACACCCTGCAGGTAACACAGTCCTACAACTACTAGACTACAGCCGGTGATGTCACACTGTATACTACTACTACTGTATATACACTCTGCATGTAACACAGTCCAACAACTACTAGACTACAGCCGGTGATGTCACACTGTATATTACTACTACTGTATATACACCCTGCATGTAACATAGTCCAACAACTACTAGACTACTGCCGGTGATGTCACACTGTATATTACTACTACTGTATATACATCCTGCAGGTAACACAGTCCAACAACTACTAGACTACAGCCGGTGATGTCACAATGTATGCTACTACTACTGTATATACACCCTGCAGGTAACACAGTCCAACAACTACTAGACTACAGTCGGTGATGTCACAATGTATGCTACTACTACTGTATATACACCCTGCATGTAACACAGTCCAACAACTACTAGATTACAGCCGGTGATGTCACACTGTATATTACTACTACTGTATATACACCCTGCATGTAACACAGTCCAACAACTACTATACTACAGCCGGTGATGTCACACTGTATATTACTACTACTGTATATACACCCTGCAGGTAACACAGTCCAACCACTACTAGACTACAGCCGGTGATGTAACACTGTATACTACTACTACTACTACTACTGTATATAGACCCTGCAGGTAACACAGTCCAACAACTACTAGACTACTGCCGGTGATGTCACACTGTATATTACTACTACTGTATATACACCCTGCATGTAACACAGCACAACAACTACTAGACTACAGCCGGTGATGTCACACTGTATATTACTGCTACTGTATATACACCCTGCATGTAACACAGTCCAACATCTACTAGACTACAGCCGGTGATGTCACTCTGTATATTACTACTACTGTATATACACCCTGGATGTAACACATCACAACAACTACTAGACTACAGCCGGTGATGTCACACTGTATATTACTACTACTGTATATACACCCTGGATGTAACACAGCACAACAACTACTAGACTACAGCCGGTGATGTCACACTGTATACTACTACTACTGTATATACACCCTGCATGTAACACAGTCCAACATCTACTAGACTACAGCCGGTGATGTCACTCTGTATATTACTACTACTGTATATACACCCTGCATGTAACACAGCACAACAACTACTAGACTACAGCCGGTGATGTCACACTGTATACTACTACTACTACTGTATATACACCCTGCATGTAACACAGTCCAACAACTACTAGACTACAGCCGGTGATGTCACACTGTATATTAATACTACTGTATATATACCCTACATGTAACACAGTCCAACTACTAGACTACAGCCAGTGATGTCACACTGTATAATACTACTACTGTATATACACCCTGCATGTAACACAGTCCAACAACTACTAGACTACAGCCGGTGATGTCACATTGTATATTACTACTACTACTGTATATACACCCTGCATGTAACACAGCACAACAACTACTAGACTATAGCCGGTGATGTCACACTGTATATTACTACTACTGTATATACACCCTGCAGGTAACACAGTCCACCAACTACTAGACTATACCTGGTGATGTCACACTGTATACTACTACTACTGTATATACACCCTGCATGTAACACAGTCCAACAACTACTAGACTACACCCGGTGATGTCACACTGTATATCACTACTACTGTATACACACCCTGCAGGTAACACAGTCCAACAACTACTAGACTACAGCCGGTGATGTCACACTGTATATTACTACTACTGTACATACACCCTGCAGGTAACACAGTCCTACAACTACTAGACTACAGCCGGTGATGTAACACTGTATACTACTACTACTACTGTATATACACCCTGCATGTAACACAGTCCAACAACTACTAGACTACAGCCGGTGATGTCACACTGTATATTACTACTACTGTATATACACCCTGCATGTAACACAGTCCAACAACTACTAGACTACAGCCGGTGAAGTCACACTGTATATTACTACTACTACTGTATATACACCCTGCATGTAACACAGCACAACAACTACTAGACTACAGCCGGTGATGTCACACTGTATATTACTACTACTGTATATACACCCTGCATGTAACACAGTCCAACATCTACTAGACTACAGCCGGTGATGTCACACTGTATATTACTACTACTGTATATACACCCTGCATGTAACACAGTTCAACAACCACTAGACTACAGCCGGTGATGTCACACTGTATACTACTACTACTGTATATACACCCTGCAGGTAACACAGTCCTACAACTACTAGACTACAGCCGGTGATGTCACACTGTATACTACTACTACTGTATATACACCCTGCATGTAACACAGTCCAACAACTACTAGACTACAACCGGTGATGTCACACTGTATATTACTACTACTGTTGTATATACACCCTGCAGGTAACACAGTCCAACATCTACTAGACTACAGCCGGTGATGTCACTCTGTATACTACTATTACTGTATATACACCCTGCATGTAACAGTCCAACAACTACTAGACTACAGCCGGTGATGTCACACTGTATATTACTACTACTGTATATACACCCTGCATGTAACATAGTCCAACCACTACTAGACTACAGCCGGTGATGTAACACTGTATACTACTACTACTACTACTGTATATAGACCCTGCAGGTAACACAGTCCAACAACTACTAGACTACTGCCGGTGATGTCACACTGTATACTACTACTACTGTATATACACCCTGCATGTAACACAGTCCAACAACTACTAGACTACAGCCGGTGATGTCACACTGTATATTACTACTACTGTATATACACCCTGCATGTAACACAGTCCAACAACTACTAGACTACAGCCGGTGAAGTCACACTGTATATTACTACTACTACTGTATATACACCCTGCATGTAACACAGCACAACAACTACTAGACTACAGCCGGTGATGTCACACTGTATATTACTACTACTGTATATACACCCTGCATGTAACACAGTCCAACATCTACTAGACTACAGCCGGTGATGTCACACTGTATATTACTACTACTGTATATACACCCTGCATGTAACACAGTTCAACAACCACTAGACTACAGCCGGTGATGTCACACTGTATACTACTACTACTGTATATACACCCTGCAGGTAACACAGTCCTACAACTACTAGACTACAGCCGGTGATGTCACACTGTATACTACTACTACTGTATATACACCCTGCATGTAACACAGTCCAACAACTACTAGACTACAACCGGTGATGTCACACTGTATATTACTACTACTGTTGTATATACACCCTGCAGGTAACACAGTCCAACATCTACTAGACTACAGCCGGTGATGTCACTCTGTATACTACTATTACTGTATATACACCCTGCATGTAACAGTCCAACAACTACTAGACTACAGCCGGTGATGTCACACTGTATATTACTACTTCTGTATATACACCCTGCATGTAACAGTCCAACAACTACTAGACTACTGCCAGTGATGTCACAATGTATATTACTACTACTGTATATACACCCTGCAGGTAACACAGTCCTACAACTACTAGATTACAGCCGGTGATGTCACACTGTATATTACTACTACTGTATATACACCGTGCATGTAACACAGTCCAACAACTACTAGATTACAGCCGGTGATGTCACACTGTATACTACTACTACTGTATATACACCCTGCAGGTAACACAGTCCAACAACTACTAGACTGCAGCCGGTGATGTCACACTGTATATTACTACTACTGTATATACACCCTGCATGTAACACAGCACAACAACTACTAGACTACAGCCGGTGATGTCACACTGTATATTACTACTACTGTATATACACCCTGCATGTAACACAGTCTAACAACTACTAGACTACAGCCGGTGATGTCACACTGTATACTACTACTACTGTATATACACCCTGCAGGTAACACAGCACAACAACTACTAGACTACAGCTGGTGATGTCACACTGTATACTACTACTACTGTATATACACCCTGCATGTAACACAGTCTAACAACTACTAGACTACAGCCGATGATGTCACACTGTATACTACTACTACTGTATATACACCCTGCAGGTAACACAGTCCAACAACTACTAGACTACAGCCGGTGATGTCACACTGTATACTACTACTACTACTGTATATACACCCTGCATGTAACACAGCACAACAACTACTAGACTACAGCCGGTGATATCACACTGTATATTACTACTACTGTATATACACCCTGCAGGTAACCCAGTCCTACAACTACTAGACTACAGCCGGTGATGTCACACTGTATAATACTACTACTGTATATACACCCTGCAGGTAACACAGTCCAACAACTACTAGACTACAGCCTATGATGTCACACTGTATATTACTACTACTACTGTATATACACCCTGCATGTAACACAGTCTAACAACTACTAGACTACAGCCGGTGATGTCACACTGTATATTACTACTACTGTATATACACCCTGCATGTAACACAGTCCAACAACTACTAGACTACAGCCGGTGATATCACACTGTATACTACTACTACTGTATATACACCCTGCAGGTAACCCAGTCCTACATCTACTAGACTACAGCCGGTGATATCACACTGTATATTACTACTACTGTATATACACCCTGCAGGTAACCCAGTCCTACATCTACTAGATTACAGCCTATGATGTCACACTGTATATTACTACTACTGTATATACACCCTGCAGGTAACCCAGTCCTACATCTACTAGACTACAGCCTATGATGTCACACTGTATATTACTACTACTGTATATACACCCTGCAGGTAACCCAGTCCTACATCTACTAGACTACAGCCGGTGATGTCACACTGCATATTACTAGTACTGCATATACACCCTGCAGGTAAGAGTCCAGTAACCAGTCTGATACATTTTATTAGGTCAAGAACAGTTTTCATCCTCTGGGGGAAAAAAAATTTATATTCATTTTCACTGACAGATGCAGAGATCTTAAAAATGATACATTGAAACACAAAATCTATTAAAACGTTGCATTTATGTACATAGAACTGGACGATCCATTGAAACCACTGCACACAAAAAAATTGCTGTCTGGTCGATAAGGGGTTACAGTTGCAAATTTGTTAGACGCCTTTCACTATTCACTGTGTGGAATTTCTATTATAATGAGATTTGGAGGGGCTCAGTTTCGCCCCCTTGTGGACATTACTGGTATGTTCTTCACTGAAATGTGCCTTCTCCATAGTACTTGTTATATTCTAGGTCTCCTGTGTAGTGGTAATGACTGCGTGTCTGACCATTTACTGCATCCATTATAAACATATATAGATGTAGCAGAGCTGAATCTGTCGTTTTACTGTTATGGCATATTCTTTCATTATAACTGGTTGCGGTGGGATTATCCCTTTAAGATTATAGTATAATTAACTGGTGTACCGTATAACACCACAGATCACAGGTGGTGACCCCTTAATATTCATCCAGATCATCCTAATTTATATTCCTTGATTCTGTATGAAGAAATGTGTACACTGGTATTTACTAAAATGAGGATGTACAGATGCAGCAGAGTTGACTTGATCATTAATCTGTTATGTCAGGAGTTGTACCGGCAGTCCTATGTAACACCCAAAAAAGTACATTGGGGCAGATTTACTACTAGGTCTGCGTCATTTATCACACAAATGCGCCAAAAAGGACAGATGTTTGCGCCTCATGAGACACTTTTAAAAAGTCTGTAGAAAAGGAGGCGTGACATACTCAACTCTGCTACATCTGACACTTTTAATTCTGGCAAAAATAGGAAAAGAAGGGGGGAGGAATCCTCCAGCTCACCTGACACTGTGGGTTTGTGTCACAACTAGCGCCCGGATCCTCGTGTCGGCACACGGTCTGAAGCAGGAAAAAGATGGGTGTTTGGATCCAGCGCTGTATGCGCTTTAAAACGGAAACAAATTCCAAGTTTAATAGTCCTTGTTTAAAATTAGTCCAGAGGTATAGAGTCCAGGTATGGAAATAAGTGGGCTTTGAGGACACCACTCCCCACTTATTTCCATAGCGCTGGATCCAAACACCCATCTTTTTCCTACTTTTAATTCTGCCTTATATCACCCAGCTCTGCCACATCTAATAAACTCAGTTCTGCTACATTGAACGCACTACTACATCTGACACATTTATTTCTTGTACGCATACACACTCAGCTCTGCTACATCTGACACATTTAATTCTGCCTCATATCACCCAGATCTGCTACATCTAATAATACTCAGTTCTGCTACATTGAACGCTCTACTATTTCTGACACATTTCTTTCTTGTACGCATACACACTCAGCTCTGCTACATATGACGTAATCAGTTCTGCAACGTCTGAAAAACTCAACTCTGCTACATCTGTATTAAAGGTTATTTCTGAAAATATCAGGAAGGAAGTTGTTGGGGTTAAAATAACAGGATGGGGCATTAATCACATTTCCATAGGTCCCAGTCACAGATGCAGTGTTGTTACTGATGATAGTGATTATTATTATGGACTCATCTCACCATTTATATTCCTTTTTCCAGTGTCCTCCTCGTGGATTTTCATGCTCTGCAGTCCTCTACTGTCACATTGAGCTTCCTAGTCCATGAATAGAATGCTAGAATTTCAGTAAAGACTGACACTAACACAGGCCGAGCTGTAGGAGAGGGGGAGCAAAGGGGGAGGTAATCCTACACAACAGTACACATGTATTTGCTATTCAGGGTCTGTGGAAAGCTGGGTGACAACCCAGTAATGGCGACTATAACCAACGTCATCCGGGTAGGAGAACTCAGAAATGGCTGACACAAGATGCCGACTCAGATATTACCAGGTCTTTATTATTTTATTTAAGGGTGGGGGGGTTCTCTTTAATAAGATCCCTCCCCGTCTCTTCAGTAGGAAATAATTAGGTGTTACTGAACCGGGGAAATCGTATTATCTCTCCAAATTCTCCCTATAAACATCCCGGATTGTCATAAAAGCCACAGTCACTCCCCGCAGGAGCGTCACATCATTAGAGGGGAGGTCTGGTGAAGAACACCAAGGGAATCGCTGGAATGACAATTCCCTAATATACTGGTATTATCGGAATCCCCCTTCTCCGCTGTGTACATCGTACAAGCAAATCGTTCCCCATCACTTCCTCACACCTTCAGGGGGCGCCATAACAGTAGCATGGGTACCATTGAATTCAGGCTAAATGATTGGTTGTAGAGAAGCTTATGGGAAGACTCCAGCCCCAGAGAACGGAAGGGACCCCAGGGAATGACGGACCCCAGATAACGGGGCTTCTCTATTCAACAAGTATCGCAATGTTATCAGGGAAGGAGGGACGGCCACATAACGCCGCCATACAGTGCATCACTAAACCTCCGATACAGTGTCCATACAATGCAGTATATACAGCCCATATAATACAGTATATACAGCTTATATAACACCGCCATACATTGCAGCAATAAACCTCCTATACAGTGCCCTTACAATGCAGTATATACAGCCCATATAATACAGTATATACAGCTTATATAACACCGCCATACAGTGCAGTAATAAACCTCCTATACAGTGTCCATACAATACAGTATATACAACCCATATAATACAGTATATACAGCCCATATAATACAGTATATACAGCTTATATAACGCCGCCATACAGTGCATCACTAAACCTCCGATACAGTGTCCATACAATGCAGTATATACAGCCCATATAATACAGTATATACAGCTTATATAACACCGCCGTACAGTGCATCAATAAACCTCCTATACAGTGTCCATACAATGCAGTATATACAGCCCATATAATACAATATATACAGCTTATATAACACCGCCATACAGTGCATCAATAAACCTCCTATACAGTGTCCATACAATACAGTATATACAACCCATATAATACAGTATATACAGCCCATATAATACAGTATATACAGCTTATATAACGCCGCCATACAGTGCATCACTAAACCTCCGATACAGTGTCCATACAATGCAGTATATACAGCCTATATAATACAGTATATACAGCTTATATAACACCGCCATACAGTGAATCACTAAACCTCCGATACAGTGTCCATACAATACAGTATATACTGCCTATATAATACAGTATATACAGCTTATATAACACCGCCATACAGTGCATCAATAAACCTCCTATACAGTGTCCATACAATGCAGTATATACAGCCCATATAATACAGTATATACAGCTTATATAACACCGCCATACAGTGCATCAATAAACCTCAGATACAGTGTCCATACAATGCAATATATACAGCCCATATAATACAGTATATACAGGTTATATAACACCGCCATACAGTGCATCAATAAACCTCCTATACAGTGTCCATACAATACAGTATATACAGCCTATATAATACAGTATATACAGCTTATATAACACCGCCATACAGGGCATCAATAAACCTCCGATACAGTGTCCATACAATGCAGTATATACAGCCCATATAATACAGTATATACAGCTTATATAACACCGCCATACAGTGAATCACTAAACCTCCGATACAGTGTCCATACAATGCAGTATATACAGCCCATATAATACAGTATATACAGCCCATATAACACTGCCATACAGTGCATCAATAAACCTCCTATACAGTGCCCTTACAATGCAGTATATACAGCCCATATAATACAGTATATACAGCTTATATAACACCGCCATACAGTGCATCAATAAACCTCCGATACAGTGTCCATACAATACAGTATATACAACCCATATAATACAGTATATACAGCCCATATAATACTGTATATACAGCTTATATAACACCGCCATACAGTGCAGTAATAAACCTCCTATACAGTGTCCATACAATACAGTATATACAGCCTATATAATACAGTATATACAGCTAATATAACACCGCCATACAGTGAATCACTAAACCTCCGATACAGTGTCCATACAATGCAGTATATACAGCCTATATAATACAGTATATACAGCTTATATAACACCGCCATACAGTGAATCACTAAACCTCCGATACAGTGTCCATACAATGCAGTATATACAGCCCATATAATACAGTATATACAGCTTATATAACACCGCCATACAGTGCAGCACTAAACCTCCGATACAGTGTCCATACAATACAGTATATACAGCCCATATAATACAGTATATACAGCTTATATAACACCGCCATACAGTACATCAATAAACCTCCTATACAGTGTCCATACAATGCAGTATATACAGCCCATATAATACAGTATATACAGCTTATATAACACCGCCATACAGTGAATCACTAAACCTCCGATACAGTGTCCATACAATGCAGTATATACAGCCCATATAATACAGTATATACAGCTTATATAACACCGCCATACAGTGCAGCACTAAACCTCCGATACAGTGTCCATACAATACAGTATATACAGCCCATATATTACAGTATATACAGCTTATATAACACCGCCATACAGTGCCTCAATAAACCTCCGATACAGTGTCCATACAATGCAGTATACACAGCCCATATAATACAGTATATACAGCTTATATAACACCGCCATACAGTGCATCAATAAACCTCCGATACAGTGTCCATACAATACAGTATATACAGCTTATATAACACCGCCATACAGTGCATCAATAAACCTCCTATACAGTGTCCATACAATACAGTATATACAGCCCATATAATACAGTATATACAGCTTATATAACACCGCCATACAGTGAATCACTAAGCCTCCGATACAGTGTCCATACAATACAGTATATACAGCCTAAATAATACAGTATATACAGCTTATATAACACCGCCATACAGTGAATCACTAAACCTCCGATACAGTGTCCATACAATACAGTATATACAGCCTAAATAATACAGTATATACAGCTTATATAACACCGCCATACAGTGAATCACTAAACCTCCGATACAGTGTCCATACAATACAGTATATACAGCCTAAATAATACAGTATATACAGCTTATATAACACCGCCATACAGTGCAGCACTAAACCTCCGATACAGTGTCCATACAATGCAGTATACACAGCCCATATAATACAGTATATACAGCTTATATAACACCGCCATACAGTGCATCAATAAACCTCCGATACAGTGTCCATACAATGCAGTATACACAGCCCATATAATACAGTATATACAGCTTATATAACACCGCCATACAGTGCAGCAATAAACCTCCGATACAGTGTACATACAATGCAGTATATACAGCTTATATAACACCGCCATACAGTGCATCAATAAACCTCCTATAAAGTGTCCATACAATACAGTATATACAGCCCATATAATACAGTATATACAGCTTATATAACACCGCCATACAGTGAATCACTAAGCCTCCGATACAGTGTCCATACAATACAGTATATACAGCCCATATAATACAGTATATACAGCTTACATAACACCGCCATACAGTGCAGCACTAAACCTCCGATACAGTGTCCATACAATACAGTATATACAGCCTATATAATACAGTATATACAGCTTATATAACACCGCCATACAGTGAATCACTAAACCTCTGATACAGTGTCCATATAATACAGTATATACAGCCCATATAATACAGTATATACAGCTTATATAACACCGCCATACAGTGCATCAATAAACCTCCTATACAGTGTCTATACAATACAGTATATACAGCCTATATAATACAGTATATACAGCTTATATAGCACCGCCATACAGTGCAGCAATAAACCTCCTATACAGTGTCCATACAATGAAGTATATACAGCCTATATAATACAGTATATACAGCTTATATAACACCGCCATACAGTGCATTAATAAACCTCCTATACAGTGTCCATACAATACAGTATATACAGCCTATATAATACAGTATATACAGCTTATATAAAACTGCCATACAGTGCATCAATAAACCTCCTATACAGTGTCCATACAATACAGTATATACAGCCTATATAATACAGTATATACAGCTTATATAACACCGCCATACAGTGCAGCAATAAACCTCCTATACAGTGTCCATACAATGAAGTATATACAGCCTATATAATACAGTATATACAGCTTATATAACACCGCCATACAGTGCATCAATAAACCTCCTATACAGTGTCCATACAATACAGTATATACAGCCTATATAATACAGTATATACAGCTTATATAACACCGCCATACAGTGCAGCAATAAACCTCCTATACAGTGTCCATACAATGAAGTATATACAGCCTATATAATACAGTATATACAGCTTATATAACACCGCCATACAGTGCATTAATAAACCTCCTATACAGTGTCCATACAATACAGTATATACAGCCTATATAATACAGTATATACAGCTTATATAACACCGCCACACAGTGCAGCACTAAACCTCCGATACAGTGTCCATACAATACAGTATATACCGCTTATATAACACCGCCATACAGTGCAGCAATAAACCTCCTATACAGTGTCCATACAATGAAGTATATACAGCCTATATAATACAGTATATACAGCTTATATAACACCGCCATACAGTGCATCAATAAACCTCCTATACAGTGTCCATACAATGCAGTATATACAGCCCATATAATACAGTATATACAGCTTATATAACACTGCCATACAGTGCAGCAATAAACCTCCTATACAGTGTCCATACAATACAGTATATACAGCCTATATAATACAGTATATACAGCTTATATAACACCGCCTTACAGTGAATCACTAAACCTCCGATACAGTGTCCATACAATACAGTATATACAGCCCATATAATACAGTATATAACGCTTATATAACACCGCCATACAGTGCAGTAATAAACCTCCTATACAGTGTCCATACAATGCAGTATATACAGCCCATATAATACAATATATACAGCTTATATAACACCGCCATACAGTGCATCAATAAACCTCCTATACAGTGTCCATACAATACAGTATATACAACCCATATAATACAGTATATACAGCCCATATAATACAGTATATACAGCTTATATAACGCCGCCATACAGTGCATCACTAAACCTCCGATACAGTGTCCATACAATGCAGTATATACAGCCTATATAATACAGTATATACAGCTTATATAACACCGCCATACAGTGAATCACTAAACCTCCGATACAGTGTACATACAATACAGTATATACAGCTTATATAACACCGCCATACAGTGCAGCAATAAACCTCCTATACAGTGTCCATACAATACAGTATATACAGCTTATATAACACCGCCATACAGTGCATCAATAAACCTCCTATACAGTGTCCATACAATGCAGTATACACAGCCCATATAATACAGTATATACAGCTTATATAACACCGCCATACAGTGCATCAATAAACCTCCGATACAGTGTCCATACAATGCAGTATATACAGCCCATATAATACAGTATATACAGCCCATATAATACAGTATATACAGCCCATATAACACTGCCATACAGTGCATCAATAAACCTCCTATACAGTGCCCTTACAATGCAGTATATACAGCCCATATAATACAGTATATACAGGTTATATAACACCGCCATACAGTGCATCAATAAACCTCCGATACAGTGTCCATACAATACAGTATATACAACCCATATAATACAGTATATACAGCCCATATAATACTGTATATACAGCTTATATAACACCGCCATACAGTGCAGTAATAAACCTCCTATACAGTGTCCATACAATACAGTATATACAGCCTATATAATACAGTATATACAGCTAATATAACACCGCCATACAGTGAATCACTAAACCTCCGATACAGTGTCCATACAATGCAGTATATACAGCCTATATAATACAGTATATACAGCTTATATAACACCGCCATACAGTACATCAATAAACCTCCTATACAGTGTCCATACAATGCAGTATATACAGCCTATATAATACAGTATATACAGCTTATATAACACCGCCATACAGTACATCAATAAACCTCCTATACAGTGTCCATACAATGCAGTATATACAGCCCATATAATACAGTATATACAGCTTATATAACACCGCCATACAGTGAATCACTAAACCTCCGATACAGTGTCCATACAATGCAGTATATACAGCCCATATAATACAGTATATACAGCTTATATAACACCGCCATACAGTGCAGCAATAAACCTCCTATACAGTGTCCATACAATACAGTATATACAGCCCATATATTACAGTATATACAGCTTATATAACACCGCCATACAGTGCCTCAATAAACCTCCGATACAGTGTCCATACAATGCAGTATACACAGCCCATATAATACAGTATATACAGCTTATATAACACCGCCATACAGTGCATCAATAAACCTCCGATACAGTGTCCATACAATGCAGTATACACAGCCCATATAATACAGTATATACAGCTTATATAACACCGCCATACAGTGCATCAATAAACCTCCGATACAGTGTCCATACAATACAGTATATACAGCTTATATAACACCGCCATACAGTGCATCAATAAACCTCCTATACAGTGTCCATACAATACAGTATATACAGCCCATATAATACAGTATATACAGCTTATATAACACCGCCATACAGTGAATCACTAAGCCTCCGATACAGTGTCCATACAATACAGTATATACAGCCTAAATAATACAGTATATACAGCTTATATAACACCGCCATACAGTGAATCACTAAACCTCCGATACAGTGTCCATACAATACAGTATATACAGCCTAAATAATACAGTATATACAGCTTATATAACACCGCCATACAGTGAATCACTAAACCTCCGATACAGTGTCCATACAATACAGTATATACAGCCTAAATAATACAGTATATACAGCTTATATAACACCGCCATACAGTGCAGCACTAAACCTCCGATACAGTGTCCATACAATGCAGTATACACAGCCCATATAATACAGTATATACAGCTTATATAACACCGCCATACAGTGCATCAATAAACCTCCGATACAGTGTCCATACAATGCAGTATACACAGCCCATATAATACAGTATATACAGCTTATATAACACCGCCATACAGTGCAGCAATAAACCTCCGATACAGTGTACATACAATGCAGTATATACAGCTTATATAACACCGCCATACAGTGCATCAATAAACCTCCTATAAAGTGTCCATACAATACAGTATATACAGCCCATATAATACAGTATATACAGCTTATATAACACCGCCATACAGTGAATCACTAAGCCTCCGATACAGTGTCCATACAATACAGTATATACAGCCCATATAATACAGTATATACAGCTTATATAACACCGCCATACAGTGCAGCACTAAACCTCCGATACAGTGTCCATACAATACATTATATACAGCCTATATAATACAGTATATACAGCTTATATAACACCGCCATACAGTGCAGCACTAAACCTCCGATACAGTGTCCATACAATACAGTATATACAGCCTATATAATACAGTATATACAGCTTATATAACACCGCCATACAGTGAATCACTAAACCTCTGATACAGTGTCCATATAATACAGTATATACAGCCCATATAATACAGTATATACAGCTTATATAAAACTGCCATACAGTGCATCAATAAACCTCCTATACAGTGTCCATACAATACAGTATATACAGCCCATATAATACAGTATATACAGCTTATATAACACCGCCATACAGTGCAGCAATAAACCTCCTATACAGTGTCCATACAATGAAGTATATACAGCCTATATAATACAGTATATACAGCTTATATAACACCGCCATACAGTGCATTAATAAACCTCCTATACAGTGTCCATACAATACAGTATATACAGCCTATATAATACAGTATATACAGCTTATATAACACCGCCATACAGTGCATTAATAAACCTCCTATACAGTGTCCATACAATGCAGTATATACAGCCCATATAATACAGTATATACAGCTTATATAACACCGCCACACAGTGCAGCACTAAACCTCCGATACAGTGTCCATACAATACAGTATATACAGCCTATATAATACAGTATATACAGCTTATATAACACCGCCATACAGTGAATCACTAAACCTCCTATACAGTGTCCATACAATACAGTATATACAGCCTATATAATACAGTATATACAGCTTATATAACACCGCCATACAGTGCAGCAATAAACCTCCTATACAGTGTCCATACAATGCAGTATATACAGCCCATATAATACAGTATATACCGCTTATATAACACCGCCATACAGTGCAGTAATAAACCTCCGATACAGTGTCCATACAATGAAGTATATACAGCCTATATAATACAGTATATACAGCTTATATAACACCGCCATACAGTGCATCAATAAACCTCCTATACAGTGTCCATACAATGCAGTATATACAGCCCATATAATACAGTATATACAGCTTATATAACACTGCCATACAGTGCAGCAATAAACCTCCTATACAGTGTCCATACAATACAGTATATACAGCCTATATAATACAGTATATACAGCTTATATAACACCGCCTTACAGTGAATCACTAAACCTCCGATACAGTGTCCATACAATACAGTATATACAGCCCATATAATACAGTATATAACGCTTATATAACACCGCCATACAGTGCAGCAATAAACCTCCTATACAGTGTCCATACAATACAGTATATACAGCCTAAATAATACAGTATATACAGCTTATATAACACCGCCATACAGTGCAGCAATAAACCTCCTATACAGTGTCCATACAATACAGTATATACAGCCTAAATAATACAGTATATACAGCTTATATAACACCGCCGTACAGTGCATCAATAAACCTCCTATATAGTGTCCATACAATACAGTATATACAGCCCATATAATACAGTATATACAGCTTATATAACACCGCCATACAGTGCAGCAATAAACCTCCTATACAGTGTCCATACAATACAGTATATACAGCCCATATAATACAGTATATACAGCTTATATAACACCGCCATACAGTGCATCAATAAACCTCCTATACAGTGTCCATACAATACAGTATATACAGCCTATATAATACAGTATATACAGCTTATATAACACCGCCATACAGTACATCAATAAACCTCTTATACAGTGTCCATACAATACAGTATATACAGCCCATATAATACAGTATATACAGCTTATATACCAGCGCCATACAGTGCATCAATAAACCTCCGATACAGTGTCCATACAATACAGTATATACAGCCTATATAATACAGTATATACAGCCCATATAACACTGCCATACAGTGCATCAATAAACCTCCTATACAGTGTCCATACAATACAGTATATACAGCCTATATAATACAGTATATACAGCTTATATAACACTGCCATACAGTGCATCAATAAACCTCCTATACAGTGTCCATACAATACAGTATATACAGCCTATATAATACAGTATATACAGCTTATATAACACTGCCATACAGTGCATCAATAAACCTCCTATACAGTGTCCATACAATACAGTATATACAGCCCATATAATACAGTATATACAGCTTATATAACACCGCCATACAGTGCCTCAATAAACCTATACAGTGTCCATACAATACAGTATATACAGCCCATATAATACAGTATATACAGCTTATATAACACCGCCATACAGTGCAGCAATAAACCTCCTATACAGTGTCCATACAATACAGTATATACAGCCTATATAATACAGTATACACAGCTTATATAACACCGCCATACAGTGCATCAATAAACCTCCTATACAGTGTCCATACAATACAGTATATACAGCTTATATAACATCGCCATACAGTGCAGCAATAAACCTATACAGTGTCCATACAATACAGTATATACAGCCCATATAATACAGTATATACAGCTTATATAACACCGCCATACAGTGCATCAATAAACCTCCTATACAGTGTCCATACAATACAGTATATACAGCCCATATAATACAGTATATACAGCTTATATAACACTGCCATACAGTGCATCAATAAACCTCCGATACAGTGCCCATACAATACAGTATATACAGCCCATATAATACAGTATATACAGCTTATATAACACCGCCTTACAGTGCAGCACTAAACCTCCGATACAGTGTCCATACAATACAGTATATACAGCCCATATAATACAGTATATACAGCTTATATAACACTGCCATACAGTGCATCAATAAACCTCCGATACAGTGCCCATACAATACAGTATATACAGCCCATATAATACAGTATATACAGCTTATATAACACCGCCAAACAGTGCAGCACTAAACCTCCGATACAGTGTCCATACAATACAGTATATACAGCCTATATAACACCGCCATACAGTGCATCAATAAACCTCCTATACAGTGTCCATACAATAAAGTATAAACAGCCTATATAATACAGTATATACAGCTTATATAACACCGCCATACAGTGCATCAATAAACCTATACAGTGTCCATACAATACAGTATATACAGACCATATAATACAGTATATACAACTTATATAACACCGCCATACAGTGCATCAATAAACTTCCTATACAGTGTACATACAATGCAGTATATACAGCCCATATAATACAGTATATACAGCTTATATAACACCGCCATACAGTGCATCAATAAACATCTGATACAGTGTCCATACAATACAGTATATACAGCCTATATAATACAGTATATACAGCTTATATAACACCGCCATACAGTGCATCAATAAACTTCCTATACAGTGTCCATACAATACAGTATATACAGCCCATATAATACAGTATATACAGCTTATATAACACCGCCATACAGTGCATCAATAAACCTCCTATACAGTGCCCATACAATGCAGTATATACAGCCCATATAATACTGTATATACAGCTTATATAACACCGCCATACAGTGCATCAATAAACCTCCTATACAGTGCCCATACAATACAGTATATACAGCCCATATAATACAGTATATACAGCTTATATAACACCGCCATACAGTGCCTCAATAAACCTCCTATACAGTGTCCATACAATACAGTATATACAGCCTATATAATACAGTATATACAGCTTATATAACACCGCCATACAGTGCATCAATAAACCTCAGATACAGTGTCCATACAATGCAGTATATACAGCCCATATAATACAGTATATACAGCTTATATAACACCGCCATACAGTGCATCAATAAACCTCCTATACAGTGTCTATACAATACAGTATATACAGCCTATATAATACAATATATACAGCTTATATAACACCACCATACAGTGCAGCAATAAACCTCCTATACAGTGTCCATACAATGCAGTATATACAGCCTATATAATACAGTATATACAGCTTATATAACACCGCCATACAGTGCATCAATAAACCTCCGATACAGTGTCCATACAATGCAGTATACACAGCCCATATAATACAGTATATACAGCTTATATAACACCGCCATACAGTGCATCAATAAACCCCCGATACAGTGTCCATACAATGCAGTATATACAGCCCATATAATACAGTATATACAGCTTATATAACACCGCCATACAGTGCATCAATAAACCTCCTATACAGTGTCCATACAATACAGTATATACAGCCCATATAATACAATATATACAGCTTATATAACACCGCCATACAGTGCAGCAATAAACCTCTGATACAGTGTCCATACAATACAGTATATACAGCCTATATAATACAGTATATACAGTTTATATAACACCGCCATACATTGCAGCACTAAACCTCCGATACAGTGTCCATACAATGCAGTATATACAGCCCATATAATACAGTATATACAGCTTACATAACACCGCCATACATTGCAGCAATAAACCTCCTATACAGTGTCCATACACTACAGTATATACAGCCCATATAATACAATATATACAGCTTATATAACACCGCCATACAGTGCATCAATAAACCTCCGATACAGTGTCCATACAATACAGTATATACAGCCCATATAATACAGTATATACAGCTTATATAACACTGCCATACAGTGCATCAATAAACCTCCTATACAGTGTCCATACAATACAGTATATACAGCCTATATAATACAGTATATACAGCTTATATAACACCGCCATACAGTGCCTCAATAAACCTCCTATACAGTGTCCATACAATACAGTATATACAGCCCATATAATACAGTATATACAGCTTATATAACACCGCCATACAGTGCATCAATAAACCTCCTATACAGTGTCCATACAATACAGTATATACAGCCCATATAATACAGTATATACAGCTTATATAACACCGCCATACAGTGCAGCAATAAACCTCTGATACAGTGTCCATACAATGCAGT
The DNA here is from genome assembly GCF_050947455.1 of Rhinoderma darwinii. Taxonomy (NCBI): domain Eukaryota; kingdom Metazoa; phylum Chordata; class Amphibia; order Anura; family Rhinodermatidae; genus Rhinoderma; species Rhinoderma darwinii. Next base: position 8,862,043 of record NC_134690.1, on the reverse strand, counting down.
ATATACAGCCCATATAATACAGTATATACAGCTTATATAACACCGCCATACAGTGCAGCAATAAACCTCTGATACAGTGTCCATACAATACAGTATATACAGCCCATATAATACAGTATATACAGCTTATATAACACCGCCATACAGTGCATCAATAACCTCCTATACAGTGTACATACAATACAGTATATACAGCCTATATAATACAGTATATACAGCTTATATATCACCGCCATACAGTGCAGCACTAAACCTCCGATACAGTGTCCATACAATGCAGTATATACAGCCCATATAATACAGTATATACAGCTTATATAACACCGCCATACAGTGCAGTAATAAACCTCCGATACAGTGTCCATACAATACAGTATATACAGCCCATATAATACAGTATATACAGCTTATATAACACCGCCATACAGTGCATCAATAAACCTCCTATACAGTGTCCATATAATACAGTATATACAGCCTATATAATACAGTATATACAGCTTATATAAAACCGCCATACAGTGCATCAATAAACCTCCTATACAGTGTCCATACAATACAGTATATACAGCCTATATAATACAGTATATACAGCTTATATAACACTGCCATACAGTGCATCAATAAACCTCCTATACAGTGTCCATACAATACAGTATATACAGCCTATATAATACAGTATATACAGCTTATATAACACTGCCATACAGTGCATCAATAAACCTCCTATACAGTGTCCATACAATACAGTATATACAGCCCATATAATACAGTATATACAGCTTATATAACACCGCCATACAGTGCCTCAATAAACCTATACAGTGTCCATACAATACAGTATATACAGCCCATATAATACAGTATATACAGCTTATATAACACCGCCATACAGTGCAGCAATAAACCTCCTATACAGTGTCCATACAATACAGTATATACAGCCTATATAATACAGTATACACAGCTTATATAACACCGCCATACAGTGCATCAATAAACCTCCTATACAGTGTCCATACAATACAGTATATACAGCTTATATAACATCGCCATACAGTGCAGCAATAAACCTATACAGTGTCCATACAATACAGTATATACAGCCCATATAATACAGTATATACAGCTTATATAACACCGCCATACAGTGCATCAATAAACCTCCTATACAGTGTCCATACAATACAGTATATACAGCCCATATAATACAGTATATACAGCTTATATAACACTGCCATACAGTGCATCAATAAACCTCCGATACAGTGCCCATACAATACAGTATATACAGCCCATATAATACAGTATATACAGCTTATATAACACCGCCTTACAGTGCAGCACTAAACCTCCGATACAGTGTCCATACAATACAGTATATACAGCCCATATAATACAGTATATACAGCTTATATAACACTGCCATACAGTGCATCAATAAACCTCCGATACAGTGCCCATACAATACAGTATATACAGCCCATATAATACAGTATATACAGCTTATATAACACCGCCAAACAGTGCAGCACTAAACCTCCGATACAGTGTCCATACAATACAGTATATACAGCCTATATAACACCGCCATACAGTGCATCAATAAACCTCCTATACAGTGTCCATACAATAAAGTATAAACAGCCTATATAATACAGTATATACAGCTTATATAACACCGCCATACAGTGCATCAATAAACCTATACAGTGTCCATACAATACAGTATATACAGACCATATAATACAGTATATACAGCTTATATAACACCGCCATACAGTGCATCAATAAACTTCCTATACAGTGTACATACAATGCAGTATATACAGCCCATATAATACAGTATATACAGCTTATATAACACCGCCATACAGTGCATCAATAAACATCTGATACAGTGTCCATACAATACAGTATATACAGCCTATATAATACAGTATATACAGCTTATATAACACCGCCATACAGTGCATCAATAAACTTCCTATACAGTGTCCATACAATACAGTATATACAGCCCATATAATACAGTATATACAGCTTATATAACACCGCCATACAGTGCAGTAATAAACCTCCGATACAGTGTCCATACAATACAGTATATACAGCCCATATAATACAGTATATACAGCTTATATAACACCGCCATACAGTGCATCAATAAACCTCCTATACAGTGTACATACAATACAGTATATACAGCCTATATAATACAGTATATACAGCTTATATAACACCGCCATACAGTGCAGCAATAAACCTCTGATACAGTGTCCATACAATGCAGTATATACAGCCCATATAATACAGTATATACAGCTTATATAACACCGCCATACAATGCATCAATAAACCTCCGATACAGTGTCCATACAATACAGTATATACAGCCTATATAATACAGTATATACAGCTTATATAACACCGCCATACAGTGCATCAATAAACCTCCTATACAGTGTACATACAATACAGTATATACAGCCTATATAATACAGTATATACAGCTTATATATCACCGCCATACAGTGCAGCAATAAACCCCCGATACAGTGTCCATACAATACAGTATATACAGCCTATATAATACAGTATATACAGCTTATATAACACCGCCATACAGTGCATCAATAAACCTCCTATACAGTGTCCATACAATACAGTATATACAGCCTATATAATACAGTATATACAGCTTATATAACACCGCCATACAGTGCAGCAATAAACCTCCTATACAGTGTCCATACAATACAGTATATACAGCCTATATAATACAGTATATACAGCTTATATAACACCGCCATACAGGGCATCAATAAACCTCCGATACAGTGTCCATACAATACAGTATATACAGCCTATATAATACAGTATATACAGCTTATATAACACCGCCATACAGTGCATCAATAAACCTCCTATACAGTGTCCATACAATACAGTATATACAGCCTATATAATACAGTATATACAGCTTATATAACACCGCCATACAGTGCATTAATAAACCTCCTATACAGTGTCCATACAATGCAGTATATACAGCCCATATAATACAGTATATACAGCTTATATAACACCGCCATACAGTGCATTAATAAACCTCCTATACAGTGTCCATACAATACAGTATATACAGCCCATATAATACAGTATATACAGCTTATATAACACCGCCATACAATGCATCAATAAACCTCCTATACAGTGTCCATAGAATACAGTATATACAGCCCATATAATACAGTATATACAGCTTATATAGCACCGCCATACAGTGCATCAATAAACCTCCTATACAGTGTCCATACAATACAGTATATACAGCCCATATAATACAGTATATACAGCCTACATAACACCACCATACAGTGCATCAATAAACCTCCGATACAGTGTCCATACAATGCAGTATATACAGCCCATATAATACAGTATATACAGCTTATATAACACCGCCATACAGTGCATCACTAAGCCTCCGATACAGTGTCCATACAATGCAGTATATACAGCCCATATAATACAGTATATACAGCTTATATATCACCGCCATACAGTGCATCAATAAACCCCCGATACAGTGTCCATACAATACAGTATATACAGCCTATATAATACAGTATATACAGCCTACATAACACCACCATACAGTGCAGCAATAAACCTCTGATACAGTGTCGATACAATGCAGTATATACAGCCCATATAATACAGTATATACAGCTTATATAACACCGCCATACAGTGCCTCAATAAACCTCCGATACAGTGTCCATACAATACAGTATATACAGCTTATATAACACCGCCATACAGTGCATCAATAAACCTCCTATACAGTGTCCATACAATACAGTATATACAGCCTATATAATACAGTATATACAGCTTATATAACACCGCCATACAGTGCAGCAATAAACCTCCTATACAGTGTCCATACAATACAGTATATACAGCCCATATAATACAGTATATACAGCTTATATAACACCGCCATACAGTGCAGCAATAAACCTCCTATACAGTGTCCGTACAATACAGTATATACAGCCTATATAATACAGTATATACAGCTTATATAACACCGCCGTACAGTGCATCAATAAACCTCCTATATAGTGTCCATACAATACAGTATATACAGCCCATATAATACAGTATATACAGCTTATATAACACCGCCATACAGTGCATCATTAAACTCCGATACAGTGTCCATACAATACAGTATATACAGCCTATATAATACAGTATATACAGCTTATATAACACCGCCATACAGTGCATCAATAAACCTCCTATACAGTGCCCTTACAATGCAGTATATACAGCCCATATAATACAGTATATACAGCTTATATAACACCGCCATACAGTGCATCAATAAACCTCCTATACAGTGTCCATACAATACAGTATATACAGCCCATATAATACAGTATATACAGCTTATATAACACCGCCATACAGTGCAGCAATAAACCTCTGATACAGTGTCCATACAATGCAGTATATACAGCCCATATAATACAGTATATACAGCTTATATAACACCGCCATACAGTGCAGCAATAAACCTCTGATACAGTGTCCATACAATACAGTATATACAGCCCATATAATACAGTATATACAGCTTATATAACACCGCCATACAGTGCAGCAATAAACCTCTGATACAGTGTCCATACAATACAGTATATACAGCCCATATAATACAGTATATACAGCTTATATAACACCGCCATACAGTGCATCAATAAACCTCCTATACAGTGTACATACAATACAGTATATACAGCCTATATAATACAGTATATACAGCTTATATATCACCGCCATACAGTGCAGCAATAAACCCCCGATACAGTGTCCATACAATACAGTATATACAGCCTATATAATACAGTATATACAGCTTATATAACACCGCCATACAGTGCATCAATAAACCTCCTATACAGTGTCCATACAATGCAGTATACACAGCCCATATAATACAGTATATACAGCTTATATAACACCGCCATACAGTGCATCAATAAACCTCCGATACAGTGTCCATACAATGCAGTATACACAGCCCATATAATACAGTATATACAGCTTATATAACACCGCCATACAGTGCAGCAATAAACCTCCTATACAGTGTCCATACAATACAGTATATACAGCCTATATAATACAGTATATACAGCTTATATAACACCGCCATACAGGGCATCAATAAACCTCCGATACAGTGTCCATACAATGCAGTATATACAGCCCATATAATACAGTATATACAGCTTATATAACACCGCCATACAATGCATCAATAAACCTCCGATACAGTGTCCATACAATACAGTATATACAGCCTATATAATACAGTATATACAGCTTATATAACACCGCCATACAGTGCATCAATAAACCTCCTATACAGTGTCCATAGAATACAGTATATACAGCCCATATAATACAGTATATACAGCTTATATAGCACCGCCATACAGTGCATCAATAAACCTCCTATACAGTGTCCATACAATACAGTATATACAGCCCATATAATACAGTATATACAGCTTATATAACACCGCCATACAGTGCATCACTAAGCCTCCGATACAGTGTCCATACAATGCAGTATATACAGCCCATATAATACAGTATATACAGCTTATATATCACCGCCATACAGTGCATCAATAAACCCCCGATACAGTGTCCATACAATACAGTATATACAGCTTATATAACACCGCCATACAGTGCATCAATAAACTTCCTATACAGTGTCCATACAATACAGTATATACAGCCTATATAATACAGTATACACAGCTTATATAACACCGCCATACAGTGCATCAATAAACCCCCGATACAGTGTCCATACAATACAGTATATACAGCCTATATAATACAGTATATACAGCCTACATAACACCACCATACAGTGCAGCAATAAACCTCTGATACAGTGTCCATACAATGCAGTATATACAGCCCATATAATACAGTATATACAGCTTATATAACACCGCCATACAGTGCAGCAATAAACCTCCTATACAGTGTCCATACAATACAGTATATACAGCCCATATAATACAATATATACAGCTTATATAACACCGCCATACAGTGCAGCAATAAACCTCCTATACAGTGTCCATACAATACAGTATATACAGCCCATATAATACAGTATATACAGCCTATATAACACTGCCATACAGTGCAGCAATAAACCTCCTATAATATAATATACCATATACAGCCCATATACAGTGTTCAAATAATATCCAGCATACACACAATACTCCCATATAATACTGCAGTTCAGTGTCCACATGGGCCGGCCGTACACCGCTAAATTCTAGGTGGTTTTCGGTTCCTGTCCTCTAGGAATTGGGCAAATACCTGGGCAAATGCCCCTTATGCCACCCCCTAAAGCCGGCCCTGTTGGTCGTGGTAGTGCCGCGGGTAGTGGAGTTAACATAAGGAGGGGGCCACCCTAATGTTTAAAACTAAGATGGAGACTCCAAAAAGGGTTAATGACCAATGGTCCTATGAGATCCTCTTACCCCATTGACTTAACCCTTTGTCGTCGTCCCCCCCCCCCCATCCTTTGTTTGTTTATTGTGCTGAAAGCAGAGACCACTGCATCTGGCTGGAGACCATTGTGAATAATTTACAGGTCTCCGATCTGCAAAAGGAAGGAAAAAGGGGCCAGTTATCCGGAGAGTGGGTGAGCGGGGAGGAGATTACCACTACATGGAGCAGCCCCCTCCTCGTCTTCCTCTGTCAGTGTATGAGAGGCAGCCGGCCAGGATTATCCAGCTCTCCTCCTGCCCGGATGACTGATCCTACACAACTATGGCTCTAATAGTTCACCTGAAGACCGTGACTGACCTGCGGGGAAAGGGCGACCGCATCGCCAAAGTGGCGTTCCGAGGTAACCGACCGGCAGTCCTATTATCCCGGCGTATTCCATCGTAAGGATGGAGCATGACTGTGTGTAGATGTGTGTGGGAGGGGGGACAAGGAAAAGTTCTCTGCAGAACCGAAGGAGGGAGAAGGTGATGGGGAAGCCCTCCTGGACCCTGGCTAGATACTGCGGAGACCAACCTGGACTATATCGTCTAATTATGTAGGGACAAACGCGGACTATAGGCATCTAGTGATGTAAGGACCGACCGGGACTATAGACATCTAGTGATGTAAGGACCGACCGGGACTATAGACATCTAGTGATGTAAGAGACAACCTGGACTATAGGCATCTAGTGATGTAAGGACCAACCGGGACTATATTGTCTAATTATGTAGGAACTAACCGGGACTATAGGCATCTAGTGATGTAAGGACCGACCGGGACTATAGGCATATAGTGATGTAAGGACCAACCTGGACTATAGACATCTAGTGATGTAAGGACCAACCTGGACTATAGGCATCTAGTGATGTAAGGACCAACCTGGACTATATTGTCTAATTATGTAGGAACTAACCGGGACTATAGACATCTAGTGATGTAAGGAACTAACCCGGACTATAGGCATCTAGTGATGTAAGGACCAACCGGGACTATAGACATCTAGTGATGTAAGGACCAACCGGGACTATAGACATCTTGTGATGTAAGGACCAACCTGGACTATAGACATCTTGTGATGTAAGAACCAACCGTGACTATAGACATCTAGTGATGTAAGGAACTAACCTGGACTATAGGCATCTAGTAATGCAAGGACCAACCGGGACTATAGACATCTAGTGATGTAAGGACCAACCGGGACTATAGACATCTAATTATGTAGAAACTAACCTGGACTATAGACATCTAGTGATGTAAGGGACAAATGAACTATAGGCATCTAATGATGTCAGGGACAAACTGAACTATAGGCACCTATTGATGTAAGGGACAACCCGGACTATAGACATCTAATGATGTAAGGGAAAACCTGAACTATAGACATCTAGTGATGTAAGGACAAACAGGGACTATAGGCATCTAGTGATGTAAGGACAAACAGGGACTATAGGCATCTAGTGATGTAAGAGACAACCGGGACTATAGGCATCTAATGATGTAAGAGACAACCAGGACTATAGACATCTAATGATGTAAGAGACAACCGGGACTATAGACATCTAGTGATGTAAGAGACAACCCAGAGTATAGACATCTAGTGATGTAAGGGACAAACTGAACTATAGGCACCTATTGATGTAAGGGACAACCCGGACTATAGACATCTAATGATGTAAGAGACAACCTGGACTATAAACATCTAGTGATGTAAGGACAAACAGGGACTATAGGCATCTAGTGATGTAAGAGACAACCCGGACTATAGGCAGCTAATGATGTAAGGACAAAGAGGGACTATAGGCATCTAGTGATGTAAGAGACAACATGGACTATAAACATCTAGTGATGTAGGGACTAACCTGGGCTATAGACATCTAGTGATGTAGGGACTAACCTGGGCTATAGACATCTAGTGATGTAGGGACCTGAATAACGTAGCATAATCCAGCAGAGTGATAATAGTTCTATCTGCAGAGTGTCTTACATCTCACTGATAAAACATCGGTAAACATTGTAATATAGGATCTGCAGTGAGCATGCCCTCCTGCCTGCGGGTGACTGCAGTGGGCATGCCCTCCTGCCTGCTGGTGACTGCAGTGGGCATGCCCTCTTGCTTGCAGGGTGACTGCAGTGAGCATTCCCTCCTGCCTGTAGGTGACTGAAGTGAGCATGCCCTCCTGCCTGCGGTTGACTGCAGTGAGCATGCCCTCCTGCCTGCGGGTGACTGCAGTGAGCATGCCCTCCTGCCTGTGGGTGACTGCAGTGAGCATGCCCTCTTGCCTTCGGGTGACTACAGTGAGACTGCCCTCCTGCCTGCGGGTGACTACAGTGAGACTGCCCTCCTGCCTGCGGGTGACTACAGTGAGCATGCCCTCTTGCCTGCAGGTGACTACAGTGAGACTGCCCTCCTGCCTGCGGGTGACTACAGTGAGACTGCCCTCCTGCCTGCGGGTGACTACAGTGAGCATGCCCTCATGCCTGCGAGTGACTACAGTGAGCATGCCCTCTTGCCTGCGGGTGACTGCAGTGAGCATGCCCTCCTGCCTGCGGGTGACTGCAGTGAGCATGCCCTCCTGCCTACGGGTGACTGCAGTGAGCATGCCCTCCTGCCTGCGGGAGACTCCACTGCACAACTTCTGGGGATATGCTGGCACTATATAACAGAATATGGATGTAGCAAAGCTGGGCGTATTGGATGAAGCATCGCAGAATTTGTCATATGTAGCAGAGCTGAGTGTTTAATATGTATCGAAGCAAAGACTTTCCTAGAAAATCCGTCAATACAGATTATTTTCCAGATAATACTTACTGTATGTAGCAGAGCTTTCCCTATGCAGACAGAATGTCCCAATATAGTTTGTAAATTAGACCTACAGTCCTGATCCCGCAGAGCTGACACTCTAATCTAAGAATCTAACAGGATGAGAGGAAGAGGCTGCAATAAAAGGGCAGAGAGTGTTATTGTTTCCCTCATTCACGTGGTGTTTTCACATTATTTAGGAGTTGCTACCAGGTTGGTTTGAAGTCTGCTGGATTCCTGTTAGCTCTCAGGCTGCAGGACCTTACGTCTCGCTGCTGCCCCCTGCTGGTTCAGTGTCTGTGTGTATTGTCCTACTGTGTGCAACTCTCATTTGGTGTATAGTGGGGGATGTAGTGTTTACATCATGCACATAAAACTGTAATCCACTGTGGGAAAAGCTGCATCTCCCACAATACCTTGCAGCAGAGTGCAGTGCATTATGGGATGTCGGTTTAGCTGCCAGGTGTGTGTCTTTCAGCACAGTCGGCAGAATTGTAAATGTAATAACAATCAAGAACTTTGTAAATACTTTATTTGTCATGTTGTCATGTGTTACTCCAGTCACATCCAGAGCTGCATCCAAAATTCTTCTGGTTTCATGTTAAAAAACAGACCCTAAAAATCCTACTGTGATGTCAGAGCTGTGCTCTGAGCTTTGAGCCAATCAGCTGCCCCTCTCTTAGCCCCCCCCTCTCACAGCATGCAGTCTCACTGAGGCATATAGACTGCAGCAGCATCCCCCTCCACCCCTCACCCCTGGTTTGTGTTTATAGTTAATGTATAGGTTTTTACTGACTGAGGAGATTTCCAATGATTATTGGGGACCTTCAGACAGGGAAAGGGGGACTACAGCCTGCTGGAAGGTGATGAAAATGACAGTCCCCAAATAGACAGGTCTTGAAAAATCTATTTGAATTTTTCATCATTTTCAACATCTCTGTTTGCTGTTCGAGAATAGGAAACTTCTTGTTTACATCCAGAGACTGTGAAAACTGAACAAACCTAATGCTTCCCACAGTTGAGGGTTTGCTGCAATTGTATCTAGTCTATACAACGCTATGCGAGCTAAACAGCCTGCACTGATACATTGTAACAAACTATCTGGATAGGAGAGAGATCGGTGCTGCTGATGTGTTTAGCTCACAGGGGATTGACTGGACTGAATACAATTTTAACAACCGCTCAGCCTCTGGATGTAAAGAGGAATGTTCCAATTTAGTGACAGCAAGCAGAGATCTAGAAAATCGTGATGAATTGGAACGCAAAGTCTATTGGAAAGTTCCTGAACTTGTCATGATATAATATTTAAACTTTATTTCCTAAAGCTGGAGAACCTCTTTACTTTGTCGTCGGTGTTCCTATTACTTCTCATACCAATTGTATTATATCAGAGATTTATAGGACGATGATGAGTCCTCAAATCAATGACTCGGACTGTGTTCAGATTCTGCAGTGGTGCCGCAGGGGCTTCTAGTGACCCTCAAGGTATAAGGCCCCCGTTGTGATTTCGACCTTTGCACCCCCAATGGTTATATTCTTGGGCAGTGAGACTTGTGCCCATCCTCATATCCTCCCTGTGACACCAAGAAGCCCTCAGAGATATTTACATCTGAGTATTTGAGCTTCCTGCCCCCGATATAATGTGCGCGGGTGAAGCCGCTCGGCAGATGATGGTTTTATAGGTTGGCAGTGCGCCTCGGAGATTATCCAGCTGAACACACAGATAATGTACAGGAGCATTAGATGAGGATAATAGAAGGATCACACGGGGATTCATGTGAATTCACTGACTATAGAAGAACGGAGGCTCAGACGTTCCTATTGTCCCTGACCTGTCCCTCGAAACAATAGGATTTATTATTTTATCATTTGGTTCTTCATAAGGATCTCAGATCTTTGCTTCTTCTTCTGGCCGCACTTTAATATCCACCTATAGGAGGAACATTTCACTCTCCTCTCCCTGTAGATAAAATACTGGAGCCGTCTTCAAGATGTCTCATGGAAGCCTCACTATGTGGGATAAGATCCCAAAAAGTTTTGGGCATCACAATCTAATGTTATTATGAAGGTTCCTGGTCATGTTCTCGGCTCTATAACCCTTAGTTGTGTCCTCACTCTGAATCCCGTCTTGGTCCCGGCTCTATGTTCTTTGACCTTGGCTTGTTGGGTTTTGGCTTCTGATGAGCATCTGCCAAGGTTGACGTTCTTCTTCTGGTCCATCAGGTGGAGCTCAGCTCATTTTAGTGCAGTGGTGGTGGTTACTACTGGATCTAGACTTGGCGGTGGACCATAGGTCCGTAAGAAGAAAACGGCTCTATATGCTAGCGGGTAGAGCCATAACCTGAAGCTCCTCGGCTCCAATGCAAAATCTGTAACAAGGCACCTACCTACTATTGACCAGGTCTAGATCCAGTTATAACCACCACCTCTACGCTAAAATGAGCTGAGCTCAACCTGATGGAAAAGAAGAAGATCGTCAACCTTGGCCGATGCTCATCAGAAACCAAAACCCAACAAGCCAAGGTCAAGAACATAGAGCCTGGACCAAGACGGGATTCAGAGTGAGGACACAACTAAGGTTATAGAGGCAAGAACATGATGAGGAACCTTCATAATAACATTAGATTGTGATGCCCAAAACTTTTCCCACAGTGAGGCTTCCATGAGACATCTTGAAGACGGCTCCAGTATTTTATCTACAGTGAGAGGAGAGTGAAATGTTCCTCCTATAGGTGGATACTAGATACTGGAACCAGACCAAGACGGGATTCAAAGTGAAGACACAACCAAGGTTAGAGAGCCTAGATACTGGTGTCTTCTTATGTGGGTGGTCTATCCAAGACGTGGTTTTCAGAATAGTCACCGATTGGTGGTGGACATACGGCTAGGGAAAGACCATTGGGTCAAAACATTGCACGACCGGATTAAAGTTATCACATTTTTACATCTAGACGTGAGTGTAGTCTATTACTCTGTTGGTGGACACACTGCTAGGGACGTCAGACTCGGCTGTGTAGTCGGTAACAGAGCCAGGGGTCATCACTATGATTGAGGTCAGAACACAAGTCAGAGGATGAGACGAAGACTTGATCAGAAGACAAATCAGGTGTCAAAACCAGGAGATTGATCTGTAATTACCGGGTGGAACCTCCGAAGGGTCAAGATGAAGGCGAAATCCAGAGACGAGGCTGAGGTCAGGGTCAAGACACAAGTAATCAAGCTCAGAACAATGTGCGTTCATCTGTAGGCGAAGACCTCCCTTTAAATAGACGGCGGAGGCCGACATTATCTCTGGGCACCGGTTGCTACGGGAGAAGATTATCTCTATCTCGAGAAGATACAAGTGACAGGAGGGGAACCGATGTGGACAGGGACTTTTCAAAAACCTTTATATATTGGTGGAGCTATCTCCCCAACTTCTGCTGCCTTTAAAAGATGATTACAATCAGTTGTTAATGTGATGGCTCCACGACTAGTTCTCCACATGATTGGTTGTCCATATGGTGATCAACCAAGTCCTAATGTTCAGGATCCTTTTCAGTCTTTATTTGGTCAATAAATATAGGGACCTTTTGGCTTTAAGGGGTTGTGCAGGATTAGAAAACATGGTTGCCCTCTTCCAGAAAACAGTGTCACACCTGTCCATGGATTGTGTCGGGTATTGGATGGGTCTGAGCTGCAATACCACACACAACCTGTGGACAGAAGTGACACTGCTTTTGAATGAGAACAGTTTGAAACCCCTTTAACATACCAACCATCCATCCCGAATTCAACAGTACAGTCCCAGATTCTAGAGGGTGTCCCGCTGGCCCGGACGGCCGGTGGTATGTCCCGGTTTTAACTGCATCTGAGTCCTCAGGACGCACATACAGTTGAATCCAATACGGAGGAAGGGAGCCATCAACTCCCTGCTTCAGCAGTCACTGTATAATGCCGGTTGTGTGCCGCTCGGTCTAGACAGGCACGATGCAGTGACGTTATCATGCCTGTCTGTACCGAGCCACTCATAGCACGGAGTGGAAGATTATACTTTGTGGGGGGGGGGGGGTGGCACTATACTATGTGTGGGGCACATTGGGGGCATTATCATGTGTGGGGCAGCTATTGGGGCATTATACTGTATAGGGGCCCCATGGGAGATTATACAGTGTGTGGGATTCTATGCGTGTGTTATACGCATGATGCTGAGTGGCATTATATTGTGTGTGGGGCAGGGATGGGTACATTATACTGTGTGGGGGGTTGTATAGGGGCATTATACTTTGTGGGGGCAGGGATGGGTAGATTATACTGTGTGTGGGGTTCTATGGGGCTACTATACTGTGGGTTTGCACTTTAGGAGCATGATACTGTGTGGGGGGGCAGTACGGGGCATTATACTGTGTGGGGGCATTATGGGGTATTATACTTTGTGGGGGGCACTATGGGGATATTATCATGTGTGGGGGCAGCTATGCGGGCATTATTCTGTATGGGGGCCCTATGGGGCATTATTCCTTGTGTGGGGTTCTATGGGGGCATTATACTGTGGGAGGCACTATGTTGCATTATACTGTGTGGGGGGCACTACAGGGCATAATATTGTGTGGGGGGCAGGGATGGGTAAATTATACTGTGTGGGGGATTCTTTATGGGCATTATGCTGTGGGGAGGCACTATGAGAACATGATACTATGTGGGGGGCACTACGGGGCATTATATTGTGTGGGGGCAGGGATGGGTACATTATACTGAGTGGGGGTTCTATAGGGGCATTATGCTGTGGGGAGGCACTATGGGAGCATGATACTGTGTGGGGGGGACTACGGGGCATTATATTGTGTGGGGGCAGGGATGGGTACATTATACTGCTTTGGGGTTCTATAGGGGCATTATACTGTGGGGAGGCACTATGGGAGCATAATACTGTGTGGGGGCACTACGGGTGAATTATATTGTGTGGGGGCAGGGATGGGTACATTATACTGTGTGGGGGGCACTACGGGGAATAATACTGTGTGGGGGCACTACAGGTGAATTATATTGTGTGGGGGCAGAGATGGGTACATTATACTGTGTGGGGGGCACTACGGGGCATTATATTGTGTGGGGGCAGGGATGGGTACATTATACTGTGTGGGGGGCACTACGGGGAATAATACTGTGTGGGGGCACTACATGTGAATTATATTGTGTGGGGGCAGGGATGGGTACATTATACTGTGTGGGGGGCACTACGGGGTATTATATTGTGTGGGGGCAGGGATGGGTACATTATACTGTGTGGGGGGCACTACGGGGAAAAATATTGTGTGGGGGCAGGGATGGGTACATTATACTGTGTGGGGGGTTCTACGGGTACATGATACTGTGTTGACTGACCTGGGCGTGTATGGGCAGTGATTGGGTGGGGTTGTGGGCGTGGCTTAACAAGAAGAAAAATGTCTGGATCTGTTGTCCCTCTTTGCAGTACTTGTAAGTCGGGAGTTATCCCTTTAATGCTGACATTATCCCCGGCCCTTCCAACCGGTCCCCAGCCCCGTCCTACATCTGCTCCATCGGTTTAATGACTTGACCCTGACCCAACCTTTTATCAAGTTAATTAATAGTAAATGAATCACCGGTTCATTAAAATTCCAGCGACTCCTGAATGCCATGACTTTACAATGACGCCGGTGCTTCAGGTTGGCATCAGGGTTTTGATTGCGTTGGCCAATGACATTACCGAGTAGCGGTGCCCAGCAGCCGGGTGTATTGGGCGTTCTCCCTCCGCGATCCCTCGGCCCCGGAGTTCATTCGCTTTCAGCTCTTGGTGGTTCCAGCAGTAAAAACCTTGTTTTGTTCGCGGTATAATCAATAGATGAAGGCGACAAAGAGGTCGGAGCTTAGGGAGCAATTTACTCAATCACCATTGACAAGCGGGTGATAGATGGTCGGAGAACACGATGTAACACAATAACAACGTGTCAGCTCTGCTTCATCTCTACAGATCCTATAGTGTCGCTGCTCCTCAGACATGGACATTGTATGTTTCTGCCCCATGCACTGGGAATAGAACGTACAGATATATGGATATATAATGGAGCACTGACAGGGGGAGCATCACTGCTCCGTCTGACACAAACTGTGGGACGCGTTTCATATACACATATTATAGGATTTAGATTGTCACTATCACTATTATTATTATTATATATCAGCACCATCCCTAGCATATTATATGGGTTCTATGTCTAGTATATTATATGGGTTCTATGACTAGTATATTATATGGGTTCTATGACTAGTATATTATATGGGTTCTATGACTAGTATATTATATGGGTTCTATGACTAGTATATTATATGTGTTCTATGACTAGTATATTATATGGGTTATATGTCTAGTATATTATATGGGTTCTATGACTAGTATATTATATGGGTTCTATGACTAGTATATTATATGGGTTATATGTCTAGTATATTATATGGGTTCTATGACTAGTATATTATATGGGTTCTATGACTAGTATATTATATGGGTTCTATGACTAGTATATTATATGGGTTCTATGACTAGTATATTATATGGGTTATATGACTAGTATATTATATGGGTTTTATGACTAGTATATTATATGGGTTCTATGAATAGTATATTATATGGGTTATATGACTAGTATATTATATGGGCTTTATGACTAGTATATTATATGGGTTCTATGACTAGTATATTATATGGACGTTCTATGACTAGTATATTATATGGGTTCTATGACTAGTATATTATATGGGCACTATGACTAGTATATTATATGGGTTCTATGACTAGTATATTATATGGGTTCTATGGCTAGTATATTATATGGGTTCCATGACTAGAATATTATATGGGCACTATGACTAGTATATTATATGGGTTATATGACTAGTATATTATATGGGTTCTATGACTAGTATATTATATGGGTTTTATGACTAGTATATTATATGGGCTCTATGAATAGTATATTATATGGGTTATATGACTAGTATATTATATGGGCTTTATGACTAGTATATTATATGGGTTCTATGACTAGTATATTATATGGACGTTCTATGACTAGTATATTATATGGGTTCTATGACTAGTATATTATATGGGCACTATGACTAGTATATTATATGGGTTCTATGACTAGTATATTATATGGGTTCTATGGCTAGTATATTATATGGGTTCCATGACTAGAATATTATATGGGCACTATGACTAGTATATTATATGGGTTATATGACTAGTATATTATATGGGTTCTATGACTAGTATATTATATGGGTTTTATGACTAGTATATTATATGGGTTCTATGAATAGTATAGTATATGGGTTATATGACTAGTATATTATATGGGCTTTATGACTAGTATATTATATGGGTTCTATGACTAGTATATTATATGGACGTTCTATGACTAGTATATTATATGGGTTCTATGACTAGTATATTATATGGGCACTATGACTAGTATATTATATGGGTTCTATGACTAGTATATTATATGGGTTCTATGGCTAGTATATTATATGGGTTCCATGACTAGAATATTATATGGGCACTATGACTAGTATATTATATGGGTTATATGACTAGTATATTATATGGGTTCTATGACTAGTATATTATATGGGTTTTATGACTAGTATATTATATGGGTTCTATGACTAGTATATTATATGGGCTTTATGACTAGTATATTATATGGGTTCTATGTCTAGTATATTATATGGGTTCTATGACTAGTATATTATATGGGTTATATGACTAGTATATTATATGGGTTCTATGTCTAGTATATTATATGGGTTCTATGACTAGTATATTATATGGGTTATATGACTAGTATCTTATATGGGTTATATGACTAGTATATTATATGGGTTATATGACTAGTATATTATATGGGTTTTATGACTAGTATATTATATGGACGTTCTATGACTAGTATATTATATGGGTTTTATGACTAGTATATTATATGGGTTCTATGACTAGTATATTATATGGGTTCTATGACTAGTATATTATATGGGTTTTATGACTAGTATATTATATGGGTTTTATGACTAGTATATTATATGGGTTATATGATTAGTATATTATATGGGTTCTATGACTAGTATATTATATGGATTCTATGACTAGTATATTATATGGACGTTCTATGACTAGTATATTATATGGACGTTCTATGACTAGTATATTATATGGGTTCTATGACTAGTATATTATATGGGCACTATGACTAGTATATTATATGGGTTCTATGACTAGTATATTATATGGGTTCTATGGCTAGTATATTATATGGGTTCCATGACTAGAATATTATATGGGCACTATGACTAGTATATTATATGGGTTATATGACTAGTATATTATATGGGTTCTATGACTAGTATATTATATGGGTTTTATGACTAGTATATTATATGGGTTCTATGACTAGTATATTATATGGGTTCTATGACTAGTATATTATATGGGTTCTATGACTAGTATATTATATGGGTTCTATGACTAGTATATTATATGGGTTCTATGACTAGTATATTATATGGGTTTTATGACTAGTATATTATATGGGTTATATGTCTAGTATATTATATGGGTTCTATGACTAGAATATTATATGGGTTCTATGACTAGTATATTATATGGGTTCTATGACTAGTATATTATATGGGTTCTATGACTAGTATATTATATGGGTTATATGACTAGTATATTATATGGGTTTTATGACTAGTATATTATATGGGTTCTATGAATAGTATATTATATGGGTTATATGACTAGTATATTATATGGGTAATATGACTAGTATATTATATGGGTTCTATGACTAGTATATTATATGGGTTTTATGACTAGTATATTATATGGGTTCTATGACTAGTATATTATATGGGCTTTATGACTAGTATATTTTATGGGTTCTATGTCTAGTATATTATATGGGTTCTATGACTAGTATATTATATGGGTTATATGACTAGTATATTATATGGGTTCTATGACTAGTATATTATATGGGCTTTATGACTAGTATATTATATGGGTTCTATGACTAGTATATTATATGGACGTTCTATGACTAGTATATTATATGGGTTCTATGACTAGTATATTATATGGGCACTATGACTAGTATATTATATGGGTTCTATGACTAGTATATTATATGGGTTTTATGACTAGTATATTATATGGGTAATATGACTAGTATATTATATGGGTAATATGACTAGTATATTATATGGGTTCTATGACTAGTATATTATATGGGTTTTATGACTAGTATATTATATGGGTTCTATGACTAGTATATTATATGGGCTTTATGACTAGTATATTTTATGGGTTCTATGTCTAGTATATTATATGGGTTCTATGACTAGTATATTATATGGGTTATATGACTAGTATATTATATGGGTTATATGACTAGTATATTATATGGGTTCTATGACTAGTATATTATATGGGTTATATGACTAGTATCTTATATGGGTTATATGACTAGTATATTATATGGGTTATATGACTAGTATATTATATTGGTTTTATGACTAGTATATTATATGGACGTTCTATGACTAGTATATTATATGGGTTTTATGACTAGTATATTATATGGGTTCTATGACTAGTATATTATATGGGTTATATGACTAGTATATTATATGGGTTTTATGACTAGTATATTATATGTGTTATATGACTAGTATATTATATGGGTTATATGACTAGTATATTATATGGGTTCTATGACTAGTATATTATATGGGTTCTATGACTAGTATATTATATGGGTTCTATGACTAGTATATTATATGGGTTCTGTGTCTAGTATATTGTAAGGGTTTTATGACTAGTATATTATATGGGTTCTATCACTAGTATATTATATGGGTTCTATGACTAGTATATTATATGGGTTCTATGACTAGTATATTATATGGGTTGTATGACTAGTATATTATATGGGTTATATGACTAGTATATTATATGGGTTCTATGACTAGTATATTATATGGGTTCTATGACTAGTATATTATATGGGTTTTATGACTAGTATATTATATGGGTTCTATGACTAGTATATTATATGGGTTCTATAACTAGTATATTATATGGGTTTTATGACTAGTATATTATATGGGTTTTATGACTAGTATATTATATGGGTTCTATGACTAGTATATTATATGGGTAATATGACTAGTATATTATATGGGTTCTATGACTAGTATATTATATGGGTTCTATGACTAGTATATTATATGGGTTTTATGACTAGTATATTATATGGGTTCTATGACTAGTATATTATATGGGTTCTATGACTAGTATATTATATGGGTTCTATGACTAGTATATTATATGGGTTCTATGACTAGTATATTATATGGGTTCTATGACTAGTATATTATATGGGTTCTATGACTAGTATATTATATGGGTTATATGACTAGTATATTATATGGGTTCTATGACTAGTATATTATATGGGTTCTATGACTAGTATATTATATGGACGTTCTATAATTAGTATATTATATGGGTTATATGACTAGTATATTATATGGGCACTATGATTAGTATTTTATATGGGTTCTATGACTAGTATATTATATGGGCACTATGACTCGTATATTATATGGGTTCTATGACTCGTATATTATATGAGTTCTATGACTAGTATATTATATGGGTTCTATGACTAGTATATTATATGGGTTCTATGACTAGTATATTATATGGGTTCTATGTCTAGTATATTATATGGGTTCTATGACTAGTATATTATATGGGTTCTATGACTAGTATATTATATGGGCACTATGACTAGTATATTATATGGGTTCTATTGCTAGTATATTATATGAGCACTATAACTAGTATATTATATGGGTTCTATGACTAGTATATTATATGGGTTCTATGACTAGTATATTATTTGGGTTCTATGTCTAGTATATTATATGGGTAATATGACTAGTATATTATATGGACGTTCTATGACTAGTATATTATATGGGTTTTATGACTAGTATATTATATGGGTTTTATGACTAGTATATTATATGAGCACTATAACTAGTATATTATATGGGTTCTATGACTAGTATATTATATGGGTTCTATGACTAGTATATTATTTGGGTTCTATGTCTAGTATATTATATGGGTAATATGACTAGTATATTATATGGACATTCTATGACTAGTATATTATATGGGTTTTATGACTAGTGTATTATATGGGTTTTATGACGTATATTATATGGGCTTTATGACTAATATATTATATGGGTTCTATGACTAGTATATTATATGGGTTCTATGACTAGTATATTATATGGGTTATATGACTAGTATATTATATGGGTTCTATGACTAGTATATTATATGGGTTCTATGTCTAGTATATTATATGGGTTATATGACTAGTATATTATATGGGCACCATGTCTAGTATATTATATGGGTTCTATGACTAGTATATTATATCGGTTCTATGACTAGTATATTATATGGGTTCTATGACTAGTCTATTATATGGGTTATATGACTAGTATATTATATGGGTTCTATGACTATTATATTATATGGGTTCTATGACTAGTATATTATATGGGTTCTATAACTACTATATTATATGGGTTTTATGACTAGTATTTTATATGGGTTCTATGTCGAGTATATTATATGGGTTTTATGACTAGTATATTATATGGGTTCTATGACTAGTATATTATATGGGTACTATGACTAGTATATTATATGGGTTCTATGACTAGTATATTATATGGGTACTATGACTAGTATATTATATGGGCTCTATGACTAGTATATTATATGGGTTATATGACTAGTATATTATATGGGCTCTATGACTAGTATATTATATGGGTTCTATGACTAGTATATTATATGGGTTCTATGACTAGTATATTATATGGGTTCTATGTCTAGTATATTATATGGGTTTTAGGACTAGTATATTATATGGGTTCTATGACTAGTATATTATATGGGTTCTATGACTAGTATATTATATGGGTTATATGACTAGTATATTATATAGGTTCTATGACTAGTATATTATATGGGTTTTATGACTAGTATATTATATGGGTTATATGACTAGTATATTATATGGGTTCTATGACTAGTATATTATATGGGTTCTATGACTAGTATATTATATGGGTTTTATGACTAGCATATTATATGGGTTCTATGACTAGTATATTATATGAGTTCTATGACTAGTATATTATATGGGTTCTATGACTAGTATATTATATGGGTTCTATGACTAGTATATTATATGGGTTCTATGACTAGTATATTATATGAGTTCTATGACTAGTATATTATATGGGTTCTATGAATAGTATATTATATGGGTTCTATGACTAGTATATTATATGGGCACTATGACTAGTATATTATATGGGTTCTATGTCTAGTATATTATATGGGTTTTATGACTAGTATATTATATGGGCTTTATGACTAGTATATTATATGGGTTATATGACTAGTATATTATATGGGTACTATGACTAGTATATTATATGGACGTTCTATGACTAGTATATTATATGCGTTTTATGACTAGTATATTATATGCGTTTTATGACTAGTATATTATATGCGTTTTACGACTTGTATATTATATGGGTTCTATGACTAGTATATTATATGGGTTCTATGTCTGGTATATTATATGGGTTCTATGACTAGTATATTATATGGGTTCTATGACTAGTATATTATATGGGTTTATTTCTAGTATATTATATGGGTTCTATGACTAGTATATTATATGGGTTTATGACTAGTATATTATATGGGTTCTATGACTAGTATATTATATGGGTTCTATGACTAGTATATTATATGGGCACTATGACTAGTATATTATATGGGTTCTATTGCTAGTATATTATATGAGCACTATAACTAGTATATTATATGGGTTCTATGACTAGTATATTATATGGGTTCTATGACTAGTATATTATTTGGGTTCTATGTCTAGTATATTATATGGGTAATATGACTAGTATATTATATGGACGTTCTATGACTAGTATATTATATGGGTTTTATGACTAGTATATTATATGGGTTTTATGACTAGTATATTATATGAGCACTATAACTAGTATATTATATGGGTTCTATGACTAGTATATTATATGGGTTCTATGACTAGTATATTATTTGGGTTCTATGTCTAGTATATTATATGGGTAATATGACTAGTATATTATATGGACATTCTATGACTAGTATATTATATGGGTTTTATGACTAGTGTATTATATGGGTTTTATGACTAGTATATTATATGGGCTTTATGACTAATATATTATATGGGTTCTATGACTAATATATTATATGGGTTCTATGAATAGTATATTATATGGGTTATATGACTAGTATATTATATGGGTTCTATGACTAGTATATTATATGGGTTCTATGTCTAGTATATTATATGGGTTATATGACTAGTATATTATATGGGCACCATGTCTAGTATATTATATGGGTTCTATGACTAGTATATTATATCGGTTCTATGACTAGTATATTATATGGGTTTTATGACTAGTATTTTATATGGGTTCTATGTCGAGTATATTATATGGGTTTTATGACTAGTATATTATATGAGTTCTATGACTAGTATATTATATGGGTACTATGACTAGTATATTATATGGGTTCTATGACTAGTATATTATATGGGTACTATGACTAGTATATTATATGGGCTCTATGACTAGTATATTATATGGGTTATATGACTAGTATATTATATGGGCTCTATGACTAGTATATTATATGGGTTCTATGACTAGTATATTATATGGGTTCTATGACTAGTATATTATATGGGTTCTATGTCTAGTATATTATATGGGTTTTAGGACTAGTATATTATATGGGTTCTATGACTAGTATATTATATGGGTTCTATGACTAGTATATTATATGGGTTCTATGACTAGTATATTATATGGGTTCTATGACTAGTATATTATATGGGTTATATGACTAGTATATTATATATGTTCTATGACTAGTATATTATATGGGTTCTATGACTAGTATATTATATGGGTTTTATGACTAGTATATTATATGGGTTCTATGACTAGTATATTATATGGGTTCTATGTCTAGTATATTATATGGGTTCTATGACTAGTATATTATATGGGTTCTATGACTACTATATTATATGGGTTTTATGACTAGTATATTATATGGGTTCTATGACTAGTATATTATATTGGATTTATGACTAGTATATTATATGGGTTTTATGACTAGTATATTATATGGGTTCTATGACTAGTATATTATATGGGTTCTATGACAATTATATTATATGAGTTCTATGACTAGTATATTATATGTTTTCTTTGACTACTATATTATATGGGTTTTATGACTAGTATATTATATGGGTTCTATGACTAGTATATTATATTGGTTCTATGACTAGTATATTATATGGGTTCTATGACTAGTATATTATATGGGTTCTATGACTAGTATATTATATGGATGTTCTATGACTAGTATATTATATGGGTTATATGACTAGTATATTATATGGGTTCTATGACTAGTATATTATATGGGTTCTATGACTAGTATATTATATGGATGTTCTATGACTAGTATATTATATGGGTTATATGACTAGTATATTATATGGGCACTATGATTAGTATTTTATATGGGTTCTATGACTAATATATTATATGGGCACAATGACTAGTATATTATATGGGTTCTATGACTAGTATATTATATGGGTTCTATGACTAGTATATTATATGGGTTCTATGACTAGTATATTATATGGGCACTATGACTAGTATATTATATGGGTTCTATGACGAGTATATTATATGGGTTCTATGACTAGTATTTTATTTGGGTTCTATGTCTAGTATTTTATATGGGTTTTATGACTAGTATATTATATGGGCTTTATGACTAGTATATTATATGGGTTATATGACTAGTATATTATATGGGTTTTATGACTAGTATATTATATGGACGTTCTATGACTAGTATATTATATGGGTTTTATGACTAGTTTATTATATGGGTTCTATGACTAGTATATTATATGGGTTATATGACTAGTATATTATATGGGTTTTATGACTAGTATATTATATGGGTTCTATGACTAGTATATTATATGGGTTTTATGACTAGTATATTATATGGGTTTTATGACTAGTATATTATATGGGTTATATGACTAGTATATTATATGGGTTATATGACTAGTATATTATATGGGTTCTATGACTAGTATATTATATGGGTTTTATGACTAGTATATTATATGGACGTTCTATGACTAGTATATTATATGGGTTTTATGACTAGTATATTATATGGGTTCTATGACTAGTATATTATATGGGTTATATGACTAGTATATTATATGGGCTTTATGACTAGTATATTATATGGGTTATATGACTAGTATATTATATGGGTTATATGACTAGTATATTATATGGGTTTTATGACTAGTATATTATATGGACGTTCTATGACTAGTATATTATATGGGTTTTATGACTAGTATATTATATGGGTTCTATGACTAGTATATTATATGGGTTATATGACTAGTATATTATATGGGTTCTATGACTAGTATATTATATGGGTTCTATGACTAGTATATTATATGGGTTTTATGACTAGTATATTATATGGGTTCTATGACTAGTATATTATATGGGTTTTATGACTAGTATATTATATGGACGTTCTATGACTAGTATATTATATGGGTTCTATGACTAGTATATTATATGGGTTCTATGACTAGTATATTATATGGACGTTCTATGACTAGTATATTATATAGGTTATATGACTAGTATATTATATGGGTTATATGACTAGTATATTATATGGGTTTTATGACTAGTATATTATATGGGTAATATGACTAGTATATTATATGGACGTTCTATGACTAGTATATTATATGGGTTCTATGACTAGTATATTATATGGGCTCTATGACTAGTATATTATATGGGTTATATGACTAGTATATTATATGGGCTCTATAACTAGTATATTATATGGGTTCTATGACTAGTATATTATATGGGTTCTATGACTAGTATATTATATGGGTTCTATGACTAGTATATTATATGGGTTCTATGACTAGTATATTATATGGGTTCTATGACTAGTATATTATATGGATGTTCTATGACTTGTATATTATATGGGTTATATGACTAGTATATTATATGGGCACTATGATTAGTATTTTATATGGGTTCTATGACTAATATATTATATGGGCACAATGACTAGTATATTATATGGGTTCTATGACTAGTATATTATATGGGTTCTATGACTAGTATATTATATGGGTTCTATGACTAGTATATTATATGGGCACTATGACTAGTATATTATATGGGTTCTATGACTAGTATATTATATGGGTTCTATGACTAGTATTTTATTTGGGTTCTATGTCTAGTATATTATATGGGTTTTATGACTAGTATATTATATGGGCTTTATGACTAGTATATTATATGGGTTATATGACTAGTATATTATATGGGTTATATGACTAGTATATTATATGGGATTTATGACTAGTATATTATATGGACGTACTATGACTAGTATATTATATGGACGTTCTATGACTAGTATATTATATGGGTTATATGACTAGTATATTATATGGGCTATATGACTAGTATATTATATGGGTTTTATGACTAGTATATTATATGGGTAATATGACTAGTATAATATATGGACGTTCTATGACTAGTATATTATATGGGTTCTATGACTAGTATATTATATGGGCTCTATGACTAGTATATTATATGGGTAATATGACTAGTATATTATATGGGCTCTATGACTAGTATATTATATGGGTTCTATGACTAGTATATTATATGGGTTCTATGACTAGTATATTATATGGGTTCTATGTCTGGTATATTATATGGGTTTTATGACTAGTATATTATATGGGTTCTATCACTAGTATATTATATGTGTTCTATAACTAGTATATTATATGGGTTCTATGACAAGTATATTATATGGGTTCTATGACTAGTATATTATATGGGTTATATGACTAGTATATTATATGGGTTCTATGACTAGTATATTATATGGGTTTTATGACTAGTATATTATATGGGTTTTATGACTGGTATATTATATGGGTTCTATGACTAGTATATTATATGGGTTCTATGACTAGTATATTATATGGGTTATATGACTAGTATATTATATGGGTTTTATGACTAGTATATTATATGGGTTCTATGACTAGTAAATTATATAGGTTCTATGACGTATATTATATGGGTTCTATGACTAGTATATTATATGGGTTCTATGACTAGTATATTATATGGGTTCTATGACTAGTATATTATATGGGTTTTATGACTAGTATATTATATGGGTTCTATGACTAGTATATTATATGGGTTCTATGACTAGTATATTATATGGGTTCTATGACTAGTATGTTATATGGGTTCTATGACTAGTATATTATATGGGTTCTATGACTAGTATATTATATGGGTTCTATGACTAGTATATTATATGGGCACTATGACTAGTATATTATATGGGTTCTATGACTAGTATATTATATGGGTTCTATGACTAGTATTTTATTTGGGTTCTATGTCTAGTATATTATATGGGTTTTATGACTAGTATATTATATGGGCTTTATGACTAGTATATTATATGGGTTATATGACTAGTATATTATATGGGTTATATGACTAGTATATTATATGGGATTTATGACTAGTATATTATATGGACGTACTATGACTAGTATATTATATGGACGTTCTATGACTAGTATATTATATGGGTTATATGACTAGTATATTATATGGGCTATATGACTAGTATATTATATGGGTTTTATGACTAGTATATTATATGGGTAATATGACTAGTATAATATATGGACGTTCTATGACTAGTATATTATATGGGTTCTATGACTAGTATATTATATGGGCTCTATGACTAGTATATTATATGGGTAATATGACTAGTATATTATATGGGCTCTATGACTAGTATATTATATGGGTTCTATGACTAGTATATTATATGGGTTCTATGACTAGTATATTATATGGGTTCTATGTCTGGTATATTATATGGGTTTTATGACTAGTATATTATATGGGTTATATGACTAGTATATTATATGGGTTATATGACTAGTATATTATATGGGATTTATGACTAGTATATTATATGGACGTACTATGACTAGTATATTATATGGACGTTCTATGACTAGTATATTATATGGGTTATATGACTAGTATATTATATGGGCTATATGACTAGTATATTATATGGGTTTTATGACTAGTATATTATATGGGTAATATGACTAGTATAATATATGGACGTTCTATGACTAGTATATTATATGGGTTCTATGACTAGTATATTATATGGGCTCTATGACTAGTATATTATATGGGTAATATGACTAGTATATTATATGGGCTCTATGACTAGTATATTATATGGGTTCTATGACTAGTATATTATATGGGTTCTATGACTAGTATATTATATGGGTTCTATGTCTGGTATATTATATGGGTTTTATGACTAGTATATTATATGGGTTCTATCACTAGTATATTATATGTGTTCT
Source organism: Rhinoderma darwinii (assembly GCF_050947455.1). Classification (NCBI taxonomy): domain Eukaryota; kingdom Metazoa; phylum Chordata; class Amphibia; order Anura; family Rhinodermatidae; genus Rhinoderma; species Rhinoderma darwinii. The sequence continues at coordinate 8,833,840 of NC_134690.1, read as the reverse complement.
ATAACTAGTATATTATATGGGTTCTATGACAAGTATATTATATGGGTTCTATGACTAGTATATTATATGGGTTATATGACTAGTATATTATATGGGTTCTATGACTAGTATATTATATGGGTTTTATGACTAGTATATTATATGGGTTTTATGACTGGTATATTATATGGGTTCTATGACTAGTATATTATATGGGTTCTATGACTAGTATATTATATGGGTTATATGACTAGTATATTATATGGGTTTTATGACTAGTATATTATATGGGTTCTATGACTAGTAAATTATATAGGTTCTATGACGTATATTATATGGGTTCTATGACTAGTATATTATATGGGTTCTATGACTAGTATATTATATGGGTTCTATGACTAGTATATTATATGGGTTTTATGACTAGTATATTATATGGGTTCTATGACTAGTATATTATATGGGTTCTATGACTAGTATATTATATGGGTTCTATGACTAGTATGTTATATGGGTTCTATGACTAGTATATTATATGGGTTCTATGACTAGTATATTATATGGGTTCTATGACTAGTATATTATATGGGCACTATGACTAGTATATTATATGGGTTCTATGACTAGTATATTATATGGGTTCTATGACTAGTATTTTATTTGGGTTCTATGTCTAGTATATTATATGGGTTTTATGACTAGTATATTATATGGGCTTTATGACTAGTATATTATATGGGTTATATGACTAGTATATTATATGGGTTATATGACTAGTATATTATATGGGATTTATGACTAGTATATTATATGGACGTACTATGACTAGTATATTATATGGACGTTCTATGACTAGTATATTATATGGGTTATATGACTAGTATATTATATGGGCTATATGACTAGTATATTATATGGGTTTTATGACTAGTATATTATATGGGTAATATGACTAGTATAATATATGGACGTTCTATGACTAGTATATTATATGGGTTCTATGACTAGTATATTATATGGGCTCTATGACTAGTATATTATATGGGTAATATGACTAGTATATTATATGGGCTCTATGACTAGTATATTATATGGGTTCTATGACTAGTATATTATATGGGTTCTATGACTAGTATATTATATGGGTTCTATGTCTGGTATATTATATGGGTTTTATGACTAGTATATTATATGGGTTCTATCACTAGTATATTATATGTGTTCTATAACTAGTATATTATATGGGTTCTATGACAAGTATATTATATGGGTTCTATGACTAGTATATTATATGGGTTATATGACTAGTATATTATATGGGTTCTATGACTAGTATATTATATGGGTTCTATGACTAGTATATTATATGGGTTTTATGACTGGTATATTATATGGGTTCTATGACTAGTATATTATATGGGTTCTATGACTAGTATATTATATGGGTTATATGACTAGTATATTATATGGGTTTTATGACTAGTATATTATATGGGTTCTATGACTAGTATGTTATATGGGTTCTATGACTAGTATATTATATGGGTTCTATGACTAGTATATTATATGGGTTCTATGACTAGTATATTATATGGGTTATATGACTAGTATATTATATGGGTTCTATGACTAGTATATTATATGGGTTCTATGACTAGTATATTATATGAGTTTTATGACTAGTATATTATATGGGTTCTATGACTAGTATATTATATGGGTTCTATGACTAGTATATTATATGAGTTTTATGACTAGTATATTATATGGGTTCTATGACTAGTATATTATATGGGTTCTATGACTAGTATATTATATGGGTTCTATGACTAGTATATTATATGTGTTCTATGACTAGTATATTATATGGGTTATATGACTAGTATATTATATGGGTTCTATGACTAGTATATTATATGGGTTCTATGACTAGTATATTATATGGACGTTCTATGACTAGTATATTATATGGGTTATATGACTAGTATATTATATGGGCACTATGATTAGTATTTTATATGGGTTCTATGACTAGTATATTATATGGGCACTATGACTAGTATATTATATGGGTTCTATGACTAGTATATTATATGAGTTCTATGACTAGTATATTATAAGGGTTCTATGACTAGTATATTATATGGGTTCTATGACTAGTATATTATATGGGTTTTATGACTAGTATATTATATGGGCTTTATGATTAGTATTTTATATGGGTTCTATGACTAGTATATTATATGGGCACTATGACTAGTATATTATATGGGTTCTATGACTAGTATATTATATGAGTTCTATGACTAGTATATTATATGGGTTCTATGACTAGTATATTATATGGGTTCTATGACTAGTATATTATATGAGTTCTATGACTAGTATATTATATGGGTTCTATGACTAGTATATTATATTGGTTCTATGACTAGTATATTATATGGGTTCTATGTCTAGTATATTATATGGGTTCTATGACTAGTATATTATATGGGTTTTATGACTAGTATATTATATGGGTTCTATCACTAGTATATTATATGGGTTTTATGACTAGTATATTATATGGGTTTTATGACTAGTATATTATATGGGTTCTATGACTAGTATATTATATGGGTTATATGACTATTATATTATATGAGTTCTATGACTAGTATATTATATGGGTTCTATGACTACTATATTATATGGGTTCTATGACTAGTATATTATGTGGGTTCTATGACTAGTATATTATATGGGTTCTATGACTAGTATATTATATGGGTTCTATGACTAGTATATTATATGGGTTCTATGACTAGTATATTATATGGGTTATATGACTGGTATATTATATGGGTTCTATGACTAGTATATTATATGGGTTCTATGACTAGTATATTATATGGGTTTTATGACTAGTATATTATATGGGTTCTATGACTAGTATATTATATGGGTTCTATGTCTAGTATATTATATGGTTTCTATGACTAGTATATTATATGGGTTTTATGACTAGTATATTATATGGGTTCTATGACTAGTATATTATATGGGTTTTATGACTAGTATATTATATGGGTTCTATGACTAGTATAATATATGGGTTCTATGACTATTATATTATATGAGTTCTATGACTAGTATATTATATGGGTTCTATGACTACTATATTATATGGGTTCTATGACTAGTATATTATTTGGGTTCTATGACTAGTATATTATATGGGTTCTATGACTAGTATATTATATGGGTTCTATGACTAGTATATTATATGGGTTCTATGACTTGTATATTATATGGGTTCTATGACTAGTATATTATATGGGTTATATGACTAGTATATTATATGGGTTCTATGACTAGTATATTATATGGGTTCTATGACTAGTATATTATATGGACGTTCTATGACTAGTATATTATATGGGTTATATGACTAGTATATTATATGGGTCCTATGATTAGTATTTTATATGGGTTCTATGACTAATATATTATATGGGCACAATGACTAGTATATTATATGGGTTCTATGACTAGTATATTATATGGGTTCTATGACTAGTATGTTATATGGGTTCTATGACTAGTATATTATATGGGTTCTATGACTAGTATATTATATGGGTTCTATGACTAGTATATTATATGGGTTATATGACTAGTATATTATATGGGTTCTATGACTAGTATATTATATGGGTTCTATGACTAGTATATTATATGAGTTTTATGACTAGTATATTATATGGGTTCTATGACTAGTATATTATATGGGTTCTATGACTAGTATATTATATGGGTTCTATGACTAGTATATTATATGGGTTCTATGACTAGTATATTATATGGGTTCTATGACTAGTATATTATATGTGTTCTATGACTAGTATATTATATGGGTTATATGACTAGTATATTATATGGGTTCTATGACTAGTATATTATATGGGTTCTATGACTAGTATATTATATGGACGTTCTATGACTAGTATATTATATGGGTTATATGACTAGTATATTATATGGGCACTATGATTAGTATTTTATATGGGTTCTATGACTAGTATATTATATGGGCACTATGACTAGTATATTATATGGGTTCTATGACTAGTATATTATATGAGTTCTATGACTAGTATATTATAAGGGTTCTATGACTAGTATATTATATGGGTTCTATGACTAGTATATTATATGGGTTTTATGACTAGTATATTATATGGGCTTTATGATTAGTATTTTATATGGGTTCTATGACTAGTATATTATATGGGCACTATGACTAGTATATTATATGGGTTCTATGACTAGTATATTATATGAGTTCTATGACTAGTATATTATATGGGTTCTATGACTAGTATATTATATGGGTTCTATGACTAGTATATTATATGAGTTCTATGACTAGTATATTATATGGGTTCTATGACTAGTATATTATATTGGTTCTATGACTAGTATATTATATGGGTTCTATGTCTAGTATATTATATGGGTTCTATGACTAGTATATTATATGGGTTTTATGACTAGTATATTATATGGGTTCTATCACTAGTATATTATATGGGTTTTATGACTAGTATATTATATGGGTTTTATGACTAGTATATTATATGGGTTCTATGACTAGTATATTATATGGGTTATATGACTATTATATTATATGAGTTCTATGACTAGTATATTATATGGGTTCTATGACTACTATATTATATGGGTTCTATGACTAGTATATTATGTGGGTTCTATGACTAGTATATTATATGGGTTCTATGACTAGTATATTATATGGGTTCTATGACTAGTATATTATATGGTTTCTATGACTAGTATATTATATGGGTTATATGACTGGTATATTATATGGGTTCTATGACTAGTATATTATATGGGTTCTATGACTAGTATATTATATGGGTTTTATGACTAGTATATTATATGGGTTCTTTGACTAGTATATTATATGGGTTCTATGTCTAGTATATTATATGGTTTCTATGACTAGTATATTATATGGGTTTTATGACTAGTATATTATATGGGTTCTATGACTAGTATATTATATGGGTTTTATGACTAGTATATTATATGGGTTCTATGACTAGTATAATATATGGGTTCTATGACTATTATATTATATGAGTTCTATGACTAGTATATTATATGGGTTCTATGACTACTATATTATATGGGTTCTATGACTAGTATATTATTTGGGTTCTATGACTAGTATATTATATGGGTTCTATGACTAGTATATTATATGGGTTCTATGACTAGTATATTATATGGGTTCTATGACTTGTATATTATATGGGTTCTATGACTAGTATATTATATGGGTTATATGACTAGTATATTATATGGGTTCTATGACTAGTATATTATATGGGTTCTATGACTAGTATATTATATGGACGTTCTATGACTAGTATATTATATGGGTTATATGACTAGTATATTATATGGGTCCTATGATTAGTATTTTATATGGGTTCTATGACTAATATATTATATGGGCACAATGACTAGTATATTATATGGGTTCTATGACTAGTATATTATATGGGTTCTATGACTAGTATATTATATGGGTTCTATGACTAGTATATTATATGGGTTTTATGACTTCTATATTATATGGGTTCTATGACTAGTATATTATATGGGTTTTATGACTACTATATTATATGGGTTCTATGACTAGTATATTATATGGGTTCTATGACTAGAATATTATATGGGCACTATGACTAGTATATTATATGGGTTCTATGACTAGCATATTATATGGGTTCTATGACTAGTATATTATATGGGTTCTATGACTAGTATATTATATGGGTTCTATGACTAGTATATTATATGGGTAATATGACTAGTATATTATATGGGTTCTATGACTAGTATATTATATGGACGTACTATGACTAGTATATTATATGGACGTTCTATGACTAGTATATTATATGGGTTATATGACTAGTATATTATATGGGCTATATGACTAGTATATTATATGGGTTTTATGACTAGTATATTATATGGGTAATATGACTAGTATAATATATGGACGTTCTATGACTAGTATATTATATGGGTTCTATGACTAGTATATTATATGGGCTCTATGACTAGTATATTATATGGGTAATATGACTAGTATATTATATGGGCTCTATGACTAGTATATTATATGGGTTCTATGACTAGTATATTATATGGGTTCTATGACTAGTATATTATATGGGTTCTATGTCTGGTATATTATATGGGTTTTATGACTAGTATATTATATGGGTTCTATCACTAGTATATTATATGGGTTCTATGACTAGTATATTATATGGGTTCTATGACAAGTATATTATATGGGTTCTATGACTAGTATATTATATGGGTTTTATGACTAGTATATTATATGGGCTTTATGATTAGTATTTTATATGGGTTCTATGACTAGTATATTATATGGGCACTATGACTAGTATATTATATGGGTTCTATGACTAGTATATTATATGAGTTCTATGACTAGTATATTATAGGGGTTCTATGACTAGTATATTATATGGGTTCTATGACTAGTATATTATATGAGTTCTATGACTAGTATATTATATGGGTTCTATGACTAGTATATTATATTGGTTCTATGACTAGTATATTATATGGGTTCTATGTCTAGTATATTATATGGGTTCTATGACTAGTATATTATATGGGTTTTATGACTAGTATATTATATGGGTTCTATCACTAGTATATTATATGGGTTTTATGACTAGTATATTATATGGGTTTTATGACTAGTATATTATATGGGTTCTATGACTAGTATATTATATGGGTTATATGACTATTATATTATATGAGTTCTATGACTAGTATATTATATGGGTTCTATGACTACTATATTATATGGGTTCTATGACTAGTATATTATGTGGGTTCTATGACTAGTATATTATATGGGTTCTATGACTAGTATATTATATGGGTTCTATGACTAGTATATTATATGGGTTCTATGACTAGTATATTATATGGGTTATATGACTGGTATATTATATGGGTTCTATGACTAGTATATTATATGGGTTCTATGACTAGTATATTATATGGGTTTTATGACTAGTATATTATATGGGTTCTTTGACTAGTATATTATATGGGTTCTATGTCTAGTATATTATATGGTTTCTATGACTAGTATATTATATGGGTTTTATGACTAGTATATTATATGGGTTCTATGACTAGTATATTATATGGGTTTTATGACTAGTATATTATATGGGTTCTATGACTAGTATAATATATGGGTTCTATGACTATTATATTATATGAGTTCTATGACTAGTATATTATATGGGTTCTATGACTACTATATTATATGGGTTCTATGACTAGTATATTATTTGGGTTCTATGACTAGTATATTATATGGGTTCTATGACTAGTATATTATATGGGTTCTATGACTAGTATATTATATGGGTTCTATGACTTGTATATTATATGGGTTCTATGACTAGTATATTATATGGGTTATATGACTAGTATATTATATGGGTTCTATGACTAGTATATTATATGGGTTCTATGACTAGTATATTATATGGACGTTCTATGACTAGTATATTATATGGGTTATATGACTAGTATATTATATGGGTCCTATGATTAGTATTTTATATGGGTTCTATGACTAATATATTATATGGGCACAATGACTAGTATATTATATGGGTTCTATGACTAGTATATTATATGGGTTCTATGACTAGTATATTATATGGGTTCTATGACTAGTATATTATATGGGTTTTATGACTTCTATATTATATGGGTTCTATGACTAGTATATTATATGGGTTTTATGACTACTATATTATATGGGTTCTATGACTAGTATATTATATGGGTTCTATGACTAGAATATTATATGGGAACTATGACTAGTATATTATATGGGTTCTATGACTAGCATATTATATGGGTTCTATGACTAGTATATTATATGGGTTCTATGACTAGTATATTATATGGGTTCTATGACTAGTATATTATATGGGTAATATGACTAGTATATTATATGGGTTCTATGACTAGTATATTATATGGACGTACTATGACTAGTATATTATATGGACGTTCTATGACTAGTATATTATATGGGTTATATGACTAGTATATTATATGGGCTATATGACTAGTATATTATATGGGTTTTATGACTAGTATATTATATGGGTAATATGACTAGTATAATATATGGACGTTCTATGACTAGTATATTATATGGGTTCTATGACTAGTATATTATATGGGCTCTATGACTAGTATATTATATGGGTAATATGACTAGTATATTATATGGGCTCTATGACTAGTATATTATATGGGTTCTATGACTAGTATATTATATGGGTTCTATGACTAGTATATTATATGGGTTCTATGTCTGGTATATTATATGGGTTTTATGACTAGTATATTATATGGGTTCTATCACTAGTATATTATATGGGTTCTATGACTAGTATATTATATGGGTTCTATGACAAGTATATTATATGGGTTCTATGACTAGTATATTATATGGGTTATATGACTAGTATATTATATGGGTTCTATGACTAGTATATTATATGGGTTCTATGACTAGTATATTATATTGGTTTTATGACTGGTATATTATATGGGTTCTATGACTAGTATATTATATGGGTTCTATGACTAGTATATTATATGGGTTATATGACTAGTATATTATATGGGTTTTATGACTAGTATATTATATGGGTTCTATGACTAGTAAATTATATAGGTTCTATGACGTATATTATATGGGTTCTATGACTAGTATATTATATGGGTTCTATGACTAGTATATTATATGGGTTCTATGACTAGTATATTATATGGGTTTTATGACTAGTATATTATATGGGTTCTATGACTAGTATATTATATGGGTTCTATGACTAGTATATTATATGGGTTCTATGACTAGTATGTTATATGGGTTTTATGACTAGTATATTATATGGGTTCTATGACTAGTATATTATATGGGTTCTATGACTAGTATATTATATGGGTTCTATGACTAGTATATTATATGGGTTCTATGACTAGTATATTATATGGGTTCTATGACTAGTATATTATATGGGTTCTATGACTAGTATATTATATGTGTTCTATGACTAGTATATTATATGGGTTATATGACTAGTATATTATATGGGTTCTATGACTAGTATATTATATGGGTTCTATGACTAGTATATTATATGGACGTTCTATGACTAGTATATTATATGGGTTATATGACTAGTATATTATATGGGCACTATGATTAGTATTTTATATGGGTTCTATGACTAGTATATTATATGGGCACTATGACTAGTATATTATATGGGTTCTATGACTAGTATATTATATGAGTTCTATGACTAGTATATTATAAGGGTTCTATGACTAGTATATTATATGGGTTCTATGACTAGTATATTATATGGGTTTTATGACTAGTATATTATATGGGCTTTATGATTAGTATTTTATATGGGTTCTATGACTAGTATATTATATGGGCACTATGACTAGTATATTATATGGGTTCTATGACTAGTATATTATATGAGTTCTATGACTAGTATATTATATGGGTTCTATGACTAGTATATTATATGGGTTCTATGACTAGTATATTATATGAGTTCTATGACTAGTATATTATATGGGTTCTATGACTAGTATATTATATTGGTTCTATGACTAGTATATTATATGGGTTCTATGTCTAGTATATTATATGGGTTCTATGACTAGTATATTATATGGGTTTTATGACTAGTATATTATATGGGTTCTATCACTAGTATATTATATGGGTTTTATGACTAGTATATTATATGGGTTTTATGACTAGTATATTATATGGGTTCTATGACTAGTATATTATATGGGTTATATGACTATTATATTATATGAGTTCTATGACTAGTATATTATATGGGTTCTATGACTACTATATTATATGGGTTCTATGACTAGTATATTATGTGGGTTCTATGACTAGTATATTATATGGGTTCTATGACTAGTATATTATATGGGTTCTATGACTAGTATATTATATGGGTTCTATGACTAGTATATTATATGGGTTATATGACTGGTATATTATATGGGTTCTATGACTAGTATATTATATGGGTTCTATGACTAGTATATTATATGGGTTTTATGACTAGTATATTATATGGGTTCTTTGACTAGTATATTATATGGGTTCTATGTCTAGTATATTATATGGTTTCTATGACTAGTATATTATATGGGTTTTATGACTAGTATATTATATGGGTTCTATGACTAGTATATTATATGGGTTTTATGACTAGTATATTATATGGGTTCTATGACTAGTATAATATATGGGTTCTATGACTATTATATTATATGAGTTCTATGACTAGTATATTATATGGGTTCTATGACTACTATATTATATGGGTTCTATGACTAGTATATTATTTGGGTTCTATGACTAGTATATTATATGGGTTCTATGACTAGTATATTATATGGGTTCTATGACTAGTATATTATATGGGTTCTATGACTTGTATATTATATGGGTTCTATGACTAGTATATTATATGGGTTATATGACTAGTATATTATATGGGTTCTATGACTAGTATATTATATGGGTTCTATGACTAGTATATTATATGGACGTTCTATGACTAGTATATTATATGGGTTATATGACTAGTATATTATATGGGTCCTATGATTAGTATTTTATATGGGTTCTATGACTAATATATTATATGGGCACAATGACTAGTATATTATATGGGTTCTATGACTAGTATATTATATGGGTTCTATGACTAGTATATTATATGGGTTCTATGACTAGTATATTATATGGGTTTTATGACTTCTATATTATATGGGTTCTATGACTAGTATATTATATGGGTTTTATGACTACTATATTATATGGGTTCTATGACTAGTATATTATATGGGTTCTATGACTAGAATATTATATGGGCACTATGACTAGTATATTATATGGGTTCTATGACTAGCATATTATATGGGTTCTATGACTAGTATATTATATGGGTTCTATGACTAGTATATTATATGGGTTCTATGACTAGTATATTATATGGGTAATATGACTAGTATATTATATGGGTTCTATGACTAGTATATTATATGGACGTACTATGACTAGTATATTATATGGACGTTCTATGACTAGTATATTATATGGGTTATATGACTAGTATATTATATGGGCTATATGACTAGTATATTATATGGGTTTTATGACTAGTATATTATATGGGTAATATGACTAGTATAATATATGGACGTTCTATGACTAGTATATTATATGGGTTCTATGACTAGTATATTATATGGGCTCTATGACTAGTATATTATATGGGTAATATGACTAGTATATTATATGGGCTCTATGACTAGTATATTATATGGGTTCTATGACTAGTATATTATATGGGTTCTATGACTAGTATATTATATGGGTTCTATGTCTGGTATATTATATGGGTTTTAAGACTAGTATATTATATGGGTTCTATCACTAGTATATTATATGGGTTCTATGACTAGTATATTATATGGGTTCTATGACAAGTATATTATATGGGTTCTATGACTAGTATATTATATGGGTTATATGACTAGTATATTATATGGGTTCTATGACTAGTATATTATATGGGTTCTATGACTAGTATATTATATTGGTTTTATGACTGGTATATTATATGGGTTCTATGACTAGTATATTATATGGGTTCTATGACTAGTATATTATATGGGTTATATGACTAGTATATTATATGGGTTTTATGACTAGTATATTATATGGGTTCTATGACTAGTAAATTATATAGGTTCTATGACGTATATTATATGGGTTCTATGACTAGTATATTATATGGGTTCTATGACTAGTATATTATATGGGTTCTATGACTAGTATATTATATGGGTTTTATGACTAGTATATTATATGGGTTCTATGACTAGTATATTATATGGGTTCTATGACTAGTATATTATATGGGTTCTATGACTAGTATGTTATATGGGTTCTATGACTAGTATATTATATGGGTTCTATGACTAGTATATTATATGGGTTCTATGACTAGTATATTATATGGGTTATATGACTAGTATATTATATGGGTTCTATGACTAGTATATTATATGTGTTCTATGACTAGTATATTATATGGGTTTTATGACTAGTATATTATATGGGTTCTATGACTAGTATATTATATGGGTTCTATGACTAGTATATTATATGGGTTCTATGTCTAGTATATTATATGGTTTCTATGACTAGTATATTATATGGGTTTTATGACTAGTATATTATATGGGTTCTATGACTAGTATATTATATGGGTTTTATGACTAGTATATTATATGGGTTCTATGACTAGTATAATATATGGGTTCTATGACTATTATATTATATGAGTTATATGACTAGTATATTATATGGGTTCTATGACTACTATATTATATGGGTTCTATGACTAGTATATTATATGGGTTCTATGACTAGTATATTATATGGGTTCTATGACTTGTATATTATATGGGTTCTATGACTAGTATATTATATGGGTTATATGACTAGTATATTATATGGGTTCTATGACTAGTATATTATATGGGTTCTATGACTAGTATATTATATGGACGTTCTATGACTAGTATATTATATGGGTTATATGACTAGTATATTATATGGGCACTATGATTAGTATTTTATATGGGTTCTATGACTAATATATTATATGGGCACAATGACTAGTATATTATATGGGTTCTATGACTAGTATATTATATGGGTTCTATGACTAGTATATTATATGGGCACTATGACTAGTATATTATATGGGTTCTATGACTAGTATATTATATGGGTTCTATGACTAGTATTTTATTTGGGTTCTATGTCTAGTATATTATATGGGTCTTATGACTAGTATATTATATGGGCTTTATGACTTGTATATTATATGGGTTATATGACTAGTATATTATATGGGTACTATGACTAGTATATTATATGGACGTTCTATGACTAGTATATTATATGCGTTTTATGACTAGTATATTATATGCGTTTTATGACTTGTATATTATATGGGTTCTATGACTAGTATATTATATGGGTTCTATGTCTAGTATATTATATGGGTTCTATGACTAGTATATTATATGGGTTCTATGACTAGTATATTATATGTGTTTATGTCTAGTATATTATATGGGTTCTATGACTAGTATATTATATGGGTTTATGACTAGTATATTATATGGGTTCTATAACTAGTATATTATATGGGTTCTATGACTAGTATATTATATGGGCACTATGACTAGTATATTATATGGGTTCTATTGCTAGTATATTATATGAGCACTATAACTAGTATATTATATGGGTTCTATGACTAGTTTATTAAATGGGTTCTATGACTAGTATATTATTTGGGTTCTATGTCTAGTATATTATATGGGTAATATGACTAGTATATTATATGGACGTTCTATGACTAGTATATTATATGGGTTTTATGACTAGTATATTATATGGGTTTTATGACTAGTATATTATATGAGCACTATAACTAGTATATTATATGGGTTCTATGACTAGTATATTATATGGGTTCTATGACTAGTATACTATTTGGGTTCTATGTCTAGTATATTATATGGGTAATATGACTAGTATATTATATGGACGTTCTATGACTAGTATATTATATGGGTTTTATGACTAGTATATTATATGGCCTTTATGACTAGTATATTATATGGGTTCTATGACTAGTATATTATATGGGTTCTATGACTAGTATATTATATGGGTTATATGACTAGTATATTATATGGGTTCTATGACTAGTATATTATATGGGTTCTATGTCTAGTATATTATATGGGTTATATGACTAGTATATTATATGGGCACCATGTCTAGTATATTATATGGGTTCTATGACTAGTATATTATATGGGTTCTATGACTAGTATATTATATGGGTTCTATGACTAGTATATTATATGGGCACTATGACTAGTATATTATATGGGTTCTATGACTAGTACATTATATGGGTTCTATGACTAGTATATTATATGGGTTCTATGACTAGTATATTATATGGGTTCTATGACTAGTATATTATATGGGTTCTATGACTAGTATATTATATGGGTTTTATGACTACTATATTATATGGGTTCTATGACTAGTATATTATATGGGTTTTATGACTACTATATTATATGGGTTCTATGACTAGTATATTATATGGGTTCTATGACTAGAATATTATATGGGCACTATGACTAGTATATTATATGGGTTCTATGACTAGCATATTATATGGGTTCTATGACTAGTATATTATATGGGTTCTATGACTAGTATATTATATGGGTTCTATGACTAGTATATTATATGGGTAATATGACTAGTATATTATATGGGTTCTATGACTAGTATATTATATGGGTTCTATGTCTAGTATATTATATGGGTTATATGACTAGTATATTATATGGGCACCATGTCTAGTATATTATATGGGTTCTATGACTAGTATATTATATGGGTTCTATGACTAGTATATTATATGGGTTCTATGACTAGTATATTATATGGGCACTATGACTAGTATATTATATGGGTTCTATGACTAGTACATTATATGGGTTCTATGACTAGTATATTATATGGGTTCTATGACTAGTATATTATATGGGTTCTATGACTAGTATATTATATGGGTTCTTTGACTAGTATATTATATGGGTTTTATGACTACTATATTATATGGGTTCTATGACTAGTATATTATATGGGTTCTATGACTAGAATATTATATGGGCACTATGACTAGTATATTATATGGGTTCTATGACTAGCATATTATATGGGTTCTATGACTAGTATATTATATGGGTTCTATGACTAGTATATTATATGGGTTCTATGACTAGTATATTATATGGGTAATATGACTAGTATATTATATGGGTTCTATGACTAGTATATTATATGGGCACTATGACTAGTATATTATATGGGTTTTATGACTAGTATATTATATGGGTTTTATGACTAGTATATTATATGGGTTTTATGACTAGTATATTATATGCGTTTTTTGACTTGTATATTATATGGGTACTATGACTAGTATATTATATGGGTTCTATGACTAGTCTATTATATGGGTTCTATGACTAGTATATTATATGGGTTCTATGACTAGTATATTATATGGGTTTTATGACTAGTATATTATATGGGTTCTATGACTAGTATATTATATGGGTTCTATGACTAGTATATTATATGGGTTTTATGACTAGTATATTATATGGGTTCTATGTCGAGTATATTATATGGGTTTTATGACTAGTATATTATATGGGTTCTATGACTAGTATATTATATGGGTTCTATGACTAGTATATTATATGGGTTCTATGACTAGTATATTATATGAGTTTTATGACTAGTATATTATATGGGTTCCATGTTTAGTATTTTATATGGGTACTATGAGGAATATTTATATACCTATATGATAGGTGCTACTATATGGATCCTATAACTGGTACTTTTATATGAGCTCTTTTATATTGGCACTATGATAGGTGCTACTATATGGAAACTATGACTGGTAGTTTTATATGAGCTCTATTATATTGGCACCATGATAGGTACTACTATATGGAAACTATGACTGGTAGTTTTATATGAGCTCTTTTATATTGGCACTATGATAGGAACTACTATATGGATACTATGACTGGTACATTTATATGAGCTCTTTTATACTGGCACTATGATAGGTACCACTATATGGATACTATGAGTGGTACTTTTATATGAGCTCTTTTATATTGGCACTATGATAGGTACTACTATATGGATACTATGAGTGGTACTTTTATATGAGCTCTTTTATATTGGTACTATGATAGGTGCTACTATATAGATACTATGACTGGTACTTTTATATGAGCTCTTTTATATTGGCAATATGATAGGTACAATTATATAGATATTATGACTGGTACTTTTATATGAGCTCATTTATAGTGGCACTATTATAGGTACTACTATATGGATACTATGACTGGTACTTTTATATGAGCTCTTTTATATTGGCACTATGATAGGTACTATTATATGGATATTATGACTGGTACATTTATAGAAGCTCTTTTATATTTGCACTATGATAGGTACTACTATATGGATACTATGACTGGTACTTTTATATGAGCTCTTTTATATTGGCACCATGATGGGTACTACTATACGGATACTATGAATGATACTTTTATATGAGCTCTTTTATATTGGCACTATGATAGGTACTACTATATGGCTACAGTGACTGGTACTTTTATATGAGCTCTTTTATATTGGCACTATGATAGGTACTACTATATGAATACTATGACTGGTACTTTTATATGAGCTCTTTTATATTGGCACTATGATAGGTACTACTATATGGATACTATGACTAGTACTTTTATATGAGCTCTTTTATATTGGCACTATGATAGGTACTACTGTATGGATACTGTGACTGGTACATTTATATGAGCTCTTTTATATTGGCACTATGATAGGTACTACTATATGGATACTGTGACTGGTACTTTTATATGAGCTCTTTTATATTGGCACTATGATAGGTACTACTATATGGATACTATTTCTGGTACTTTTATATGAGCTCTTTTATATTGGCACTATGATAGGTACTACTATATGGATATTATGACTGGTACTTTTATATGAGCTCTTTTATATTGGCATTATGATAGGTACTACTATATGGATACTGTGACTGGTACTTTTATATGAGCTCTTTTATATTGGCACTATGATAGGTACTACTATATGGATACTATAACTGGTACTTTTATATGAGCTCTTTTATATTGGCACTATGATAGGTACTACTATATGGATATTATGACTGGTACTTTTATATGATCTCTTTTATATTGGCATTATGATAGGTACTACTATATGGATACTGTGACTGGTACTTTTACATGAGCTCTTTTATATTGGCACTATTATAGGTACTACTATATGGATACTATAACTGGTACTTTTATATGAGCTCTTTTATATTGGCACTATGATATGTACTACTATATGGATATTATGACTGGTACTTTTATATGAGCTCTTTTATATTGGCACTATGATAGGTGCTACTATATGGATATTATGACTGGTACTTTTATATGAGCTCTTTTATATTGGCACTATGATAGGTACTACTATATGGATACTGTGACTGGTACTTTTATATGAGCTCTTTTATATTGGCACTATGATAGGTACTACTATATGGATACTATTTCTGGAACTTTTATATGAGCTCTTTTATATTGGTACTATGATAGGTACTACTATTTGGATATTATGACTGGTACTTTTATATGAGCTCTTTTATATTGGCACTATGATAGGTGCTACTATATGGATATTATGACTGGTACTTTTATATGAGCTCTTTTATATTGGCACTATGATAGGTACTACTATATGGATACTGTGACTGGTACTTTTATATGAGCTCTTTTATATTGGCACTATGATAGATACTACTATTTGGATACTATAACTGGTACTTTTATATGAGCTCTTTTATATTGACACTATGATAGGTACTACTATATCGATATTATGACTGGTACTTTTATATGAGCTCTTTTATATTGGCACTATGATAGGTACTACTATATGGATACTGTGACTGGTACTTTTATATGAGCTCTTTTATGTTGGTACTATGATAGGTACCACTATATGGATACTATAACTGGTACTTTTATATGAGCTCTTTTATATTGGCACTATGATAGGTACTACTATATGGATATTATGACTGGTACTTTTATATGAGCTCTTTTATATTGGCACTATGATAGTTACTACTATATGGATACTATGACTGGTACTTTTATATGAGCTCTTTTATATTGGCACTATGATAGGTACTACTATATGGATACTATGACTAGTACTTTTATATGAGCTCTTTCATATTGGCACTATGATAGGTACTACTATATGGGTACTGTGACTGGTACTTTTATATGAGCTCTTTTATATTGGCACTATGATAGGTACTACTATATAGATACTATGACTGGTACTTTTCTATGAGCTCTTTTATATTGGCACTATGATAGGTACTACTATATGGATACTATGACTAGTACTTTTATATGAGCTCTTTCATATTGCCACTATGATAGGTACTACTATATGGATATTATGACTGGTACTTTTATATGAGCTCTTTTATATTGGCACTATGATAGGTGCTACTATATAGATACTATGAGTGGTACTTTTATATGAGCTCTTTTATATTGGCACTTTGATAGGTGCTACTATATGGATACGATGACTGGTACTTTTATATGAGTTCTTTTATATTGGCACTATGATAGGTACTACTATATGGATACTGTGACTGGTACTTTTATATGAGGTCTTTTATATTGGCACTATGATAGGTACTACTATACGGATACTATGACTGGTACTTTTCTATGAGCTCTTTTATATTGGCACTATGATAGGTACTACTATATGGATACTATGACTAGTACTTTTATATGAGCTCTTTCATATTGCCACTTTGATAGGTACTACTATATGGATACTAAGACTGGTACTTTTATATGAGCTCTTTTATATTGGCACTTTGATAGGTGCTACTATATAGATACTATGAGTGGTACTTTTATATGAGCTCTTTTATATTGGCACTATGATAGGTACTACTATATGGATACTATGACTGGTACTTTTATATGAGCTCTTTTATATTGGCACTTTGATAGGTGCTACTATATAGATACTATGAGTGGTACTTTTATATGAGCTCTTTTATATTGGCACTATGATAGGTACTACTATATGGGTACTGTGACTGGTACTTTTATATGAGCTCTTTTATATTGGCACTATGATAGGTACTACTATATGGATACTATGACTGGTACTTTTCTATGAGCTCTTTTATATTGGCACTATGATAGGTACTACTATATGGATACTATGACTAGTACTTTTATATGAGCTCTTTCATATTGCCACTATGATAGGTACTACTATATGGATACTATGACTAGTACTTTTCTATGAGCTCTTTCATATTGCCACTATGATAGGTACTACTATATGGATACTATGACTGGTACTTTTATATGAGCTCCTTTATATTGGCACTTTGATAGGTGCTACTATATGGATACTATGACTGGTACTTTTATATGAGCTCTTTTATATTGGCACTATGATAGGTACTACTATATGGATACTATGACTGGTTCTTTTATATGAGCTCTTTTATATTGGCACTATGATAGGTACTACTATATGGATACTATGAGTGGTACTTTTATATGAGCTCTTTTATATTGGCACTATGATAGGTACTACTATATGGATATTATGACTGGTACATTTATAGAAGCTCTTTTATATTGGCACTATGATAGGTACTACTATATGGATACTATGAGTGGTACTTTTATATGAGCTCTTTTATATTTGCTCTATGATAGGTACTACTATATGGATATTATGACTGGTACTTTTCTATGAGCTCTTTTATATTGGCACTATGATAGGTACTACTATATGGATACTGTGACTGGTACTTTTATATGAGCTCTTTTATATTGGCACTATGATAGGTACTACTATATGGATACTATGACTAGTACTTTTCTATGAGCTCTTTCATATTGGCACTATGATAGGTACTACTATATGGATACTATGAGTGGTACTTTTATATGAGCTCTTTTATATTGGCACTATGATAGGTACTACTATATGGATACTATGACTGGTACTTTTCTATGAGCTCTTTTATATTGGCACTATGATAGGTACTACTATATGGATACTATGACTAGTACTTTTCTATGAGCTCTTTCATATTGGCACTATGATAGGTACTACTATATGGATACTATGAGTGGTACTTTTATATGAGCTCTTTTATATTGGCACTATGATAGGTACTACTATATGGATACTATGACTGGTACTTTTATATGAGCTCTTTTATATTGGCACTATGATAGGTACTACTATATGGATACTATGAGTGGTACTTTTATATGAGCTCTTTTATATTGGCACTTTGATAGGTGCTACTATATGGATATTATGACTGGTACATTTATAGAAGCTCTTTTATATTGGCACTATGATAGGTACTACTATATGGATACTATGACTAGTACTTTTCTATGAGCTCTTTCATATTGGCACTATGATAGGTACTACTATATGGATACTATGACTGGTACTTTTATATGAGCTCTTTTATATTGGCACTATGATAGGTACTACTATATGGATACTATGAGTGGTACTTTTATATGAGCTCTTTTATATTGGCACTATGATAGGTACTACTATATGGATACTATGACTGGTACTTTTATATGAGCTCTTTTATATTGGCACTATGATAGGTACTACTATATGGATACTATGAGTGGTACTTTTATATGAGCTCTTTTATATTGGCACTATGATAGGTACTACTATATGGATATTATGACTGGTACTTTTATATGAGCTCTTTTATATTGGCACTATGATAGGTACTACTATATGGGTACTGTGACTGGTATTTTTATATGAGCTCTTTTATATTGGCACTATGATAGGTACTACTATATGGGTACTGTGACTGGTACTTTTATATGAGCTCTTTTATATTGGCACTATGATAGGTACTACTATATGGATACTATGACTGGTACTTTTATATGAGCTCTTTTATATTGGCACTATGATACAGTCGTGGACAAAATTGTTGGTACCCTTCAGTTAAAGAAAGGAAAACCCACAATAGTCACTAAAATAACTTGAAACTGAGAAAACTAATAATACATTTTAATTGACTGAAAATCAACTCATGTAAATCAGACTTTGCTTCTGAATTGAGGTTCAAGAGAAAAAAATAAAAAAACAAACTAATGAAACTGGACAAAAATGATGTATCCCTAACTTAATATTTTGTTGCACTCCAATCCAAGAATGGCTCAGAGCAAAGCATTGGACTACTTTGAAGTGGCTTCTATGAGCCCTGATCTAAATCCTATTGACCATCTGTGGAAGGAGCTGAACCTGCTGTCTGGAGAAGTCGCCTTCACACCTGAGACCACCGGAGCTCACGAGGAGCGGCCAAAATACCTGCGGACAGGTGCAGAAGTCTCACTGGGAGTTACACAAATCGCAGCGATCGCCTCAAAAGGTCGTGCAACAAAATATTAAGTTAGGGAATCATTATTTTTTAGAATTTTAGCATAAGCTCCAGGATGGATTGTGGGATTTATAAAATCGTAATATCGCTTCATGTATTCTTATTTTACCGGTGACCCGATGAGGGCCGCGCTGCCCGTCAACACAGTTGGGTATTTCTGTACCATCTACATCCATTGTCATAAATCTTCATTCCATCTGCGCTGTTTTTTGGCTCATTTTTCAATTTGTTTCACTCTCTGCCGTATAGAAATAAATCTTTTACTACCTGGAAACTGTCAACAAGCTGATTGTGACTTATTATGGAAAGGCCTCTATACCCCGGCAACCTGGACAGTTCCATATAAAGTACTGCACCACGGCCGCATAGAACACATGGATGTCTATGCATTAGATGGAACACAACTGGGCAGAACAGGGCAGGAGATCTTACTTACTAAGAGAAACAATCAATGTCAGGCGGCTGCTGCAAAAGCAAGTACAATTTTGGGGAGAATAGAAATATAGGTTAAAACGTGAGATTCAGATGTAATATTGTCCCCCTATAAATCCCTTTGAAGTCACGTCTTGGATATGGAGTGTAGTTTTATCTTATTATAAGAAGCTGTCTCAGGATAGACACTGGTGGCGTGCCATATAGAGTAATGTGCCATGGCCGCGGAGATGGTTAGGATATCTATACATTAAGTTGGATACAACTATGCAAAACCGGGCAGGAGAAGGGTGTCTGGATAACAAGCTGAAGAGCAATAATCAATGCCAGGCAGCTGCTGCAACAGCAAGTATAATTTTAGGGAGAATACAAATCTGTGAATCTTTGGTGAATAAAACATCTGTGAATCACTGGTGAAGCCACGTCAGTAATATTGGGTGTAGTTCTATCTTAACAAAAGTTGTTTTTTTAGGATAGACATTGGTGGCATGCCTTAAGAATTTGCCACTAATGTCTGATTGACGGGAGGTCCGACTGCTCTGATCCCAGCTAATCACTAAAAGAAGAGGCAGCGACTGTAGTAAAGCACTGCACCACTTTGACTTCTGCCTGCTCAACTTTTTCGGGTGGGCACATGGTCAACCATTAACTATATTGTGGCCTCCGAGAGAAGACAAAGTGGCGCATCGCCTCCCTAGTGGATAAAAGGCATTTTTGTTATGCACATAAGGTCCTGCTGATTTACATATTTGTAGAGTTGAAATCCAGAATTTTAAGACTATATGCCGATCTTAAGGGAACACTCCAGCCAAAACTGATACAATGTGCTTTGCCTAGTTTCAGGGCTTGTGGGTTCCAAATCGCCCTGAGTGTTCCTTTTTAATAAAAGGAGCATTCACAATGCACACAAGAAACAGTTCAACAGCAAATTCAGCACTACTACACCTGTACGTTCAATCTTTGCAACAGGTTCCAAAGTGAGATGGGGAAAACAGCAAGTGAGTGTTGTGGTGTATGCCTCTAGTGGCTAATATGAGAAATGCATCATTTTATATATATGAATTTTATCCTCAAACAAGTTCACAGCGATATATAGAAATGTTACTCTGTTTTAATAGGATTAGTTGATGCACCGCAGTCTGCTCCACCTGTTTCTCCCGCTCCTGGTAATGAGCTCTACAGGACTGGGAAATGTGATGCACTTCAGCATTAATCCTTTCCAATCGCTGCACTTGTCTCCAGTGCTCAGAGATACAGTTAATTATATTTGGAGAGGAACATTTCTCATTTGTGTCTTACTAGACCGTCCCTATGTCATTAACTCCTTCACCGCCGGGTCATTTGCGCTGAACCCCCCGGTCGCCTGGTGAAGGCCTCCTGACACTGAGGACAGATTCCTTACCTACAATGTGAGGTCACGTCCATGCTGAACAGTATCTGAAGAAAGGGGGTCATCTGCTCCTAAAACACCATTTTTTAGAAGTGCGCCCCCACCCATTTGGATTGCATGAGGTCCCACTGACCCCCCTCCCTTATCTGTGAGTCGCTCTGTGTACATTGGGATTTCCCATTATCCAATGAGTCTCATAAGGGCCACATTGTGGGATGAATCAATAGTCACGAGAACATAATAGAAGGTTATTTGTTCATGTAAACGGATGGGACTCTTCAGTCATGTACCTATTATACACATATTACGGTCACTTGTGTATTATACTCATATTACAGTCACTTGTGTATTATACACATATTACAGTCACTTGTGTATTATACTCATATTACAGTCACTTGTGTATTATACACATATTACAGTCACTTGTGTATTATACACATTAGTCACTTGTGTATTATACTCATATTACGGTCACTTGTGTATTATACACATATTACGGTCACTTGTGTATTATACACATATTACGGTCACTTGTGTATTATACTCATATTACGGTCACTTGTGTATTATACTCATATTACGGTCACTTGTGTATTATACACATATTACGGTCACTTGTGTATTATACACATATTACGGTCACTTGTGTATTATACTCATATTACGGTCACTTGTGTATTATACTGATATTACGGTCACTTGTGTATTATACTGATATTACGGTCACTTGTGTATTATACTGATATTACGGTCACTTGTGTATTATACTCATATTACGGTCACTTGTGTATTATACTCATATTACGGTCACTTGTGTATTATACTCATATTACGGTCACTTGTGTATTATACTGATATTACGGTCACTTGTGTATTATACTGATATTACGGTCACTTGTGTATTATACTGATATTACGGTCACTTGTGTATTATACTGATATTACGGTCACTTGTGTATTATACTGATATTACGGTCACTTGTGTATTATACTGATATTACGGTCACTTGTGTATTACACTGATATTACGGTCACTTGTGTATTATACTGATATTACGGTCACTTGTGTATTATACACATATTACGGTCACTCGTGTATTATACACATATTACGGTCACTCGTGTATTATACTCATATTACGATCACTCGTGTATTATACTCATATTACGGTCACTCGTGTATTATACTCATATTACGGTCACTCGTGTATTATACACATATTACGGTCACTCGTGTATTATACTCATATTACGGTCACTCGTGTATTATACTCATATTACGGTCACTCGTGTATTATACTCATATTACGGTCACTCGTGTATTATACTGATATTACGGTCACTCGTGTATTATACTCATATTACAGTCACTCGTGTATTATACTGATATTACAGTCACTTGTGTATTATACTCATATTACGGTCACTTGTGTATTATACTGATATTACGGTCACTTGTGTATTATACTGATATTACGGTCACTTGTGTATTATACTGATATTACGGTCACTTGTGTATTATACTGATATTACGGTCACTTGTGTATTATACTGATATTACGGTCACTTGTGTATTATACTGATATTACGGTCACTTGTGTATTATACTGATATTACGGTCACTTGTGTATTATACTGATATTACGGTCACTTGTGTATTATACTGATATTACGGTCACTTGTGTATTATACACATATTACGGTCACTTGTGTATTATACACATATTACGGTCACTCGTGTATTATACTCATATTACGGTCACTCGTGTATTATACTCATATTACAGTCACTCGTGTATTATACTCATATTACAGTCACTCGTGTATTATACACATATTACAGTCACTCGTGTATTATACTCATATTACGGTCACTTGTGTATTATACTCATATTACAGTCACTTGTGTATTATACTCATATTACAGTCACTTGTGTATTATACTCATATTACAGTCACTTGTGTATTATACTCATATTACAGTCACTTGTGTATTATACACATATTACAGTCACTTGTGTATTATACACATATTACAGTCACTTGTGTATTATACACATATTACGTCACTTGTGTATTATACTCATATTACGGTCACTTGTATATTATACACATATTACAGTCACTTGTATATTATACACATATTACAGTCACTTGTATATTATACACATATTACAGTCACTTGTATATTATACACATATTACAGTCACTTGTGTATAATCTACACATATTACAGTCACTTGTGTATAATCTACACATATTACAGTCACTTGTATATTATACACATATTACAGTCACTTGTATATTATACACATATTACAGTCACTTGTGTATAAT
Source organism: Rhinoderma darwinii (assembly GCF_050947455.1). Taxonomy (NCBI): domain Eukaryota; kingdom Metazoa; phylum Chordata; class Amphibia; order Anura; family Rhinodermatidae; genus Rhinoderma; species Rhinoderma darwinii. The sequence goes on along the minus strand of NC_134690.1, from coordinate 8,808,238 downwards.
CTACACATATTACAGTCACTTGTATATTATACACATATTACGGTCACTTGTATATTATACACATATTACAGTCACTTGTATATTATACACATATTACAGTCACTTGTGTATAATCTACACATATTACAGTCACTTGTATATTATACACATATTACAGTCACTTGTATATTATACACATATTACAGTCACTTGTGTATTATACTCATATTACAGTCACTTGTGTATTATACTGATATTACAGTCACTTGTGTATTATACTCATATTACAGTCACTTGTGTATTATACTGATATTACAGTCACTTGTGTATTATACTCATATTACAGTCACTTGTGTATTATACTGATATTATAGTCACTTGTGTATTATACTCATATTACAGTTACTTGTATATTATACTGATATTACAGTCACTTGTGTATTATACTCATATTACAGTCACTTGTGTATTATACACATATTACAGTCACTTGTGTATTATACACATATTACAGTCACTTGTATATTATACTGATATTACAGTCACTTGTATATTATACATATATTACAGTCACTTGTGTATTATACTCATATTACAGTCACTTGTGTATTATACTCATATTACAGTCACTTGTGTATTATACTCATATTACAGTCACTTGTGTATTATACACATATTACAGTCACTTGTGTATTATACACATATTACAGTCACTTGTGTATTATACGTATATTGTGGCCACTCCTGTATTATATATATTATCGTCACGTGAACATTACATTATATTGCGGCCTGAGAACTGCTGATAAAGTGTCTTTTTGGTCATGGATCCGGCATCACTCCCATTATCCGCACGTCTTGTACAATCCTGAACATCTGACTACAACAATGTGGAGATTCCTTGAGGGAATGTTAATAAGCGGATTTCCTGTGGGATCGCCGTGTGTAGACAATTAGCGCTATCGGAGGCGACTCTCGCTTTGTACTGAGACAGGATTCATTATTCATGAGGTGAAGTCATGTGCACGAGGCGGTGGATTAAGTAATGACACAGCGGTAAATAAACCGCCAGGAGTCGAGATGGACAGACATGTTTTATTTACATCCATGTTATTACAAGAAAAGACAGGGCTGCGTACAGTGTACGGGAGGGGGGGTCACAGGTCACCTCAAAAGGGGGAGAACCACAACATCAGCTGTTTATTTACTGGTTACTTATGTTATTTTATATTTTATTAAGTTATATTATGTTATTTTATATTATGTTATTTTATATTACATTTTTTTTATATTATATGATATTTTATATTTTATTTCGTTATATTATATTTTATTAAGTTATATTATATTGTGTTATTTTATATTATGTTGTTGTTTTATATTATATTATGTTATTTTATATTATATTATTTTATTTTATATTATATTATATGATGTTATATTATATTTTACTAGGTTAAATTCTATAATAATGTATGTATTCTATTATTTTATGTTGTTTGTTGTGTAATATGGTTATATTATATTATGTTATGTTTATTGTATTGTTTATATTTGGTGTAATCAGTTTTATGTTTTCAGACTGTATTTTATACAGATTGATGTCATTTACATTTAGTCACACAGGTCCAAGATGAATTCTGTATATAAAGTAACACAAATAATGTATCTAAAGCAAAGCCACAGACAGACAGAGCTCTCCTCGTGCTGCACCTCCACCCCATCCAGGGGCCGTACAGCAGGCAGCGTTTTCCCAAGCTAGTTTAGAGTTTGTGGAATTTTGCTGCCAATTTTCTTATTGCTCCAATGCATCTAAGATAAAACATAAAGCAGCGGTGAGAATAGACCTGATTGGAAAAGTCTCTTATCACATCCAATGCCGGGCAGACAGCAAGTTCTATCTTATGTAACATATTTTGTAAATACCTATATTGCATAGATTAGATAGATAGATAGATAGACAGACAGACAGACAGACAGACAGACAGACAGACAGACAGACAGACAGACAGACAGACAGACAGATAGATAGATAGATAGATAGATAGATAGATAGATAGATAGATAGATAGATATGAGAGAGATAGATAGATAGATAGATAGATAGATAGATATGAGATAGATAGATATGAGAGAGATAGATAGATAGATAGATAGATAGATAGATAGATAGATAGATAGATAGATAGATAGATAGATAGATAGATAGATAGATATGAGATAGATAGATAGATAGATAGATAGATAGATAGATAGATAGATAGATAGATAGATAGATAGATAGATAGATATGAGAGAGATAGATAGATATGAGATAGATAGATAGATAGATAGATAGATAGATAGATAGATAGATAGATAGATAGATAGATAGATAGATAGATAGATAGATAGATAGATAGATATGAGATAGATAGATAGATAGATAGATAGATAGATAGATAGATAGATAGATAGATAGATAGATAGATAGATAGATAGATAGATAGATAGATATGAGATAGATAGATAGATAGATAGATAGATAGATAGATAGATAGATAGATAGATAGATAGATAGATAGATAGATAGATAGATAGATAGATAGATAGATAGATATGAGATAGATAGATAGATAGATAGATAGATAGATAGATAGATAGATAGATAGATAGATAGATAGATAGATCCGCAGATGATGGGAAGTGATGAATATTATGGCTACACGTCAGCTCGGGGATGTTGGTGTAACGTTACTGACGGTTTCGGTGACTGGGGTGAGACTTGCGCCATTTATAAGCCGGTTATTATCGGATGACACAGCCCTGGAAGGCCACTTTTCTCCGCGCTATGAGGCCCCCGCAGTCCTCCGGGAGACTCCGCAGAAGAGGAATCACATATTTCAAACAGTTTTAATTATTTATCTAGAAAACAGCACAGGAGAAACTGGAGGAGGCCGGATTAGATGGCAGCTTGTGTAAGGGGCAGCAGGCGGGCGGCCCTGTGACTGCAGGTAGTGGGGGAGGGGGCAGGGGAGCAAACCCATATATGAGTGGCAGTCATTACTCTGCCCATAGAAGTTGTCACCCCCTACTTCTCTCTCTCTCTCCTACTAATCTGCCTGTGTGTCAGTCTTCACTGTGGTTTTGGAATTCTCTTCATGAAATAAGAGGCCCCGGATGAACAGTAGGACCAGGCCGGGAGTTCTGCATTGTATATATATATACCCTGTGATTATCACCGATAACAATGATGCATCTGGGGCTGGGATGTATAAAAGTTCCTGGATAAGACGTGCACATAACAAAGGGTTGTAGGATGTGGAGCCTCTTATCAGAAGTCCGCACTCCACGTCCTCTTCCTGCAATGAGCTGACCCCTCTCAGATCCCCTCATATAATCAGATCTCGCTTCCTGCTGCCGCGCAGTCGAGGAAACCATGGCATATCTGCGGGTTTAGGGTGTTTGGACACTGCACCGAAAAGATGAAAACTTTAAAAACGTTAAAACTTTCAATAGAAGGTTCAATGTCATATATAGATACAATGTAACATATAAAGCAATGTCATATATAGATACAATGTAACATAAAGCAATGTCATATATAGATACAATGTAACATAAAGCAATGTCATATATAGATACAATGTAACATAAAGCAATGTCATATATAGATACAATGTAACATAAAGCAATGTCATATATAGATACAATGTAACTTAAAGCAATGTCATATATAGATACAATGTAACATAAAGCAATGACATATATAGATACAATGTAACATAAAGCAATGTCATATATAGATACAATGTAACATATAAAGCAATGTCATATATAGATACAATGTAACATAAAGCAATGTCATATATAGATACAATGTAACATAAAGCAATGTCATATATAGATACAATGTAACATATAAAGCAATGTCATATATAGATACAATGTAACATAAAGCAATGTCATATATAGATACAATGTAACATAAAGCAATGTCATATATAGATACAATGTAACATAAAGCAATGTCATATATAGATACAATGTAACATAAAGCAATGTCATATATAGATACAATGTAACTTAAAACAATGTCATATATAGATACAATGTAACATAAAGCAATGACATATATAGATACAATGTAACATAAAGCAATGTCATATATAGATACAATGTAACATAAAGCAATGTCATATATAGATACAATGTAACATAAAGCAATGTCATATATAGATACAATGTAACAGCTACAATATAATATATAGATACAATATAAATACAGTGCAATATATAGATACAATGTTGCCAAAGCAGCTCTGCTACATCACTACAGCGCCATGTTAAGGGAGGTCAGGGAGTCCGTTTGTAAAAGTCTTAAAGGGCAGGCACCATGTGATAACTCTCGGTGCATCTGATTGGCTGATGGGTTCGGACTCCACAGTTCGATTATAATGAACAAAATAAATGGAATGGAAAAAAGCAGAAAGCCGAGCAGTGTGAACATCTCCTTATGAAGCCTTCACATTGACTTCTACGGTCAATACAAATGGCAGAGAACCACAAATTTTATTAGATCCGATGCTGTTGAGCGACATTTTGGCGCCGTGGACTGTGACCACCCTAAGTCCTATTGGCCCTGACATCTGCCCACGTTCGTCTGATGCTAATGCCTGCCCTGCAAATGGCCAACATTATACACAGGAGCATAGACCAACAACTTACAAGGTGAAATGGCTTAACCAGTGTTCATCAGAGGCTTAGGCTGCTGCTGTCCCTTCATCATGCTTTACACTACAGCTCTGCTCTATAAGTATATATCTATGATCAGGAACTCCAGCTCAGCAACATAGTCTATTTTAGTCTGCGTTAGTTTGAAATTGACTTTTTGTCTGATCAATGGCTCAGATGGCTACTCTATCTCTCCACTATGCTTTACACTGCAGGTCTGCTTGTTTTTTAGATTGACTGCTCGATATAAACACAAGCTCAGACACTCAAGTATCAGTGTATAATTCAGACACGAATGCCTTATGAGTACTAAGCCGACCAGACACAGGTTTTTATATATTTGGGGTTGCTGGTATGTATGTCCCTTTGAGGGTAGGGACACATGTAGCGCCCATTTTTTAGGGGCCACATAAAAGAAGCGATTAGCTGACAATCCAGTGTTCAGTTCCACCGATCATCATAACTAATGAGAAAAATTTAAAGCAATATCTTAATATAGGTTTATAGCGCTCAGAGTTTTCTGATACAGAGCTCCAAATCTGCTGCAGTCATAGAGATAGATTAAAAATTCCTGTCTGCCCTCAGTTACCACTAGGGGGAGCTCAGGAGCTCACTGTATACTGATTATACATGGAGCACAATGATTACACAGTATGCAGTAACCTCTTGAGCACCCCCTAGTGGTTGCTGCAGGCAGATAGAATTTTATTATGTAATGTCCTTGACTGTGCAGAGGATTTGGAGCTCTATATCTGAAATACAAAGCTCAGATAAGAATGTTGGATCTAAAAATAACATGATGATAAAAGATAGAAATAAACTTTATGTTGTAAGCTAAAACAAAGGTTTACTCCACCCCTAGCACGTTACACCCTCGTACGTTTGGTTTATCCCAGGTTTTTCTGTGCATCCCGTTCAAATAATGACCCAGCGATTCTAAAATCTGCACAAAATCCAGTAACAGATGTTACAAAATATTAATAAGAAGTTGTCAGTGCCTGAGCCGGGTTTAAAGGGACTTCTTTGTAGAGAATCTATTATAATAGGGGATCGGGGGAGTAATAGTGGGGTTTTATCTTTCTTATGTTTTTTTTCAATCTGGGTGAAAAAACCCTTTAAAGAATATATCAAACTGAGATAAACATATTAGGGAACCAGAAGAATTGAGCCCCGCCTCCGAGACTTATTAGAAACATGAGTCTAGGACAGTGTGTCATGTGGCGTCTAAGGTGCGAGCCAGAAAAAGTAAGCCCCGCCTACCAGACCTATTGGATACATGGGTCTAGAACACTGTCATGTGGTGTCTACAATGGGAGCAAGAAGATGTGAGCCCCACCTACAAGACTTATTAGATACCACATGACACACTGTCCTGGACTCATGTTTCTAAGGTGCGAGCCAGAAGAAGTAAGCCACGCCTACCAGACCTATTGGATACATGGGTCTAGAACACTATCATGTTGTGTCTACAATGGGAGCAAGAAGAAGTAAGCCCCGACCTCCAAATCGTCTTAGACACCTGAGTCTAGGACAATGTGTCATGTTGTGTCCAAGGTGCGAGCCAGAAGAAGTAAGCCCCGCCTACCATACTTATTAGATACATGGGTCTAGGACACGGTGTCATGTGTTGTCTACAATGTGAGCAAGAAAAAGTAAGTCTCATTTCCCTGACTTCTTAGACACATGAATCTAGGAAAGTGTGTCATGTGGAATCTAAGACAGTAGCTAGAATACGTAAGCCCCGCCTACCAGACTTATTAGACACATGAGTCTGGGACATTGTGTCATGTGGTATCTAAGACATAAGTCAGAAGATGTTAACCCCGCCTACCAGACTTATTATAAACATGGGTCTACGACAGTGTGTCATGTGATATCTAAGACAGTAGCCAGAAGAAGTAAGCCCCGCCTATTAGACCTATTGAACACATGGGTCTAGAACACTGTGTCATGTGGTGTCTACAATGGGAGCAAGAAGAATTAAGCCCCGCCTCCAAATCTTCTTAGACACATGAGTCTAGGACAGTGTGTCATGTGATATCTAAGACAGTTGCCAGAAGAAGTAAACCCCTCCTCCCAGACCTGTTAGATTCATGGGTTTAGAACACTGTGTCATGGGGTGTCTACAATGGCAGCAAGAAGAATTAAGCCCCGCCTCCAAATCTTCTTAGACACATGAGTCTAGGACAGTGTGTCATGTGGTATCTAAGACAGTTGCCAGAAGAAGTAAACCCCGCCTCCTAGACCTATTGGATTCATGGGTCTAGAACACTGTGTCATGGGGTGTCCACGACAGCAGCAAGAAGTAGTGAGCCCCGCCTCCCAGACACATGAGTCTAGGACTGTGTGTCATGCGTTATCTGAGAACAGAGCCAGAAAATGTTAGCCCCGCCTCCGAGACTTGACAATCACAGCGCTCTAGGAAAGTGTGACCCCTTTACTGAATATCTGAGAGGGTCACAGAGGGAACGGGCAGATACGGCAGGCTGTGTTCCAGCTCCTTGATTGGCCCATTGAGAGTCCGCTTCTTGGGGTTACTTGCACCCTCCGGTTCAGAATTATTAGGGCACCTGTAAGATCTTCTTATGTGAAGGTTCTTGTCCCAGTGATTGTCCCCTTTAAATGCTTTGTTCTTCTTGTTCTCGCGCTGCCCACCAGCTACGTATACGCCACCAACCCTACACAAGCTGCACCCGACACATCGATTATAACTCCCAGGAGACGAGGTGGAATTTCAGGCGACGTGAAGTCATTACCCGGCCAGGAAGGACATGACTCAATATTATTAAAGTGATGGGAGATTGCGGCACGTTCTCCCTTCCCCCGGGCTCAGTCACCGGCTCATTTTCAGACTGTGGTTGTCGCTCTTCCACCGTCTCCGGCCCTGATATAATTGTTTGTTCGTGCGACGGATCACACTTGTCTCAGATATCGATCATTGACTTCACCGCGTCTCCTCCTGTTCTCATACGTGACCGCGGCTCGACCCGCGTCCTTATTATGATCCAAACAAATTGACTGTTATTAATCCCTCCTGACGCCTTTACGGAGTGCGATCTGACACTGACCTGTATGTGCTGAATACCATAGCATGGGGGAGGGGGTCAGATGAACATTTGTGGGGTGTTCCCAGTCTTGTGGGGTGTTCCTGGTATGTAGTGGTTAGTACCTACCAAAAATGGTCCAAGGAAGGACAACAAGCGACAGGAAGTGGAGTCTGTGGAGAGCCTCTCCGCACGGAACGCGCAGCCTCTTCGCACGGAACGCGCAGCCTCTCCTCACCGAACGCGCAGCCTCTCCGCACAGAACGCGCAGCCTCTCCGCACAGAACGCGCAGCCTCTCCGCACAGGACGCGCATCCTCTCCGCACAGAACGCGCAGCCTCTCCGCACAGGACGCGCAGCCTCTCCGCACAGGACGCGCAGCCTCTCCGCACAGGACGCGCAGCCTCTCCGCACTGGACGCGCAGCCTCTCCGCACGGAACGCCCATCCTCTCCGCACGGAACGCGCAGCCTCTCCGCACAGAAGGCGCAGCCTCTCCGCACAGAACGCGCAGCCTCTCCGCACAGAACGCGCAGCCTCTCCGCACAGAACGCGCAGCCTCTCCGCACAGAACGCGCAGCCTCTCCGCACAGAACGCGCAGCCTCTCCGCACTGGACGCGCAGCCTCTCCGCACGGAACGCCCATCCTCTCCGCACGGAACGCGCAGCCTCTCCGCACAGAAGGCGCAGCCTCTCCGCACAGAAGGCGCAGCCTCTCCGCACAGAACGCGCAGCCTCTCCGCACAGAACGCGCAGCCTCTCCGCACAGAACGCGCAGCCTCTCCGCACAGAACGCGCAGCCTCTCCGCACTGGACGCGCAGCCTCTCCGCACGGAACGCCCATCCTCTCCGCACAGAACGCGCAGCCTCTCCGCACAGAAGGCGCAGCCTCTCCGCACAGAAGGCGCAGCCTCTCCGCACAGAAGGCGCAGCCTCTCCGCACAGAACGCACTTTTTCTTGACTTTTTCAATGACTTTTTCAATGACTTTTCTATGGCTTTTGTTGTGTGATATCACCCTGCAGCAAGTTATCAGAGTCAAGATAAAGATGGCTACATCCGTACTTTCCACACAACTTTTCTACGTTTTTTTCACGCAGCATGGGCCTGAGATTTGCTAAATCTCAATTCTGTTGCAGAAATTCTTGTAGCAAATATATTGGCCATGAGGGGCCCCTACTAATAAGTCCTTTAACAACAGCCGATGAATACGTGAGAGCTTGTCTTGTGGTGCTGAGGAGCAACTGTCAATACTTTTAAAGGCATGTGGCAAATCACAGCAAAAGTGGAGTTCCCCTTTAAATTCCCTGCAGGTGAAATAAGGTATTACACAGTGTTCATTGCAATTAATGTGTAAACAAACTCTATATCAACCCCTGACGAAGCACCAGCGAAACGCGCGTTGGGTTAAGCAGAGGTCCCCCTCTTGGTCTTGATCTCCTATTTATCTTCTTATACGCAGGTGTAGGTATACTACTTTATATGTCGTTTTTACTTAGATTGTACCTTATATATATTCTCTATACTTATTTATGTGTTCATCTGTGCAAAGCGTACCATGCCTAGTACCTGCTCATTAATATGTACTTATGCACTTTAGCCATATATAGGTTGTGTCAGACCATTTTTACATCTGGGGGGCTACTCTGCTTTTACGTTCGGATTCCGTTTGTGTTCGAGGGTCCATGGCATTTTATTATGTCTAAGTGTTATACGTTGTCTCCATGTGTCTAATTGACTTTAATAAAGATTATTTGTATTTTTTCAAACACCTGGTCGTGACTTGTTTCTTGTTCTGGTTTAGTTTTAATTAGTCACTAGGACCACTAGTATCATTCGGGGTATTATTCGGTTTGCTAAACTCTATATGGGAAAGATGTGAAGCAAATCGCCAATTTACATATTAGTTCATGAAAATAAAAATGCTTAGAGCAGATCTAGAGGCTCCTCCCACTTTATTGAGGCACCTTCCCCTTTATTGAGGCTCCTCCTCTTAGTATAAATGCAGAAGTTTCCTAATAATCTTCTTTTTTCTTCCTGGGGATTTAATTTCTCAGAGATTATAATCATTCTCTTCACGTACTAACTTCCTGCTGAGTTTATGCAAAGATGCACTGTAAAGCATGGTGGAGAGACAAAACATTTACCCAAGGCGCTGATGAGTGAAAAAGTGGATTTCATACTAATGCAGACTAAAAGAGAAAATGCAGCTAAACTGGAGTCACTGATGATAGCTGTGTACTAATAGAGCAGAGCTGTAGTGTAAAGCATGATGGAGGAACAGAGCAGCAGCATGATCCTTTGAGTAACCAAGGGGTGTACTTCAGATTATCTCAGACTCCAATAAACTTTGCAGCTAAAATGGAGTCAATGATCATAGCTGTGCACAAATAGAGCAGAGCTGCAGTATAAAGCACAATGGGGGAACAGAGCAGCAAAAGAAGCCTCTGTTGAACCTTGGTTTGATTATTTCACTTTGTCAGCTGTTGTTTCATGCTTCTGATAATGTTGGTCGTTGTCCATGTCGGCAGTAACGTTCTGATAATCCAGCATGTGCCAGATTATTGGAATTTCCAGATTTAATAATCTGCATTCAGGTTGTCACGCTCTCTGATTTTTCTTAGTGATCTGTAATATCATTCTAATAATGCGGCACTGACCGGTGGAGACTGATCTGAATCCTATAAAGTCTGAGAAGGTTCATTATAAGAAAGGACACGGTGACTGCCGGGCGCCGCTTATTATGTGAAATCACAAAGACACATTTCATTGATTCTACCCCGGGGGAGATGAATGTGACGCTGATCAATGACTTGTCAGCAGAAAGCTGCAAATTAGTGTTTACATTTCCTGAGCTCATTAATTTCTGAATCTTTACTGGTGGAGTAGACCTAATCGCCATTACCAGCTATTAGCGCTCAGCGTCCCATTATACTGAAGACTGTCAACCGCTCCTGCTCTGATATCTCTTCATACAGCCTCCAGATCCCATGCTGTCTTCCCTGCCTGCAGCTTTGTTAGTGACTTGTGAGATTAAAGTCTCCGCTGCAGCAGCTACAGACACAGGACAAAAAATGGAAGCATAAGAAGACGGTGTAAAAGACAAGCAAGACAAGGGGGAAGCAAGCGAGACAAGGGGGAAGCAAGCGAGACAAGGGGGAAGCAAGCGAGACAAGGGGGAAGCAAGCAAGACAAGGGGGAAGCATGCAAGACAAGGGAGAAGCATGCAAGACAAGGGGGAAGCAAGCAAGACAAGGGGGAAGCATGCAAGACAAGGGGGAAGCATGCAAGACAAGGGGGAAGCATGCAAGACAAGGGGGAAGCAAGCAAGACAAGGGAGAAGCAAGACAAGGGGGAAACAAACAAGACAAGGGGGAAACAAGCAAGACAAGGGGGAAGCAAGCAAGACAAGGGGGAACAAGCAAGACACTGGGGAAACAAGCAAGACAAGGGGGAAGCAAGCAAGACAAGGGGGAAGCAAGCAAGACAAGGGGGAAGCAAGCAAGACAAGGGGGAAGCAAGCAAGACAAGGGGGAAGCATGCAAGACAAGGGGAAAACAAGCAAGACAAGGGGAAGACAAGGGGGAAGCAAGCAAGACAAGGGGGACACAAGCAAGACAAGGGGAAAACTAGCAAGACAAGGGGAAAACAAGCAAGACAAGGGGGAAGCAAGCAAGACAAGGGGGAAGCAAGCAAGACAAGGGGGAAGCAAGCAAGACAAGGGGGAAGCAAGCAAGACAAGGGGGGAAATAAGAAAGACAAGGGGGAAGCCAGCAAGACAAGGGGAAAGCAAGCAAGACAAGGGAGAAGCAAGCAAGACAAGGGAGAAGCAAGCAAGACAAGGGGGAAACAAACAAGACAAGGGGGAAACAAGCAAGACAAGGGGGAAGCAAGCAAGACAAGGGGGAACAAGCAAGACACAGGGGAAACAAGCAAGACAAGGGGGAAACAAGCAAGACAAGGGGGAAACAAGCAAGACAAGGGGGAAGCAAGCAAGACAAGGGGGAACAAGCAAGACACTGGGGAAACAAGCAAGACAAGGGGGACGCAAGCAAGACAAGGGGGAAGCAAGCAAGACAAGGGGGAAGCAAGCAAGACAAGGGGGAAGCAAACAAGACAAGGGGGAAGCAAGCAAGACAAGGGGGAAACAAGCAAGACAAGGGGGAAGCAAGCAAGACAAGGGGGAAGCAAGCAAGACAAGGGGGGAAGCAAGCAAGACAAGGAGGAAACAAGCAAGACAAGAGGGAAGCAAGCAAGACAAGGGGGAAAGAAGCAAGACAAGGGGGAAGCAAGCAAGACAAGGGGAAAGCAAGCAAGACAAGGGGAAAGCAAGCAAGACAAGGGGAAAGCAAGCAAGACAAGGGAGAAGCAAGCAAGACAAGGGGGAAGCAAGCAAGACAAGGGGGAAACAAGCAAGACAAGGGGGAAACAAGCAAGACAAGGGGGAAGCAAGCAAGACAAGGGGTAAGCAAGCAAGGCAAGGGGGAAGCAAGCAAGGCAAGGGGGAAGCAAACAAGGCAAGGGGGAAGCAAGCAAGGCAAGGGGGAAGCAAGCAAGACAAGGGGGAAGCAAGCAAGACAAGGGGGGAAATAAGCAAGACAAGGAGGAAACAAGACAAGGGGGAAGCATGCAAGACAAGGGGGATGCATGCAAGACAAGGGGGAAGCAAGCAAGACAAGGGGGAAGCATGCAAGACAAGGGGGAAGCATGCAAGACAAGGGGGAAGCATGCAAGACAAGGGGGAAGCAAGCAAGACAAGGGAGAAGCAAGACAAGGGGGAAACAAACAAGACAAGGGGGAAACAAGCAAGACAAGGGGGAAGCAAGCAAGACAAGGGGGAACAAGCAAGACAAGGGGGAACAAGCAAGACAAGGGGGAACAAGCAAGACACTGGGGAAACAAGCAAGACAAGGGGGAAGCAAGCAAGACAAGGGGGAAGCAAGCAAGACAAGGGGGAAGCAAGCAAGACAAGGGGGAAGCATGCAAGACTAGGGGAAAACAAGCAAGACAAGGGGAAGACAAGGGGGAAGCAAGCAAGACAAGGGGGACACAAGCAAGACAAGGGGAAAACTAGCAAGACAAGGGGAAAACAAGCAAGACAAGGGGGAAGCAAGCAAGACAAGGGGGAAGCAAGCAAGACAAGGGGGAAGCAAGCAAGACAAGGGGGGAAATAAGAAAGACAAGGGGGAAGCCAGCAAGACAAGGGGAAAGCAAGCAAGACAAGGGAGAAGCAAGCAAGACAAGGGAGAAGCAAGCAAGACAAGGGGGAAACAAACAAGACAAGGGGGAAACAAGCAAGACAAGGGGGAAGCAAGCAAGACAAGGGGGAACAAGCAAGACACAGGGGAAACAAGCAAGACAAGGGGGAAACAAGCAAGACAAGGGGGAAGCAAGCAAGACAAGGGGGAACAAGCAAGACACTGGGGAAACAAGCAAGACAAGGGGGACACAAGCAAGACAAGGGGGAAGCAAGCAAGACAAGGGGGAAGCAAGCAAGACAAGGGGGAAGCAAACAAGACAAGGGGGAAGCAAGCAAGACAAGGGGGAAACAAGCAAGACAAGGGGGAAGCAAGCAAGACAAGGGGGAAGCAAGCAAGACAAGGGGGAAGCAAGCAAGACAAGGGGGGAAGCAAGCAAGACAAGGAGGAAACAAGCAAGACAAGAGGGAAGCAAGCAAGACAAGGGGGAAAGAAGCAAGACAAGGGGGAAGCAAGCAAGACAAGGGGAAAGCAAGCAAGACAAGGGGAAAGCAAGCAAGACAAGGGGAAAGCAAGCAAGACAAGGGAGAAGCAAGCAAGACAAGGGAGAAGCAAGCAAGACAAGGGGGAAACAAGCAAGACAAGGGGGAAACAAGCAAGACAAGGGGGAAGCAAGCAAGACAAGGGGTAAGCAAGCAAGGCAAGGGGGAAGCAAGCAAGGCAAGGGGGAAGCAAACAAGGCAAGGGGGAAGCAAGCAAGGCAAAGGGGAAGCAAGCAAGACAAGGGGGAAGCAAGCAAGACAAGGGGGGAAATAAGTAAGACAAGGAGGAAACAAGACAAGGGGGAAGCATGCAAGACAAGGGGGATGCATGCAAGACAAGGGGAAAACAAGCAAGACAAGGGGGAAACAAGACAAGGGGGAAGCAAGCAAGACAAGGGGGACACAAGCAAGACAAGGGGAAAACTAGCAAGACAAGGGGAAAACAAGCAAGCCAAGGGGGAAACAAGCAAGACAAGGGGAAAACAAGCAAGACAAGGGGGAAGCAAGCAAGACAAGGGGGAAGCAAGCAAGACAAGGGGGAAGCAAGCAAGACAAGGAGGAAACAAGCAAGACAAGAGGGAAGCAAGCAAGACAAGGGGGAAACAAGCAAGACAAGGGGGAAGCAAGCAAGACAAGTGGAAAGCAAGCAAGACAAGGGGAAAGCAAGCAAGACAAGGGGAAAGCAAGCAAGACAAGGGAGAAGCAAGCAAGACAAGGGGGAAACAAGCAAGACAAGGGGGAAACAAGCAAGACAAGGGGGAAGCAAGCAAGGCAAGGGGGAAGCAAGCAAGGCAAGGGGGAAGCAAGCAAGGCAAGGGGGAAGCAAGCAAGGCAAGGGGGAAGCAAACAAGGCAAGGGGGAAGCAAGCAAGGCAAGGGGGAAGCAAGCAAGACAAGGGGGGAAATAAGCAAGACAAGGAGGAAACAAGACAAGGGGGAAGCATGCAAGACAAGGGGGAAGCATGCAAGACAAAGGGGAAGCATGCAAGACAAGGGGAAAACAAGCAAGACAAGGGGGGAACAAGACAAGGGGGAAACAAGACAAGGGGGAAGCAAGCAAGACAAGGGGAAAACTAGCAAGACATGGGGAAAACAAGCAAGCCAAGGGGGAAACAAGCAAGACAAGGGGAAAACAAGCAAGACAAGGGGAAAACAAGCAAGACAAGGGGGAAGCAAGCAAGACAAGGGGGGAAATAAGAAAGACAAGAGGGAAGCAAGCAAGACAAGGGAGAAGCAAGCAAGACAAGGGGGAAACAAGCAAGACAAGGGGGAAACAAGCAAGACAAGGGGGAAGCAAGCAAGACAAGGGGGAACAAGCAAGACACTGGGGAAACAAGCAAGACAAGGGGGGAACAAGCAAGACAAGGGGGAAGCAAGCAAGACAAGGGGAAAGCAAGCAAGGCAAGGGGGAAGCAAGCAAGGCAAGGGGGAAGCAAGCAAGGCAAGGGGGAAGCAAGCAAGGCAAGGGGGAAGCAAGCAAGGCAAGGGGGAAGCAAGCAAGACAAGGGGGAAGCAAGCAAGACAAGGGGGAAGCAAGCAAGGCAAGGGGGAAGCAAGGCAAGGGGGAAGCAAACAAGGCAAGGGGGAAGCAAGCAAGGCAAGGGGGAAGCAAGCAAGACAAGGGGATAACAAGCAAGACAAGGGGGAATCAAGCAAGACAAGGGGGAAGCAAGAAAGACAAGGGGGAAGCAAGAAAGACAAGGGGGAAGCAAGAAAGACAAGGGGAAGCAAGCAAGACAAGGGGGAAGCAAACAAGACAAGGGGGAAGCAAACAAGACAAGGGGGAAGCAAGCAAGACAAGGGGGAAGCAAGCAGGACAAGGGGGAAGCAAGCAAGACAAGGGGGAAGCAAGCAAGACAAGGGGGAAGCAAGCAAGGCAAGGGGGAAGCAAGCAAGACAAGGGGATAACAAGCAAGACAAGGGGGAAGCAAGCAACACAAGGGGGAAGCAAGCAAGACAAGGGGAAAACAAGCAAGACAAGGGGAAAACAAGCAAGACAAGGGGGAAGCAAGCAAGACAAGGGGGGAAATAAGAAAGACAAGAGGGAAGCAAGCAAGACAAGGGAGAAGCAAGCAAGACAAGGGGGAAACAAGCAAGACAAGGGGGAAACAAGCAAGACAAGGGGGAAGCAAGCAAGACAAGGGGGAACAAGCAAGACACTGGGGAAACAAGCAAGACAAGGGGGGAACAAGCAAGACAAGGGGGAAGCAAGCAAGGCAAGGGGTAAGCAAGCAAGGCAAGGGGGAAGCAAGCAAGGCAAGGGGGAAGCAAGCAAGGCAAGGGGGAAGCAAGCAAGGCAAGGGGGAAGCAAGCAAGACAAGGGGGAAGCAAGCAAGGCAAGGGGGAAGCAAGGCAAGGGGGAAGCAAACAAGGCAAGGGGGAAGCAAGCAAGGCAAGGGGGAAGCAAGCAAGACAAGGGGATAACAAGCAAGACAAGGGGGAATCAAGCAAGACAAGGGGGAAGCAAGCAAGACAAGGGGGAAGCAAGAAAGACAAGGGGGAAGCAAGAAAGACAAGGGGGAAGCAAGAAAGACAAGGGGGAAGCAAGAAAGACAAGGGGAAGCAAGCAAGACAAGGGGGAAGCAAACAAGACAAGGGGGAAGCAAGCAAATCAAGGGGGAAGCAAGCAAGACAAGGGGGAAGCAAGCAGGACAAGGGGGAAGCAAGCAAGACAAGGGGGAAGCAAGCAAGACAAGGGGGAAGCAAGCAAGGCAAGGGGGAAGCAAGCAAGACAAGGGGATAACAAGCAAGACAAGGGGGAAGCAAGCAAGACAAGGGGGAAGCAAGCAAGACAAGGGGGAAGCAAGCAAGACAAGGGGGAAGCAAGCAAGACAAGGGGGAAACAAGCAAGACAAGGGGGAAGCAAGCAAGACAAGGGGGAAGCAAGCAAGACAAGGGGGGAAGCAAGCAAGACAAGGAGGAAACAAGCAAGACAAGAGGGAAGCAAGCAAGACAAGGGGGAAACAAGCAAGACAAGGGGGAAGCAAGCAAGACAAGGGGAAAGCAAGCAAGACAAGGGAGAAGCAAGCAAGACAAGGGGGAAACAAGCAAGACAAGGGGGAAACAAGCAAGACAAGGGGGAAAAAAGCAAGACAAGGGGGAAGCAAGCAAGACAAGGGGGAAGCAAGCAAGACAAGGGGGAAGCAAGCAAGGCAAGGGGGAAACAAGCAAGACAAGGGGAAAACAAGCAAGACAATGGGGAAGCAAGCAAGACAAGGGGGAAACATGCAAGACAAGGGGAAACATGCAAGACAAGGGGGAAACAAGCAAGACAATGGGGAAGCAAGCAAGACAAGGGGGGAAATAAGCAAGACAAGGGGGAAGCAAGCAAGACAAGGGGGAAGCAAGCAAGACAAGGGGGAAAATAAGCAAGACAAGGGGGAAGCAAGCAAGACAAGGGGGAAACAAGCAAAACAAGGGGGAAGCAAACAAGACAAGGGGGAAACAAGCAAGACAGGGGGAAACAAGCAAGACAAGGGGGAAGCAAGCAAGACAAGGGGGAAGCAAGCAAGACAAGGGGAAGCAAGCAAGACAAGGGGGAAACAAGCAAGACAAGGGGGAAGCAAGCAAGACAAGGGGGAAGCAAGCAAGACAAGGGGAAACAAGCAAGACAAGGGGGAAACAAGCAAGACAAGGGGGAAACAAGCAAGACAAGGGGGAAACAAGCACGACAAGGGGGAAACAAGCACGACAAGGGGGAAGCAAGCAAGACAAAAGGGAACAAGCAAGACACTGGGGAAACAAACAAGACAAGGGGGGAACAAGCAAGACAAGGGGGAAGCAAGAAAGGCATGGGGGGAGCAAGCAAGGCAAGGGGGAAGCAAAGAAGGCAAGGGGGAAGCAAGGCAAGGGGGAAGCAAGCAAGACAAGGGGGAAGCAAGCAAGACAAGGGGGAAACAAGCAAGACAAGAGGGAAGTAAGCAAGGCAAGGGGGAAGCAAGCAAGGCAAGGGGGAAGCTAGCAAGACAAGGGGATAACAAGCAAGACAAGTGGGAAGCAAGCAAGACAAGGGGGAAGCAAGCAAGGCAGGGGGAAGCAAGCAAGACAAGGGGGAAACAAGCAAGACAAGGGGGAAACAAGCAAGACAATGGGGAAGCAAGCAAGACAAGGGGGAAACATGCAAGACAAGGGGGAACATGCAAGACAAGGGGGAAGCAAGCAAGACAATGGGGAAGCAAGCAAGACAAGGGGGAAATAAGCAAGACAAGGGGGGAAATAAGCAAGACAAGGGGGAAGCAAGCAAGACAAGGGGGAAGCAAGCAAGACAAGGGGGAATCAAACAAGACAAGGGGGAAGCAAACAAGACAAGGGGGAAGCAAGCAAGACAAGGGGGAAGCAAGCAAGACAAGGGGGAAGCAAGCAAGACAAGGGGGAAGCAAGCAAGACAAGGGGGAAGCAAACAAGACAAGGGGGAAGCAAACAAGACAAGGGGGAAGCAAGCAAGACAAGGGGGATGCAAGCAAGACAAGGGGGAAACAAGCAAGACAAGGGGGAAGCAAGCAAGACAAGGGGGAAGCAAGCAAGACAAGGGGGAAACAAACAAGACAAGGGGAAGCAAACAATACAAGGGGGACACAAGCAAGAGACGGGTGAAGCAAACAAGACAAGGGGGAAACAAGCAAGACAAGGGGGAAACAAGCAAGACAAGGGGGAAACAAGCAATGCAAGGGGGAAGCAAGCAAGACAAGGGGGGAAACAAGCAAGACAAGGGGGAAGCAAGCAAGTTAAGGGGGAAACAAGCAAGACAAGGGGGAAGCAAGTAAGACAAGGGGGAAGCAAGCAAGCCAAGGGGGAAGCAAGCAAGCCAAGGGGGAAGCAAGCATGACAAGGGGGAAACAAGCAAGATAAGGGGGAAACAAGCAAGACAAGGGGGAAGCAAACAAGACAAGGGGGAAGCAAACAAGACAAGGGGGATGCAAGCAAGACAAGGGGGAAACAAGCAAGACAAGGGGGAAGCAAGCAAGACAAGGGGGAAGCAAGCAAGACAAGGCGGAAGCAAGCAAGACAAAGGGATAACAATCAACACAAGGGGGAAGCAAGCAAGACAAGGGGGAAAAAAGCAAGACAAAGGGGAAACATTCAAGACAAGGGGGAAATAAGCAAGACAAGGGGATAACAAGCAAGATAAGGAGGGAAACAAGAGAGACAAGGGGAAAACAAGCAAGACAAGGTGGAAATGTCAAGGAGGAAATAATCAAGAGAAGGGGGAAATAAGTAAGACAATTGGACAAGATGCAAGAGAAGAGGAAAATAAGACAGACAAAGGGTGAAGCAAAACAAGAAGTAAAGCAAAATAAAAGGAAACAAACAATCAAGACACAGGGAGAAAGGTGCAGGAACAAGAACGATTGTTAGGCTGGGTTCACATGAGCATGTTACGTCCGTAATGGACGGAACGTATTTTGGCCGCAAGTCCCGGACCGAACACACTGCAGGGAGCCGGGCTCCTCGCATCATAGTGATGTACGACGCTAGGAGTCCCTGCCTCTCCGTGGAACTACTGTCCTGTACTGAAAACATGATTACAGTACGGGACAGTTGTCCTGCATCGAGGCAGGGACTCCTAGCGTCGTACATAACTATGATGCTAGGAGCCCGGCTCCCTGCAGTGTGTTCAGTCCGGGACTTGCGGCCAAAATACGTTCCGTCAATTACGGACGTAACATGCTCGTGTGAACCCAGCCTTACAAGTTGTCTGTGTACTGAGATGAAGACATTGACAAGATCTGTCGAATCTGAGAAAAGTTTTGAAGCTGAGATCTGGTTGGTTACTATGGGAAACAAATGCCATCTTCCCCTTGCACTGGTCTTGATAACCCCCACCCCCGACCTTTTATGCGGGCGTCTTTACTTGTTTACAGGCTCGGCTATTCTTGGTTTTTAAAACAAATAGGGCAAGAATGATCTGTTCTTCTACATTGGGCAGGTGTGAAGTACTGCAGCACTACCACTAGGTGGTGATGTAGGGTACATGTCCCTGTGCAGCACACCGTGTGGTCAATCATGGTATTGCAATTAAAACTTATTTTTCTTTTTTATTCATCATACGAAGTGTCAGAATCCTAATGCTAATTACATGACCAAATCCTACACAATCCTAAATATGCTCAAAGCCAAATTAGATCCAGTGGGGAGCTGCACTTTAAGAATGCCCCATATTATATGTGGATTTTTCTACATGTTCTCTCAATGTCAGTCTGTTTTCTTTTAATGAGGGAAGGTGAAGAAAGACTGTGAGGTCGGGGACAGTCTGTGCTGCAAAAATAATTGGTCACTTCACGGACAGTTGTCATTTTTTGGCTGTCAGCAGCCGTGACACTGAGTGACAGGCATGGAGAACAGAGCGCAGTCAATGATCTGGTCTAGTTTTATAGGGAAACATCTGCTTGTCCCAATTCTACTTCTTGACAGTCAATGAGGACATAGATCCGGCGCTCTCCTATTAATTATCATATAGCTCTGGTCAATGCATCAGGTAATGAGACGTCCACACAACTTCAGCCGCCTCCAGTCTCCTTCCCGGGCCTGTAACATATCATTGCATTTCAGCTTTCCTCGAGAAGGATAAAGCGTTTCCCCTCATAGTAGAAATCATAGGGCCTCATTGAGAACTCCGACTACTACGCCTTTATTAAAGTTAATGTCCACCATTTATGATTAATAATCCTATGCATAATATTTCTGTATAGGGGGGACTCTATATAGGGGGGGACGACTCTTTTTTCCAATAAATTATATAATTGGAGCTGCCAGCACTATGAGGAGCTCACTGCATATAGATTTATACAGCTTGTATTGAACGCAATAGGAGCTGTATAATCTGTATGCACTGAGCTCCCTCTAGTGGTGACTGCAGGCAGCTGTAATCTTATCGTGTAAATCTATGGGAGCTGTATATATCTGTATATAGTGAGCTCCCCCTGGTGGTGACTGCAGGCCGCAGAATGTTATCATGTAACTCTATGGGAGCTGTATACATCTCTATGTACAGTAGTAAGCTCCTCTATTGGTGGCTGCAGGTAGAAGAATGTTATCATGTAACTCTATGGGAGCTGTATACATCTCTATGTACAGTAGTAAGCTCCTCTATTGGTGGCTGCAGGTAGCAGAATGTTATCATGTAACTCCATGGGAGCTGTATATATCTGTATATAGTGGGCTCCCTCTAGTGGTGACTGCAGGCAGAAGAATGTTAGCATGTAACTCTATGGGAGCTGTATATATCTGTATGTTGTGAGCTCCCCCTAATAGTGGCTGTATTTATTTGTATGTAGTGATATCCCCCTATTGCTGGCTGCAGGACCTTATCATGTAACTCTATGGGAACTGTATAAATCTGTATGTAGTGAGATCCCCCTAGTGGTGACTGCAGGTAGAAGAATGTTATCATGTATATATCTGTATGTAGTGAGCTCCTCCTAGTGGTGACTGAAGGTGGCATTATATTATCATGTAATTCTATGGGAGCTGTATAATCTGTATGCAGTGAGCTCCCCCTAGTGGTAGCTGCAAGTAGCTCCTATGGCAGTGTCGCAGCAAGCAGGGGAAGCAGTTCACTACTCCCACCACAGGGCCTGACATTTCCAATCTGTTTTTATGACTTCTACTAATTGAGATCGGTCTGGAACTGAGTGTCGTATAATTTAAGGGAAAGTTTGATTAACCCTTTCGCTGACAGGACGATTTTCATACATTTGACAAACACGAATATAAGCTGAACTATAAAATATAAAATTCATATTACATCCCCATATATGATTCTGAAAGTAGATACCTGGCACATTATGGAAAGGTCATCCGGCACTGTACAGTTATAGGCGCCTTCACTGCATCAAACAAAAGTAAGAAAACGTACACAAAATTTGTGTTTGAGGCAAAAAAAATCTGAGCTAAGCCAAGCATGAGACACACAATACCTCCTAAAAATCTAAGATCAGGATGTGCAGAGTTCATGCTGTGACTCGTGTCTTCATTTATAGATCTCCGCAGAATCATCAGAACTGAAAAGACCAAAAATCTCCCTGGTCCTGATACCGGTAAAAATCACGGAGTCAGTAAATGGTCTGAGTAGCGGCAGGGGGTGATTAGATAAGTAACTGATGATATTCTCACCCCTGCAGTAGAGGGGAGAACCCCACAATATGTGACAATCAGACATATCCTCTCTCACTAATGATAGGGGTGATTACATGTAGTAATGTTCCTGTATCTCTCCCTGGGGGGTCGCTGAATAATGTACAGGGGGGATGACAGTAACCGGCTGGGTTTTTCCTGCTCTCACTTCCAGGTTCCCCCTCCACCTCCTCCCCTACACAGACACAGAACCAGGAAGTAATAATTCTATACCTCACCCTGGGGGTCACTCGAGGCTGTACAGGGGGGATGACAGTAACCGGCTGGGTTCTTCCTGCTCTCACTTCCAGGTTCCCCCTCCACCTCCTCCCCTACACAGACACAGTACCAGGAAGTAATGATTCTATACCTCCCCCTGGGGGTCACTGGAGGCTGTACAGGGGGGATGACAGTAACCGGCTGGGTTTTTCCTGCTCTCACTTCCAGGTTCCCCCTCCACCTCCTCCCCTACACAGACACAGTACCAGGAAGTAATGATTCTATACCTCCCCCTGGGGGTCACTGGAGGCTGTACAGGGGGGATGACAGTAACCGGCTGGGTTCTTCCTGCTCTCACTTCCAGGTTCCCCCTCCACCTCCTCCCCTACACATACACAGTACCAGGAAGTAATGATTCTATACCTCCCCCTGGGGGTCACTGGAGGCTGTACAGGGGGGATGACAGTAACCGGCTGGGTTTTTCCTGCTCTCACTTCCAGGTTCCCCCTCCACCTCCTCCCCTACACAGACACAGTACCAGGAAGTAATGATTCTATACCTCCCCCTGGGGGTCACTGGAGGCTGTACAGGGGGGATGACAGTAACCGACTGGGTTTTTCCTGCTCTCACTTCCAGGTTCCCCCTCCACCTCCTCCCCTACACAGACACAGAACCAGGAAGAAAAACCTTTTATCGCTGTTCTTCGACTTCAGATGAGGGCTGTACCCTGAATATAGCACCTAAAATATTTGAAAGCTAAGGTCCTGAAATGTGATATGACACCCAGATCGGAGCACGAATACTTATATTATAGTCACAGCAAGCGTTTAGGGCATGACCAGACGTGGCAGAATTGCTCTGGAATTTCGCTACGGACAGTCCGCAGTGGAAATCCGCAGCGTACACGTTTCTCCATTGCCTTCCTCAGCTTTTTCGTTAGGTTTGTTTACACGTTGCGGACCATTCCGCTGCGGAGCATAGGCTGCGGTAAAGAGTTTGGTGTCCACAGCATACAATGGATGTTGCGGAGCAGTGGCGGACTGGTTGCGGACTCATGGCGGAAGTTCTCCATTGACTTCAATGGAGATTCTAAATTCCGCAATGAAGTCCGCAGCTGTCATGCACATGTCATGTGTGCTGCGGATGCGTCTTGCTTTTTTGACATGACATTTCTTCATTCTGGCTGGACCTATGTATTTCTAGGTCTACAGCCAGACTGAGGAAGTCAATGGGGCTCCCGTAATTACGGGAGCGTTGCTAGGAGACGTCAGTAAATAGTCACTGTCCAGGGTGCTGAAAGAGTTAAGCGATCGGCAGTAACTGTTTCTGCACCCTGGACAGTGACTACCGATCCCAATATACAGCAACCTGTAAAAAAATATAAGTTCATACTTACCGAGAACTCCCTGCTTCTGTCTCCAGTCCGGCCTCCCAGGATGACGTTTCAGTCTAAGTGACGGCTGCAGCCAATCACAGGCCAAGCACAGGCTGCAGCGGTCACATGGACTGCCGCGTCATCCAGGGAGGTCGGGCTGGATGCCGAAAGAGGGACGCGTCACCAAGACAATGGCCGGTAAGTATGAAATTCGTTTACTTTCACTAGGGAAAGTGCTGTCCCTTCTCTCTATCCTGCACTGATACAGAGAAGGGAAGCACTTTCACCGCAGTCCGCAGCAGCTAGTCCGCATCAATTTACTGCACATTTTGGGCAGATCCGCCGCAGAATCTGCAACGCAGATTCTGTGCGGCATTGATGCGGACAGTGTATGCAGAACTCCGCCACGTCTGGGCATGCCCTTGAAGTCATGGAGTATTAATATACGTCCTGGGCAGTGAAAAGGTTAAAAGTGAAGGTTCTCAATGCCAAACTTTTTGCTAAGCACGGACCCGAATTCGTTCAAGCAGCTGCTCAGTTACGCAGACGATGCCCCCTAGGTCTATAGATCCAGCATTGCACCTCCAGTCCTTCTAGTCCTCATTGCTAGGAACAAACACCATCAACCGCTCCTCTGTACAATGTGGGGGTCATCGGGGGGAACCCCAACAACTATGACACTCCTCCAGTGATAGCATTGGTTCGGCCTGGACTACCGTCAACCATTGTAGGGCTGTGGCCCCGCTCCTGATGTCTTCCACTGCATTGGGCCGGAGATTGAGTACAATGATGAGAATGACCTGGGGTTATTCTCATGCCATTAATCCAGCGTCATTGTCCGGAGTGTTTCATTATTTGCTGCTCTCTTATTACTCTCTGTTATCTCTGCTCGTCTTGGTAACGGACGTCTCCTCTTCTTCTTCTTCATAGGTCTCTCGTTTTACACCCGAGTGTTGGAGAACTGTGAAGATGAGGCCAAGTTTGATGAGGTAAGAGGCAGCGATACATTAATTATAAGCCTAGAGATGAAGGCGCGTGTTATTTTACTGACTGGAGTCACGAATATATCAACTGTATTGGGTTATATGACGTCTTCTACTCCAATCACATCCAGAGCTGCATCTTCAATTCTAAAATCTAGTTTCCTTTCGAACAGATCTCACTGTCGCCCCCTGCTGATTCGGCGTCCGGACATATCATGCTATGCTCAGGAGTTAGTAGAGCTCCCATAATGCTTTGCAATCTGCAAAGAATTAGAAAAAACATGGCTACTTTCTCCCAGAAATAGCGCTACACTTGACCACAGGTTATATGTGGTATTGCAGCTTTATTGAAGAGCTAAGCTGCAATACCATACACAACCTGTGGACATGTGTGGCGCTATTTCTGGAAGAAAGCAGCCATGTTTTTCTAATCCTGTACAACCCCTAGAAAACAATTTATTTTATAATAGCAGAGTGCAATGCATTATGGGAGCTCTTCTAACCTGTTAACACTTTGCTGCTAGATACTAACTAGCAGAATTGTAGATGCAGCTCTGGAGGTGACTGGAGTATAATGCAGGATGTAAGTTTACACAGTGGTTCATCAATGATGTGCTGAGGTGGAGAATTCCCTATAAATAAAATCTTTGAGTCGTCCACCATTTCTTAGTCACATCTGTTTCTGGGAAAGCTGGGTGAAAAGCAATATGTCTGCACTTGCAGCTTCCATAAGGGTCCCCGCCCAGCTTTTCTTGAGACTTGAATCTGCTGCAATCTACTCCTGGGAAAGCTGGGTGATACCCAATGCGGGAGCTGTAATGGCGGCCATATTGGTGGTCACCCAGCTTTCCCAAGAACAGATATATTGAAGAACAACCTGACAGTGGACGACATCTCAGGGACTATATGAGTCTATACGGGAAGGTCAGATATGAGGGCGTCGATATGAACCTACAGCTCGAACCCGTCTATATGGACACAATCCTAAAGTGGACGCAGCATTGACCAGTTCACAAGCTCGGGGTCCTCAGTCCGCGGGCCGGTATTGATGTTTGCACCGTCTAAGTCTTGTAATCTACTGAGATCTCGTAGTCGGCAGATCACTGGCAGCAAAGAGCAGAGGTGACCGCCCATTTCCCGGGAGGTCATCATACGACTTATGTCCATCCCCCGGGAGGTCATCATACGACTTATGTCCATCCCCCGGGACGTCATCATACGACTTATGCCCATCCCCCGGGAGGTCATCATACGACTTATGTCCATCCCCCGGGAGGTCATCATACGACTTATGTCCATCCCCCGGGACGTCATCATACGACTTATGTCCATCCCCCGGGACGTCATCATACGACTTATGTCCATCCCCCGGGACGTCATCATACGACTTATGTCCATCCCCCGGGACGTCATCATACGACTTATGTCCATCCCCCGGGACGTCATCATACGACTTATGTCCATCCCCCGGGACGTCATCATACGACTTATGTCCATCCCCCGAGACGTCATCATACGACTTATGTCCATCCCCCGGGACGTCATCATACGACTTGTGTCCATCCCCCGGGACGTCATCATACGACTTATGTCCATCCCCCGGGACGTCATCATACGACTTATGCCCCCTCCCCCGGGACGTCATCATACGACTTATGCCCCCTCAACCGGGACGTCATCATACGACTTATGTACATTCCCCGGGACGTCATCATACGACTTATGCCCATCCCCCGGGAGGTCATCATACGACTTATGTCCAACCCCCGGGAGGTCATCATACGACTTATGTCCATCCCCAGAGACGTCATCATACGACTTATGCCCCCTCCCCCGGGACGTCATCATACGACTTATGCCCATCCCCCGGGACGTCATCATACGACTTATGCCCATCCCCCGGGACGTCATCATACGACTTATGCCCATCCCCCGGGACGTCATCATACGACTTATGTCCATCCCCCGGGAGGTCATCATACGACTTATGTCCATCCCCAGAGACGTCATCATATGACTTATGCCCATCCCCCGGGACGTCATCATACGACTTATGCCCATCCCCCGGGAGGTCATCATACGACTTATGCCCATCCCCCGGGACGTCATCATACGACTTATGCCCATCCCCCGGGAGGTCATCATTCGACTTATGTCCATCCCCCGGGAGGTCATCATTCGACTTATGTCCATTCCCCGGGACGTCATCATACGACTTATGTCCATTCCCCGGGACGTCATCATACGACTTATGTCCAACCCCCGGGAGGTCATCATACGACTTATGTCCATCCCCCGGGAGGTCATCATACGACTTATGTCCATCCCCCGGGACGTCATCATACGACTTATGCCCCCTCCCCCGGGACGTCATCATACGACTTATGCCCATCCCCCGGGACGTCATCATACGACTTATGCCCATCCCCCGGGACGTCATCATACGACTTATGCCCCCTCCCCCGGGACGTCATCATACGACTTATGCCCCCTCCCCCGGGACGTCATCATACGACTTATGCCCATCCCCCGGGACGTCATCATACGACGTATGCCCCCTCCCCCGGGACGTCATCATACGACTTATGTCCATCCCCCGGGACGTCATCATACGACTTATGCCCATCCCCCGGGACGTCATCATACGACTTATGCCCATCCCCCGGGACGTCATCATACGACTTATGCCCCCTCCCCCGGGACGTCATCATACGACTTATGCCCCCTCCCCCGGGACGTCATCATACGACTTATGTCCATCCCCCGGGACGTCATTATACGACTTATGCCCCCTCCCCCGGGACGTCATCATACGACTTATGTCCATCCCCCGGGACGTCATCATACGACTTATGTCCATCCCCCGGGACGTCATCATACGACTTATGCCCCCTCCTCCAGGACGTCATCATACGACTTATGCCCATCCCCCGGGACGTCATCATACGACTTATGCCCCCTCCTGCAGGACGTCATCATACGACTTATGCCCATCCCCCGGGACGTCATCATAGGACTTATGTCCATTCCCCGGGACGTCATCATACGACTTATGCCCATCCTCCAGTACATCATCATACGACTTATGCCTATCCCCCGGGACGTCTTCATATGACTTATGCACCATCCCCCGGCACGTCTTCATACGACATATGCCCCTCCCCCGGGACGTCATCATACGACTTCGTCAATGTGTTAATGACACAAGTAAATACTTAGGACGCGATACTTTGACACGAGGCGCTGACAGCGGAGAAATAAAGAAAGGATAAAGGGGAGGCCGTGATTATAAACCGGAGACGCGCCATCTCTGTGATCTTGTAGGGAAACAAAACAAATTATCTTTACATCATGCTTTACCCTGCAGCTCCGCACCATTATAGCGCAGCTAGAATCAGCTACTACAGCTTAGCTGTATTGTCTATTGGATTCTGCAATCAACCTCTTGTCTCAGAGGCACAGGTTGCTGCCCTGCCACCATGCTTTACACTTCAGCTACGCTTGTTTCATTTAGCTCTTGTGTTTAGGCGCAAGCTTAGCACCAAATCATAGAAGGATAGAATAACTGTGAACTGCAAGAACCTACAACAGCAGTGAGAGACACTGCAGCGCTTATACTGATAATAGAAGTCTTGGTAGAGGGAGGGGTTCTCCTTTAAGCCAATACACGACTTTTCATAAAATTGTAAATTCTACACATCATCTTCCGAGAGAACAGAGAACTCTGAAATCTGCCGTAGAAACGTAGGTCACAGTGAGAGAGCCGGCGACTCATTGCACGCAGCTCTTCCTATTGATGTCTCCAGACTGAATAGTGGGATTACAGGAAGACCGAGACAGTCGCTGAAATATTAAAAGCTGAATAAACAAGAAGAAGAAGCACGTGATCTAAAAAGCAGCGGAGAAAACAGGAACAGGAGGCAAAGACAAAAGCAAATAACAATATATTTTCCATCAGCAAAGCAACAAACTAGAGACATTTATAAAAGTGTTGTCAAATAAATGTATTTATATTCTCAATGTATATTACTGCCCCCTCTATACAAGAATATAACTACTATAATACTGCCCCCTATATACAAGAATATAACTACTATAATACTGCCCCCTATATACAAGAATATAACTACTATAATACTGCCCCCTATATACAAGAATATAACTACTATAATACTGCCCCCTATATACAAGAATATAACTACTATAATACTGCCCCTATATACAAGAATATAACTACTATAATACTGCTCCCTATATACAAGAATATAACTACTATAATACTGCCCCTATATACAAGAATATAACTACTATAATACTGCTCCTATATACAAGAATATAACTACTGTAATACTGCTCCCTATATACAAGAATATAACTACTATAATACTGCCCCCTATATACAAGAATATAACTACTATAATACTGCCCCTATATACAAGAATATAACTACTATAATACTGCCTCTATATACAAGAATATAACTACTATAATACTGCCCCTATATACAAGAATATAACTACTATAATACTGCCTCTATATACAAGAATATAACTACTATCATACTGCCTCTATATACAAGAATATAACTACTATAATACTGCCCCCTATATACAAGAATATAACTACTATAATACTGCCCCCTATATACAAGAATATAACTACTATAATACTGCCCCCTATATACAAGAATATAACTACTATAATACTGCCCCTATATACAAGAATATAACTACTATAATACTGCTCCCTATATACAAGAATATAACTACTATAATACTGCCCCTATATACAAGAATATAACTACTATAATACTGCCCCCTATATACAAGAATATAACTACTATAATACTGCCCCTATATACAAGAATATAACTACTATAATACTGCCTCTATATACAAGAATATAACTACTATAATACTGCCCCTATATACAAGAATATAACTACTATAATACTGCCTCTATATACAAGAATATAACTACTATCATACTGCCTCTATATACAAGAATATAACTACTATAATACTGCCCCCTATATACAAGAATATAACTACTATATTACTGCCCCTATATACAAGAATATAACTACTATAATACTGCCTCTATATACAAGAATATAACTACTATAATACTGCCCCCTATATACAAGAATATAACTACTATAATACTGCCCCTATATACAAGAATATAACTACTATAATACTGCTCCCTATATACAAGAATATAACGACAATAATACTGCCCCTATATACAAGAATATAACTACTATAATACTGCCCCTATATACAAGAATATAACTACTATAATACTGCTCCCTATATACAAGAATATAACTACTATAATACTGCCTCCTATATACAAGAATATAACTACTATAATACTGCTCCTATATACAAGATTATAACTACTATAATACTGCCCCTATATACAAGAATATAACTACTATAATACTGCTCCTATATACAAGAATATAACTACAATAATACTGCCCCTATATACAAGAATATAACTACAATAATACTGCCCCTATATACAAGAATATAACTACTATAATACTGCCCCTATATACAAGAATATAACTACTATAATACTGCCTCCTATATACAAGAATATAACTACTATAATACTGCTCCTATATACAAGAATATAACTACTATAATACTGCTCCTATATACAAGAATATAACTACTATAATACTGCTCCTATATACAAGAATATAACTACTATAATACTGCCTCCTATATACAAGAATATAACTACTATAATACTGCTCCTATATACAAGAATATAACTACTATAATACTGCCCCTATATACAAGAATATAACTACTATAATACTGCCCCCTATATACAAGAATATAACTACTATAATACTGCCCCCTATATACAAGAATATAACTACTATAATACTGCTCCCTATGTACAAGAATATAACTACTATAATACTGCCCCTATATACAAGAATATAACTTCTATAATACTGCCCCTATATACAAGAATATAACTACTATAATACTGCCCCCTCTATACAAGAATATAACTACTATATTACTGCCCCCTCTATACAAGAATATAACTAAAATAATACTGCCCCTATATACAAGAATACTACTACTATAATACTGCCCCTATATACAAGAATATAACTACTATAATACTGCTCCTATATACAAGATTATAACTACTATAATACTATTCCTATATATAAGAATATAACTACTATAATACTGCCCCTATATACAAGAATATAACTACTATAATACTGCCCCTATATACAAGAATATAACTACTATAATACTGCTCCCTATATACAAGAATATAACTACTATAATACTGCTCCTTATATACAAGAATATAACTACTATAATACTGCCCCCTATATACAGGAATATAACTACTATAATACTGCCTCCTATATACAAGAATATAACTACTATAATACTGCCCCCATATACAAGAATATAACTACTATAATACTGCCCCTATATACAAGAATATAACTACTATAATACTGCCCCTATATACAAGAATATAACTACTATAATACTGCTCCCTATATACAAGAATATAACTACTATAATACTGCTCCTTATATACAAGAATATAACTACTATAATACTGCCCCCTATATACAGGAATATAACTACTATAATACTGCCTCCTATATACAAGACTATAACTACTATAATACTGCCCCCATATACAAGAATATAACTACTATAATACTGCCCCTATATACAAGAATATAACTACTATAATACTGCCCCTATATACAAGAATATAACTACTATAATACTGCTCCTATATACAAGAATATAACTACTATAATACTGCCCCTATATACAAGAATATAACTACTATAATACTGCCCCCTATATACAAGAATATAACTACTATAATACTGCCCCTATATACAAGAATATAACTACTATAATACTGCCCCTATATACAAGAATATAACTACTATAATACTGCTCCTATATACAAGAATATAACTACTATAATACTGCTCCTATATACAAGAATATAACTACTATAATACTGCTCCTATATACAAGAATATAACTACTATAATATTGCCCCCTATATACAAGAATATAACTACTATAATACTGCCCCTATATACAGGAATATAACTACTATAATACTGCCCCCCTATATACAAGAATATAACTACTATAATACTGCCTCCTATATACAAGAATATAACTACTATAATACTGCTCCCTATATACAAGAATATAACTACTATAATACTGCCCTCTATATACAAGAATATAACTACTATAATACTGCTCCTATATACAAGAATATAACTACTATAATACTGCTCATATATACAAGAATATAACTACTATAATACTGCTCCTATATACAAGAATATAACTACTATAATACTGCCCCTATATACAAGAATATAACTACTATAATACTGCCCCCCTATATACAAGAATATAACTACTATAATACTGCCCCTATATACAAGAATATAACTACTATAATACTGCCCCCCTATATACAAGAATATAACTACTATAATACTGCTCCCTATATACAAGAATATAACTACTATAATACTGCCCCTATATACAAGAATATAACTACTATAATACTGCCCCCCTATATACAAGAATATAACTACTATAATACTGCCCCCTATATACAAGAATATAACTACTATAATACTGTTCCTATATACAAGAATATAACTACTATAATACTGCCCCCCTATATACAAGAATATAACTACTATAATACTGCCCCATATATACAAGAATATAACTACTATAATACTGCTCCTATATACAAGAATATAACTACTATAATACTGCCCCCTATATACAAGAATATAACTACTATAATACTGCCCCTATATACAAGAATATAACTACTATAATACAGCTCCTATATACAAGAATATAACTACTATAATACTGCCCCCTATATACAAGAATATAACTACTATAATACTGCCCCTATATACAAGAATATAACTACTATAATACTGCTCCCTATATACAAGAATATAACTACTATAATACTGCCCTTATATACAAGAATATAACTACTATAATACTGCTCCTATATACAA
Source organism: Rhinoderma darwinii (assembly GCF_050947455.1). NCBI lineage: Eukaryota > Metazoa > Chordata > Amphibia > Anura > Rhinodermatidae > Rhinoderma > Rhinoderma darwinii. The sequence continues at coordinate 8,775,987 of NC_134690.1, read as the reverse complement.
GAATATAACTACTATAATACTGCCCCCTATATACAAGAATATAACTACTATAATACTGCCCCTATATACAAGAATATAACTACTATAATACAGCTCCTATATACAAGAATATAACTACTATAATACTGCCCCCTATATACAAGAATATAACTACTATAATACTGCCCCTATATACAAGAATATAACTACTATAATACTGCTCCCTATATACAAGAATATAACTACTATAATACTGCCCCTATATACAAGAATATAACTACTATAATACTGCCCCCTATATACAAGAATATAACTACTATAATACTGCCCCTATATACAAGAATATAACTACTATAATACTGCTCCTATATACAAGAATATAACTACTATAATACTGCTCCCTATATACAAGAATATAACTACTATAATACTGCTCCTTATATACAAGAATATAACTACTATAATACTGCTCCTATATACAAGAATATAACTACTATAATACTGCCCCCTATATACAAGAATATAACTACTATAATACTACCCCTATATACAAGAATATAACTACTATAATACTCAAACTAACCTAATCTGTTTTTATGAAGAGGTGAGCAGAAGTCTAGACAGAGGGGCCGCTGTGGATTTAGTGTTTTTGGACTTTGCAAAGGCATTTGACACTGTCCCTCATAGACGCCTAATGGGTAAATTAAGGACTATAGGTTTCGAAAATATAGTTTGTAATTGGATTGAGAATTGGCTCAAGGACCGTATCCAGAGGGTTGTGGTCAATGATTCCTTCTCTGAATGGTCCCCAGTTATAAGTGGTGTACCCCAGGGTTCAGTGCTGGGACCACTATTATTCAACTTATTTATTAATGATATAGAGGAAGGGATTAATAGCACTATTTCTATTTTTGCAGATGACACCAAGCTATGTAATATAGTTCAGACTATGGAAGATGTTCATGAATTACAGGCAGATTTAAACAAACTAAGTGTTTGGGCGTCCACTTGGCAAATGAAGTTTAATGTAGATAAATGTAAAGTTATGCATCTGGGTACCAACAACCTGCAGGCATCATATGTCCTAGGGGGCGCTACACTGGCGGATTCACTTGTTGAGAAGGATCTGGGTGTACTTGTAAATCATAAACTCAATAACAGCATGCAGTGTCAATCAGCTGCTTCAAAGGCCAGCAGGATATTGTCGTGTATTAAAAGAGGCATGGACTCGCGGGACAGGGATGTAATAATGCCACTTTACAAAGCATTAGTGAGGCCTCATCTAGAATATGCAGTTCAGTTCTGGGCTCCAGTTCATAAAAAGGATGCCCTGGAGTTGGAAAAAATACAAAGAAGAGCAACGAAGCTAATAAGGGGCATGGAGAATTTAAGTTATGAGGAAAGATTGAAAGAATTAAACCTATTTAGCCTTGAAAAAAGATGACTAAGGGGGGACATGATTAACTTATATAAATATATTAATGGCACATACAAAAAATATGGTGATATCCTGTTCCTTGTAAAACCCCCTCAAAAAACAAGGGGGCACTCCCTCCGTCTGGAGAAAAAAAGGTTCAAGCTGCAGAGGCGACAAGGCTTCTTTACAGTAAGAACGGTGAATTTATGGAATAGTCACCGCAGGAGCCGTCACAGCAGGGACAGTAGACACCGCAGGAGCCGTCACAGCAGGGACAGTAGATGGCTTTAAAAAAGGCTTAGATAATTTCCTAGAACAAAAAAATATTCGCTCCTATGTGTAGAAATTTTTCCTTCCCTTTTCCCTTCCCTTGGTTGAACTTGATGGACATGTGTCTTTTTTCAGCCGTACTAACTATGTAACTATGTAACTACTATAATACTGCCCCCTATGTACAAGAATATAACTACTATAATACTGCCCCTATATACAAGAATATAACTACTATAATACTGCCCCTATATACAAGAATATAACTACTATAATACTGCTCCTATATACAAGAATATAACTACTATAATACTGCCCCCTATATGCAAGAATATAACTACTATAATACTGCCCCTATATGCAAGAATATAACTACTATAATACTTCCCCTATATACAAGAATATAACTACTATAATACTGCTCCTATATACAAGGATATAACTACTATAATACTGTCCCCAATATACAAGAATATAACTACTATAATACTGCCACTATATACAAGAATATAACTACTATAATACTGCTCCTATATACAAGGATATAACTACTATAATACTGCCCCCTATGTACAAGAATATAACTACTATAATACTGCCCCTATATACAAGAATATAACTACTATAATACTGCTCCTATATACAAGGATATAACTACTATAATACTGTCCCTATATACAAAAATATAACTACTAGAATACTGCCCCTATATACAAGAATATAACTACTATAATACTGCTCCTATATACAAGAATATAACTACTATAATACTGCTCCTATATACAAGGATATAACTACTATAATACTGTCCCTATATACAAGAATATAACTACTATAATACTGCCTCCTACATACCAGAACATAACTACTATAATACTGCCCCTATATACAAGAATATAACTACTATAAGGGCATGTTCACACGTGGCGGAATTTCACTTAAATTCCGCTGCGGACACTCCGCAGCGTTAATCCGCAGCGGAGCCGTTTGTCCATTGACTTACACTTTAATTTAGCAGTGTTCGTTTAGACGAGGCGTAAAATTCCGCTGCGGAGCATAGGCTGCGGAGCGGAATTTGGTGTCCGCAGCATGCTCTGTCTGTTGCGGAGCAGTGGCGGACTCATGGCGGAATTTCTCCATTGACTTCAATGGAGATTCAAAGTTCCGCAATGAAGTCCGCAGCTGTCATGCACATGTTATGTGTGCTGCGGATGCGTCTTGCTTTTTTAACATGACATTTCTTCATTCTGGCTGGACCTATGTATTTCTAGGTCTACAGCCAGACTGAGGAAGTCAATGGGGCTCCCGTAATTACGGGAGCGTTGCTAGGAGACGTCAGTAAATAGTCAATGTCCAGGGTGCTGAAAGAGTTAAGCGATCGGCAGTAACTGTTTCTGCACCCGGGACAGTGACTACCGATCCCAATATACATGTATCTGTAAAAAAAAATGAAGTTCGTACTTACCGAGAACTCCCTGCTTCTGTCTCCAGTCCGGCCTCCCAGGATGACGTTTGAGTCTAAGTGACAGCTGCAGCCAATCACAGGCCAAGCACAGGCTGCAGCGGTCACATGGACTGGCGCGTCATCCAGGGAGGTCGGGCTGGATGCCGAAAGAGGGACGCGTCACCAAGACAACGGCCGGTAAGTATGAAATTCGTTCACTTTCACTAGGGAAAGTGCTGTCCCTTCTCTCTATCCTGCACTGATAGGGAGAAGGGAAGCACTTTTCCCGCAGTCCGCAGCAGCTAGTCCGCATCAATTTTCTGCACATTTTGTGCAGATCCGCAGCCGTAATCCGCAACCCGGATTAGGTGCGGCATTGATGCGGACAGTTGCGGAGGAAATCCGCCACGTGTGGTCATGCCCTAATACTGCCCCTAAATACAAGAATATAACTACTATAATACTGCCCCTATATACAAGAATATAACTACTATAATACTGCCCCCTATGTACAAGAATCTAACTACTATAATACTGCCCCTATATGCAAGAATATAACTACTATAATACTGCCCCTATATTCAAGAATATAACTACTATAATAATGCCCCCTATATGCAAGAATATAACTACTATAATAGTGCCCCCTATATACAAGAATATAACTACTATAATACTGCCCCCTATATACAAGAATATAACTACTATAATACTGCCCTTATATACAAGACTATAACTACTATAATACTGCCCTCTATATACAAGAATATAACTACTATAATACTGCCCCTATATGCAAGAATATAACTACTATAATACTGCCCCTATATGCAAGAATATAACTACTATAATACTGCCCCTATATGCAAGAATATAACTACTATAATACTGCCCCCTATATACAAGAATATAACTACTATAATACTGCTCCTATATACAAGAATATAACTACTATAATACTGCCCCCTATAAACAAGAATATAACTACTATAATACTGCCCCCTATATACAAGAATATAACTACTATAATACTGCTCCTATATACAAGAAAATAACTACTATAATACTGCCACCTATATACAAGAATATAACTATTATAATACTGCCCCTATATACAAGAATATAACCACTATAATACTGCTCCTATATACAAGAATATAACCACTTTAATACTGCCCCTGTATACAAGAATATAACTACTATAATACTGCCCCCTATATACAAGACTATAACTACTATAATACTGCTCCCTATATACAAGAATATAACTACTATAATACTGCTCCTATATACAAGAATATAACTACTATAATACTGCTCCCTATATACAAGAATATAACTACTATAATATTGCTCCTGAATACAAGAATATAACTACTACAATACTTCCCCTATATGCAAGAATATAATTACTATAATACTGCCCCTATATACCAGAATATACCTACTATAATACTGCTCCTATATACAAGAATATAACTACTATAATACTGTTCCTATATACAAGAATATAACTGCTATAATACTGCTCCTATATACAAGAATATAACTACTACAATACTGCCCCCTATATACAAGAATATAACTACTATAATACTGCCCCTATATACAAGAATATAACTACTATAATACTGCCCTTTATATACAAGAATATAACGACTATAATACTGCTCCTATATACAAGAATAGAACTACTATAATACTGCTCCTATATACAAGAATATAACTACTATAATACTGCTCACATATACAAGAATATAACTACTATAATACTGCCCCCTATATACAAGAATATAACTACTATAATACTGCTCCTATATATACAAGAATGTAGCTACTATAATACTACTCCTATATACAAGAATATAACTACTATAATACTGTCCCCTATATACAAGAATATAACTACTATATACTGCTCCTATATACAAGAATATAACTACTATAATACTGCCCTTTATATACAAGAATATAACGACTATAATACTGCTCCTATATACAAGAATAGAACTACTATAATACTGCTCCTATATACAAGAATATAACTACTATAATACTGCCCCCTATATACAAGAATATATCTACTATAATACTGCCCCTATATACAAGAATATAACTACTATAATACTGCTCACATATACAAGAATATAACTACTATAATACTGCTCCTATATACAAGAATATAACTACTATAATACTGCTCACATATACAAGAATATAACTACTATAATACTGCCCCCTATATACAAGACTATAACTACTATAATACTGCTCCTATATATACACAAGAATATAACTACTATTAGGGCATGACCACACGTGGCGGATTTCCTCCGCAACTGTCCGCATCAATGCCGCACAGAATCTGCGTTGCAGATTCTGCTGCGGATCTGCACAAAATGTGCAGTAAATTGATGCGGACTAGCTGCTGCGGACTGCGGTAAAAGTACTTCCCTTCTCCCTATCAGTGCAGGATAGAGAGAAGGGACAGCACTTTCCCTTGTGAAAGTCAAAGAAATTCATACTTACCGGCCGTTGTCTTGGTGACGCGTCCCTCCTTCGGCATCCAGCCCGACCTCCCTGGATGACGCGGCAGTCCATGTGACCGCTGCAGCCTGTTATTGGCCTGTGATTGGCTGCAGCCGTCACTTAGACTGAAACGTCATCCTGGGAGGCCGGACTGGAGACAGAAGCAGGGAGTTCTCGGTAAGTTTGAACTTCAATTTTTTTTACAAGTAGCTGTATATTGGGATCGGTAGTCACTGTCCAGGGTGCTGAAACAGTTACTGCCGATCGCTTAACTCTTTCAGCACCCTGGACAGTGACTATTTACTGACGTCTCCTAGCAAAGCTCCCGTCATTACGGGAGCCCCATTGACTTCCTCAGTCTGGCTGTAGACCTAGAAATACATAGGTCCAGCCAGAATGAAGAAATGTCAAGTTAAAAAAGCAAAACGCATCCGCAGCACACATAACATGTGCATGACAGCTGCGGACTTCATTGCGGAATTTAGAATCTCCATTGAAGTCAATGGAGAAATTCCGCCATGAGTCCGCCACTGCTCCGCAACAGACAGAGCATGCTGCGGACACCAAATTCCGCTCCGCAGCCTATGCTCCGCAGCGGAATTTTACGCATCGTCTAAACGAACACTGCTAAATTAAAGTGGAAGTCAATGGAGAAGCGGCTCCGCTGTGGATTAACGCTGCGGAGTGTCCGCAGCGGAATTTAAGTGAAATTCCGCCACGTGTGAACCCAGCCTAATACTACTCCTATATACAAGAATATAACTACTATAATACTGTCCCCTATATACAAGAATATAACTACTATAAACTGCTCCTATATACAAGAATATAACTACTATAATACTGCCCCCTATATACAAGAATATAACTACTATAATACTGCCCCTATATGCGAGAATATAACTACTATAATACTGCCCCTATATACAAGAATAGAACTACTATAATACTGCCCCCTATATACAAGAATATAACTACTATAATACTGCCCCTATATACAATAATATAACTACTATAATACTGCTCCTATATACAAGAATATAACTACTATAATACTGCCCCCTATATACAAGAATATAACTACTATAACACTGCCCCCTATATACAAGAATATAACTAATATAATACTGCCCCTATATACAAGAATATAATTACTATAATACTGCCCCCTATGTACAAGAATATAACTACTATAATACTGCCCCTATATACAAGAATATAACTACTATAATACTGCCCCTATATACAAGAATATAACTACTATAATACTGCTCCTATATACAAGAATATAACTACTATAATACTGCCCCCTATATGCAAGAATATAACTACTATAATACTGCCCCTATATGCAAGAATATAACTACTATAATACTTCCCCTATATACAAGAATATAACTACTATAATACTGCTCCTATATACAAGGATATAACTACTATAATACTGTCCCCAATATACAAGAATATAACTACTATAATACTGCCACTATATACAAGAATATAACTACTATAATACTGCTCCTATATACAAGGATATAACTACTATAATACTGCCCCCTATGTACAAGAATATAACTACTATAATACTGCCCCTATATACAAGAATATAACTACTATAATACTGCTCCTATATACAAGGATATAACTACTATAATACTGTCCCTATATACAAAAATATAACTACTATAATACTGCCCCTATATACAAGAATATAACTACTATAATACTGCTCCTATATACAAGGATATAACTACTATAATACTGTCCCTATATACAAAAATATAACTACTAGAATACTGCCCCTATATACAAGAATATAACTACTATAATACTGCTCCTATATACAAGAATATAACTACTATAATACTGCTCCTATATACAAGGATATAACTACTATAATACTGTCCCTATATACAAGAATATAACTACTATAATACTGCCTCCTACATACCAGAACATAACTACTATAATACTGCCCCTATATACAAGAATATAACTACTATTAGGCTGGGTTCACACGTGGCGGAATTTCACTTAAATTCCGCTGCGGACACTCCGCAGCGTTAATCCGCAGCGGAGCCGTTTGTCCATTGACTTACACTTTAATTTAGCAGTGTTCGTTTAGACGAGGCGTAAAATTCCGCTGCGGAGCATAGGCTGCGGAGCGGAATTTGGTGTCCGCAGCATGCTCTGTCTGTTGCGGACCAGTGGCGGACTCATGGCGGAATTTCTCCATTGACTTCAATGGAGATTCAAAGTTCCGCAATGAAGTCCGCAGCTGTCATGCACATGTCATGTGTGCTGCGGATGCGTCTTGCTTTTTTGCCATGACATTTCTTCATTCTGGCTGGACCTATGTATTTCTAGGTCTACAGCCAGACTGAGGAAGTCAATGGGGCTCCCGTAATTACGGGAGCGTTGCTAGGAGACGTCAGTAAATAGTCAATGTCCAGGGTGCTGAAAGAGTTAAGCGATCGGCAGTAACTGTTTCTGCACCCGGGACAGTGACTACCGATCCCAATATACATGTATCTGTAAAAAAAAATGAAGTTCGTACTTACCGAGAACTCCCTGCTTCTGTCTCCAGTCCGGCCTCCCAGGATGACGTTTGAGTCTAAGTGACAGCTGCAGCCAATCACAGGCCAAGCACAGGCTGCAGCGGTCACATGGACTGGCGCGTCATCCAGGGAGGTCGGGCTGGATGCCGAAAGAGGGACGCGTCACCAAGACAACGGCCGGTAAGTATGAAATTCGTTCACTTTCACTAGGGAAAGTGCTGTCCCTTCTCTCTATCCTGCACTGATAGGGAGAAGGGAAGCACTTTTCCCGCAGTCCGCAGCAGCTAGTCCGCATCAATTTTCTGCACATTTTGTGCAGATCCGCAGCCGTAATCCGCAACCCGGATTAGGTGCGGCATTGATGCGGACAGTTGCGGAGGAAATCCGCCACGTGTGGTCATGCCCTAATACTGCCCCTAAATACAAGAATATAACTACTATAATACTGCCCCTATATACAAGAATATAACTACTATAATACTGCCCCCTATGTACAAGAATCTAACTACTATAATACTGCCCCTATATGCAAGAATATAACTACTATAATACTGCCCCTATATTCAAGAATATAACTACTATAATAATGCCCCCTATATGCAAGAATATAACTACTATAATAGTGCCCCCTATATACAAGAATATAACTACTATAATACTGCCCCCTATATACAAGAATATAACTACTATAATACTGCCCTTATATACAAGACTATAACTACTATAATACTGCCCTCTATATACAAGAATATAACTACTATAATACTGCCCCTATATGCAAGAATATAACTACTATAATACTGCCCCTATATGCAAGAATATAACTACTATAATACTGCCCCTATATGCAAGAATATAACTACTATAATACTGCCCCCTATATACAAGAATATAACTACTATAATACTGCTCCTATATACAAGAATATAACTACTATAATACTGCCCCCTATAAACAAGAATATAACTACTATAATACTGCCCCCTATATACAAGAATATAACTACTATAATACTGCTCCTATATACAAGAAAATAACTACTATAATACTGCCACCTATATACAAGAATATAACTATTATAATACTGCCCCTATATACAAGAATATAACCACTATAATACTGCTCCTATATACAAGAATATAACCACTTTAATACTGCCCCTGTATACAAGAATATAACTACTATAATACTGCCCCCTATATACAAGACTATAACTACTATAATACTGCTCCCTATATACAAGAATATAACTACTATAATACTGCTCCTATATACAAGAATATAACTACTATAATACTGCTCCCTATATACAAGAATATAACTACTATAATATTGCTCCTGAATACAAGAATATAACTACTACAATACTTCCCCTATATGCAAGAATATAATTACTATAATACTGCCCCTATATACCAGAATATACCTACTATAATACTGCTCCTATATACAAGAATATAACTACTATAATACTGTTCCTATATACAAGAATATAACTGCTATAATACTGCTCCTATATACAAGAATATAACTACTACAATACTGCCCCCTATATACAAGAATATAACTACTATAATACTGCCCCTATATACAAGAATATAACTACTATAATACTGCCCTTTATATACAAGAATATAACGACTATAATACTGCTCCTATATACAAGAATAGAACTACTATAATACTGCTCCTATATACAAGAATATAACTACTATAATACTGCTCACATATACAAGAATATAACTACTATAATACTGCCCCCTATATACAAGAATATAACTACTATAATACTGCTCCTATATATACAAGAATGTAGCTACTATAATACTACTCCTATATACAAGAATATAACTACTATAATACTGTCCCCTATATACAAGAATATAACTACTATATACTGCTCCTATATACAAGAATATAACTACTATAATACTGCCCTTTATATACAAGAATATAACGACTATAATACTGCTCCTATATACAAGAATAGAACTACTATAATACTGCTCCTATATACAAGAATATAACTACTATAATACTGCCCCCTATATACAAGAATATATCTACTATAATACTGCCCCTATATACAAGAATATAACTACTATAATACTGCTCACATATACAAGAATATAACTACTATAATACTGCTCCTATATACAAGAATATAACTACTATAATACTGCTCACATATACAAGAATATAACTACTATAATACTGCCCCCTATATACAAGACTATAACTACTATAATACTGCTCCTATATATACACAAGAATATAACTACTATTAGGGCATGACCACACGTGGCGGATTTCCTCCGCAACTGTCCGCATCAATGCCGCACAGAATCTGCGTTGCAGATTCTGCTGCGGATCTGCACAAAATGTGCAGTAAATTGATGCGGACTAGCTGCTGCGGACTGCGGTAAAAGTACTTCCCTTCTCCCTATCAGTGCAGGATAGAGAGAAGGGACAGCACTTTCCCTTGTGAAAGTCAAAGAAATTCATACTTACCGGCCGTTGTCTTGGTGACGCGTCCCTCCTTCGGCATCCAGCCCGACCTCCCTGGATGACGCGGCAGTCCATGTGACCGCTGCAGCCTGTTATTGGCCTGTGATTGGCTGCAGCCGTCACTTAGACTGAAACGTCATCCTGGGAGGCCGGACTGGAGACAGAAGCAGGGAGTTCTCGGTAAGTTTGAACTTCAATTTTTTTTACAAGTAGCTGTATATTGGGATCGGTAGTCACTGTCCAGGGTGCTGAAACAGTTACTGCCGATCGCTTAACTCTTTCAGCACCCTGGACAGTGACTATTTACTGACGTCTCCTAGCAAAGCTCCCGTCATTACGGGAGCCCCATTGACTTCCTCAGTCTGGCTGTAGACCTAGAAATACATAGGTCCAGCCAGAATGAAGAAATGTCAAGTTAAAAAAGCAAAACGCATCCGCAGCACACATAACATGTGCATGACAGCTGCGGACTTCATTGCGGAATTTAGAATCTCCATTGAAGTCAATGGAGAAATTCCGCCATGAGTCCGCCACTGCTCCGCAACAGACAGAGCATGCTGCGGACACCAAATTCCGCTCCGCAGCCTATGCTCCGCAGCGGAATTTTACGCATCGTCTAAACGAACACTGCTAAATTAAAGTGGAAGTCAATGGAGAAGCGGCTCCGCTGTGGATTAACGCTGCGGAGTGTCCGCAGCGGAATTTAAGTGAAATTCCGCCACGTGTGAACCCAGCCTAATACTACTCCTATATACAAGAATATAACTACTATAATACTGTCCCCTATATACAAGAATATAACTACTATAAACTGCTCCTATATACAAGAATATAACTACTATAATACTGCCCCCTATATACAAGAATATAACTACTATAATACTGCCCCTATATGCGAGAATATAACTACTATAATACTGCCCCTATATACAAGAATAGAACTACTATAATACTGCCCCCTATATACAAGAATATAACTACTATAATACTGCCCCTATATACAATAATATAACTACTATAATACTGCTCCTATATACAAGAATATAACTACTATAATACTGCCCCCTATATACAAGAATATAACTACTATAATACTGCTCCTATATACAAGAATATAACTACTATAATACTGCCTCCCTATATACAAGAATATAACTACTATAATACTGCCTCCTATATACAAGAATATAACTACTATAATACTGCCCCTATATACAAGAATATAACTACTATAATACTGCCCCTATATACAAGAATATAACTACTATAATACTGCCCCTATATACAAGAATATAACTACTATAATACTGCTCCTATATACAAGAATATAACTACTATAATACTGCCTCCCTATATACAAGAATATAACTACTATAACACTGCCCCCTATATACAAGAATATAACTAATATAATACTGCCCCTATATACAAGAATATAATTACTATAATACTGCTCCTATATACAAGAATATAACTACTATAATACTGCCCCCTATATACAAGAATATAACTATTATAATACTTCCCCCTATATACAAGAATATAACAAATATAATACTGCCCCTATATACAAGAATATAATTACTATAATACTGCTCCTATATACAAGAATATAACTACTACAATACTGCCTCCTATATACAAGAATATAACTACTATAATACTGCCCATATATACAAGAATATAACTACTATATTACTGCCTTCTATATACAAGAATATAACTACTATATTACTGCTCCTATATACAAGAATATAACTACTATAATACTGCCCCCTATATACAAGAATATAACTACTATAATACTGCCCCCTATATACAAGAATATAACTACTATAATACTGCTCGTATATACAAGAATATAACTACTATAATACTGCTCCTATATACAAGAATATAACTACTATAATACTGCTCCCTATATACAAGAATATAACTACTATAATACTGCCCCCTATATACAAGAATATAACTACTATAATACTGCTCGTATATACAAGAATATAACTACTATAATACTGCTCCTATATACAAGAATATAACTACTATAATACTGCCCCCTATATACAAGAATATAACTACTATAATACTGCTCCTATATATACAAGAATATAACTACTATAATGCTGCCTCCTATATAGAAGAATATAACTACTATAATACTGCTCCTATATACAAGAATATAACTACTATAATACTGCCCCCTATATATAAGAATATAACTACTATAATACTGCCCCTATATACAAGAATATAACTACTATAATACTGATCCTATATACAAGAATATAACTACTATAATACTGCTCCTATATACAAGAATATAACTACTATAATACTGCTTCTATATCCAAGAATATAACTACTATAATACTGCCCCCGATATACAAGAATATAACTACTATAATACTGCCCCTATATACAAGAATATAACTACTATAATACTGATCCTATATACAAGAATATAACTACAATAATACTGTCCCCTATATACAAGAATATAACTACTATATACTGCTCCTATATACAAGAATATAACTACTATAATACTGCCCCCTATGTACAAGAATATAACTACTATAATACTGCCCCTATCTGCGAGAATATAACTACTATAATACTGCCCCTATATACAAGAATAGAACTACTATAATACTGCCCCCTATATAGAAGAATATAACTACTATAATACTGCCCCCTATATACAAGAATATAACTAATATAATACTGCCCCTATATACAAGAATATAATTACTATAATACTGCTCCTATATACAAGAATATAACTACTATAATACTGCCCCCTATATACAAGAATGTAACTATTATAATACTGCCCCCTATATACAAGAATATAACTAATATAATACTGCCCCTATATACAAGAATATAATTACTATAATACTGCTCCTATATACAAGAATATAACTACTATAATACTGCCTCCTATATACAAGAATATAACTACTATAATACTGCCCATATATACAAGAATATAACTACTATATTACTGCCTTCTATATACAAGAATATAACTACTATAATACTGCCTCTATATACAAGAATATAACTAATATAATACTGCCCCTATATACAAGAATATAACTACTATAATACTGCCCATATATACAAGAATATAACTACTAGAATACTGCCCCCTATATACAAGAATATAACTACTATAATACTGCCCATATATACAAGAATATAACTACTATATTACTGCCCCTATATACAAGAATATAACTACTATAATACTACTCCTATATACAAGAATATAACTACTATAATACTGTCCCCTATATACAAGGATATAACTACTATATACTGCTCCTATATACAAGAATATAACTACTATAATACTGCCCCCTATGTACAAGAATATAACTACTATAATACTGCCCCTATATGCAAGAATATAACTACTATAATACTGCCCCTATATGCAAGAATATAACTACTATAATACTGCCCCTATATACAAGAATATAACTACTATAATACTGCCCCTATATACAAGAATATAACTACTATAATACTGCTTCTATATACAAGAATATAACTACTATAATACTGCTTCTATATACAAGAATATAACTACTATAATACTCCCCCTATATACAAGAATATAACTACTATAATATTGCCCCCTATGTACAAGAATATAACTACTATAATACTGCCCTTATATACAAGAATATAACTACTATAATACTGATCCTATATACAAGAATATAACTACTATAATACTGCTCCTATATACAAGAATATAACTACTATAATACTGCCCCCTATATACAAGAATATAACTACTATAATACTGCCCCTATATACAAGAGTATAACTACTATAATACTGCCCCCTATGTACAAGAATACAACTACTATAATACTGCCCCCTATATACAACAATATAACTACTAGAATACTGCTCCCTATATGCAAGAATATACCTACTATAATACTGCTCCCTATATACAAGAATATAACTACTATAATACTGCCCCCTATGTACAAGAATACAACTACTATAATACTGCCCCCTATATACAACAATATAACTACTAGAATACTGCTCTCTATATACAAGAATATACCTACTATACTACTGCTCCCTATATACAAGAATATAACTACTATAATACTGCCCATATATACAAGAATATAACTAATATATTACTGCCCCTATATACAAGAATATAACTACTATAATACTGCTCCTATATACAAGAATATAACTACTATAATACTGCTCCCTATATACAAGAATATAACTACTATAATACTGCCCCTATATACATGAATATAACTACTATAATACTGCCCCCTATATACAAGACTATAACTACTAGAATGCTGCCCCTATATAAAATAATGTAACTACTATAATACTGCTCCTATATACAAGAATATAACTACTATAATACTGCTCCTATATACAAGAATATAACTACTATAATACTGCCCCTATATACAAGAATATAACTACTATAATACTGCCCCTATATACAAGAATATAACTACTATAATACTGCTCCTATATACAAGAATATAACTACTATAATACTGCTCCTATATACAAGAATATAACTACTATAATACTGCCCCTATATACAAGAATATAACTACTATAATACTGCCCCTATATACAAGAATATAACTACTATAATACTGCCCCTATATACAAGAATATAACTACTATAATACAGCCCACTATATACAAGAATATAACTACTATAATACTGCACCCTATATACAAGAATATAACTACTATAATACTGCCCCTATATACAAGAATATAACTACTATAATACTGCCCCCTATATACAAGAATATAACTACTATAATACTGCTCCTATATACAAGAATATCACTACTATAATACTGCCCCTATATACAAGAATATAACTACTATAATACTGCCCCCTATATACAAGAATATAACTACTATAATACTGCCACTATATACAAGAATATAACTACTATAATACTGCCCCTATATACAAGAATATAACTACTATAATACTGCCCCCTATATACAAGAATATAACTACTATAATACTGCCCCCTATATACAAGAATATAACTACTATAATACTGCCCCTATATACAAGAATATAACTACTATAATACTGCCTCTATATACAAGAAAATAACTACTATAATACTGCCCTCTATATACAAGAATATAACTACTATAATACTGCTCCTATATACAAGAATATAACTGCTATAATACTGCCCCCTATATACAAGAATATAACTACTATAATACTGCCTCTATATACAAGAATATATCTACTATAATACTGCTCCCTATATACAAGAATATAACTACTATAATACTGCCCCCTATATACAAGAATATAACTACTATAATACTGCTCCTATATACAAGAAAATAACTACTATAATACTGCCCTCTATATACAAGAATATAACTACTATAATACTGCTCCTATATACAAGAATATAACGAATATAATACTGCCCCCTATACACAAGAATATAAATACTATAATACTGCTCCTATATACAAGAATATAACTACTATAATACTGCCCCTATATACAAGAATATAACTACTATAATACTGCCCCTATATACAAGAATATAACTACTATAATACTGCTCCTATATACAAGAATATAACTACTATAATACTGCCCCTATATACAAGAATATAACTACTATAATACTGCTCCTATATACAAGAATATAACTACTATAATACTGCCTCCTATATACAAGAATATAACTACTATAATACTGCCCCTATATACAAGAATATAACTACTATAATACTGCCCCTATATACAAGAATATAACTACTATAATACTGCCCCCTATATACAAGAATATAACTACTATAATAATGCTCCCTATATACAAGAATATAACTACTATAATACTGCTCCCTATATACAAGAATATAACTACTATAATACTGCTCCTATATACAGGAATATAACTACTATAATACTGCCCCTATACTCAAGAATATAACTACTATAATACTGCTCCCTATATACAAGAATATAACTACTATAATACTGCCCCTATATACAAGAATATAACTACTATATTACTGCCCATATATACAAGAATACGAGTATACATGAGTGTATGGTATGATGAAAGGGGTGGGAATCAAGCGTAAATTATAATTAGTTTTTATAAACTTTCTGGACTTGTGAGACATCTTGGACGTCCTGCTTCTTCTAGTATTTAGTATTACTAATGAGTTGATTTTCCAGCCACTCGCTGTTGGGCATTACTGGAGTTCTTTGTAATAATGACGCTCGCTCAGCACAGCTATAACCATGAAATGATTCTCGCTCTGTGTGATGTGTGTTCTGAATGTTTTTGCCTGAGTCAGTGATATCCAGGAACACTGGAGCTTCGTCTGGAGAATTCTGCACTTTCTTGAAGAAGCCGTTCAGCCAGAGGCGAAGTAATGCAATCAACATAATAGATTTGTGTCGCTCTTAGTTTTATCTTTGAAAGGAAACTCTATTGATTGTCTCAGGAACAGACATATTGTCCGGGAGTTATCCCGCAACACATAATCCGAATTCCTGCTAATGGAAAAGCGCTATGTGAACGTATGGCTATCTTTACTTCTTCTTCGAGTATTAGCTATAATAAGATATATACTGTAGAGGTGACTAAATGGTTAACTCCACTGCGGTAGTCGCACCTATAAAATACGATCAGTATCACATACCACTGCAGATTCCATGTTTATGTCTCTTCCTTTCCCTTCACTTAGTGAATTCTGCAGGGTCCATGACTTCAGGTTGCTTAGCAACCACTTATCTTCCTGTCTGGGTGACCACCCTTTAAACACATGTAGCTAGAGACACTGAAATGGTCACAGGAAAATGTTTCCGTTGTGCGGTCTTTTCACACCTGTCCAGACATTTTCTCTTAAAACCGGGTCTGCCAGAGTGATATCTACTCATAATGAGCGTCTCTCCCGTCTATGACATCCATATGCCCTAATAGGGTGTGTATGATGTGGTTGTCTTCAGAAGAAATACCCTTTAAATCTGGACCATACACCCAAACCGTCCCGGATTCAGCGGGACAGTCCTGGATTCCTGGTGTTATCCAACTGTCCCGGGCGGCCGGGGATATGTCTCGCTGTAAACTATATCTGCGTATTCAGAAAGAGGAACCGTCAGCTCCCTGCTTCAGTTCTAGTTCAGAGCGGAGGAGCAGAGAGAGCTCCTCCGCTCGCCGAGGACTCCCCGTGCACAGCGCTACTTTAAGCACTGTGCCCGGGGAAACCCTTGACATCACTGTCCATATATGGACAGTGACGTCAGTAAGTACCGATTGAGCGGAATCCCCTTTGCCAATGATCTGGCAAGGGATTTCGCTTCTAGACGAAACCCGAGATCACTGTCCATATATGGACATTGGAGTCAGGAGCTCCTCCTGGATCGGAATCCCCGGCCAGAGTCGTCAACGGGGATTCCACACAAGGAGTAGCCACTGACGTCACTGTCCATATATGGACAGTGACATCAGGGCTTCCCCACAGGAGCTGAATCTCCGGCCTAACCTCTGGCTGGGAATTATGCTCCTAGAGGGAGTCCCAATGGCGCTATCTACAGGGGGTGGTAGCGCTATCTACAGGGGGGAGTGGCGCTATCTTCAAGGGGGTGTGGTACAATCAACATGAACACTGTGGCACTATATAGGGGCTCTATCTACATGGGCACTGTAGCATTATCTACAAGGGCACTGTCACTTTATATACTACACTTGGCTCTGGAGTAGCAGCATGCACTAATTGGTCATCTTCAGCACCTGTTGCTTTCCTACATAAAGCTCTCACTCGCAGTTTGACCTTGCCAGAGCAATAAGGTTGCTCCCTCTTAAAGTCTGGTTCTGTGTTTGCTGTTATTGATCTATTGGAATGTATCATCGATTATTCTTGTTTGCCTCCCTCCTACCGACCCTGGAACGTGACCCCTACTATTCTTCAGTACCACTGCCTACAACTACCGCTACGGATCCAGGCTTGAGATTGTACACCTAAATAGTAAGTGCGCCATTAGTCACTTCTATTCCGTTGGTTATTTATCGGCTGTTGTATCGGTAGACTATTTCGGGGGTTCAGCAATCAGGGGATTCCTCGCCCTGAAGACCAAGACCCTATACAGGGGCTGGAGGGTAAAAAGCCGAGGGTCCACCAGAATCTGTTCCCTGGCCTAGCCACCAGAAATCCCATACGACACGGTGGGTTCACTATACCCCCTGCCGTCCGAAAATATTATTACTACGCAATATTGGACGGAGACCATTATAGTTTGTTCTGGCCATGGACCCCGCCGATGCACCACCACCTGCCGTTGCTCAGCTATCCTTGGAGCTATCCTGGCAATGTGAGTGCCAGGATTCACTCTACCTGCTGCTGCAAAATATTTTGCAACGTCTCGGTTCTATGATGTCACCAGCAGCACCTATGGCTCCAGTATCTTCACCACGGGTCACCACTTTCAGTCCAGGTCTCCATTTGCCTCCGCTACTTTGGGGACCCCAAGACCTGCCGTGGATTTGTGAATCAATGCATGGTTCATTTTGAAATAATGGCCCATCTGTTTTCCTCTGATCGAGCCATGGTGGCTTACATCATGTCCCTGCTCTCCGGAGAGGCTCTAGCCTGAATATCCCCCCTGTGGAAGAAAGATGAACCCCTCATGTACGACATTCAATTGTTGCTACCTTAAAAAGTGTGTTCAAGGAGCCTGGTCGGGCATCCTCAGTGGCACCCTCTCTCCTAAGACTTAACCAAGGGACATTATCCGTGAGTCCGTTTGTCGTCCAGTTTCATACTCGTACTTTGAACTAAAGTGGGATAACGATGCCTTAGTTGCAACTTTCTGGGAGGGTCTGGCAAGTCGGATCAAGAATGAACTTGCTGGTCGAGACCTACCCCCTAGCCTTGATGTCAGGAGGCTAAAAAAAAGCTATTGTCCTAGTAGACTCTCGGTTCAAAGACTGTTCTGACAAGAGACGCAGGATTCCTTCCTATAAACTGGCTCCACGTTTTCTGGGTCCATATCCCATCCTAAAACAAATTAACCCTGTGGTATATAAGCTACTACTGCCTACTTTATTAAGGATTACGCATTCCTTCCATGTATCCCTACTCAAAGCTCTGGTCTTCAACCGTTATTCTAAAAATAATTCCCCTCCTCCTACTTCTTCCACTACTAGCCCTGAGTTTGAAGTCAATGAGATCCTCGAAGCTAAACAGTCTAGAGGTAAACTGTTGTTTTTAGTTGACTGGAAGGGTTTTGGTCCTGAGGAGAAGTCGTGGGAACCTGAAGAGAATATTGATGCTCCTTCTCTCCTCAGGGCTTTCTACAGGAAATTCCCGGACATGTCAAAGAAGAGGGGGCGTAAGAGGGGGGTGCTGTAGCGGCCCCCACCGCACCTCATTATCCTACCCTCATACTCCCCTCTTCACAGTACCACTCCATTCACTCCAGGCTGCGGTCTGGCCTTTGTCCATGCACTGCCAGCCTTGCTACAACTACTATTCCTGGTAGTACTGAGGACAGCTCACACTACTAGTTACTTAACTCTCTGCACCTGCTGTCCTTGGCTCTGGAGTAGCAGCATGCACTGATTGGTCACCTTCAGCACCGGTTGCCTTCTATTATTCTTCAATACCACTGCCTACAACTACCGCTACGGATCCACACTCGAGACTGTAAATAGTAAGTGCGCCATTAGTCACTTCAATTCCGTTAGTTATTTATCGGCTGTTGTATCAGGAGACTATTTTGGGGGTTTAGTGATCAGGGGATTCCACACCCTGAAGACCAAGACCCTATACAAGGGTTGGAGGGTGAAAATCAGAGGGTCCCCTGGAATCCGCTCACCGGTCGAGCCACCAGAAATCCCGAAAGGCCCCCAGTAGTCTGTACATCCTATTGATATGTCATCATTAAATGTGATGGGCATAACCCGTTACCCATGGACTTGAATGGGGCAAAACAACACTGCAATGTAAAACACAGGCAATCGTTTGCTGGTGGGTTTCGTGACACTTCTTCCAAGTGGTTCCCGTGGAGACTGTTATTGGATCCCCTTTTTTAAGGAAGCTCTATAGGTAATACAATGTACCTGGTGCTGTCCCAGTCCTTTCAGAGTCCGCGTGGTTCTAATTCCAATGTGACACCACATAACGCAACCCGGAGAAGTGGGATGGTGCCGAGAAGATGCTCAGGTACTTCACCCATAGAAGAAACTTTTGTATATACAGATGCTAAAGCTCTGTAGAAAAACAGAGGCCTACGGGGGACAGGAACGTCCAAGAACTACTGTGGATGCCGCGTGCGTGAGGCCTTCAGCTCAATATGAACCTAAAATCGGATATATTTTAAATTTTTAATCCCATCCCTTTTATCTATATTATCTACATTGATAAAGGTCAAACATGTGGACCCCAAAAACATCTGGGACTGGATAATGTAAGTAACGCCGACTGTAAACATCTTCTGTGGGCGCGTTCCTACATTGTAATATAGGAAAGGTTCTCGCTATTACCTCGAATATAATACAATAGGGTAAGTGTCAGGGTTATTCTTTACTATTTATAAAAGCCACGTGGGAATTCATGTCAACGCATATTCAGAATGTATAGAAAATGCTGCGATGTTCGTCTGTCAGACAAGAACCAAGGTCTCCTCCACTTCACTCCTTTACTTCTGACACCCTCCTCCTAGTATAAATATTGCGGCTCCATAGTTACATAAGATCCTCCTGTAGTTATTTATGGACCTGATCGTTGTATAAATACTCATATATTGTCTAATTACTGGCAAATAACTGCAAAACGAGGCTGATGGGTAATTAAATACAACATAAGAAGTTATTAAAGCCAACCATCAAGGAGGCTCACGTATATTCATGTACGTAGGAGGCAGTATTACCTACCTCCCAACCATCCCGGATTCAGCGGAAAAGTCCCGGCTTCCAGGCGGTGTCCCGCTGTCCCGGACGGCCGGGGGTATGTCCCTCTGTCAACTGTATCTGCGTCCTCAGGACACAGATACAGTTGAACCCAATTCTGAAGCAAGGAACCATCAGCTCCCCGCTTCAGAATTAGTTCAGAGCCAACAGAGGGAGCAACTCCACTCGCCAAGATATCCCAGTGCACAGCGCTTCATATATGGACAGTGAAGTCAGGTGCACCGCCTGGATCGGAATCCCCGGCCAGAGTCGGCAACAGGGATTTCACTCAAGGAGGAGCCACTGACGTCCCTGTCCACATATGGACAGTGACATCAGGGCTTTCCTCTAGGAGCGGAATCCCTGGCCTATGCTCTGGCTTAAAAGAAAAATATTTGCTGTGACGCGCTGTGCGCACAGCATCGTTTGAAAGTTGGTAGGTATTGTATTACAGTAGTTATATTCTTGTACATAGGAGCAGTATTATAGTAGTTATACTCTTGTATATAGGGGGCAGTATTAGAGTAGTTATATTCTTGTATATAGGGGCAGTATTATAGTAGTTATATTCTTGTATATAGGGGCAGTATTATAGTAGTTATATTCTTGTATATAGGGGGCAGTATTAGAGTAGTTATATTCTTGTATATAGGGGCAGTATTATAGTAGTTATATTCTTGTATATAGGGGCAGTATTATAGTAGTTATATTCTTGTATATAGGAGCAGTATTATAGTAGTTATATTCTTGTATATAGGGGGCAGTATTAGAGTAGTTATATTCTTGTATATAGGGGCAGTATTATAGTAGTTATATTCTTGTATATAGGGGCAGTATTATAGTAGTTATATTCTTGTATATAGGGGCAGTATTATAGTAGTTATATTCTTGTATATAGGGGGCAGTATTGTAGTAGTTATATTCTTGTATATAGGGGGCAGTATTATAGTAGTTATATTTTTGTATATTGGAGCAGTATTATAGTAGTTATATTCTTGTATATAGGGGCAGTATTATAGTAGTTATATTCTTGTATATAGGGGGCAGTATTATAGTAGTTATATTTTTGTATATTGGAGCAGTATTATAGTAGTTATATTCTTGTATATAGAAGCAGTATTATAGTAGTTATATTCTTGTATATAGGGGGCAGTATTATAGTAGTTATATTCTTGTATATAGGGGCAGTATTATAGTAGTTATATTCTTGTATATAGGAGGCAGTATTATAGTAGTTATATTCTTGTATATAGGAGGCAGTATTATAGTAGTTATATTCTTGTATATAGGGGCAGTATTATAGTAGTTATATTCTTGTATATTGGAGCAGTATTATAGTAGTTATATTCTTGTATATAGGGGCAGTATTATAGTAGTTATATTCTTGTATATAGGAGGCAGTATTATAGTAGTTATATTCTTGTATATAGGAGGCAGTATTATAGTAGTTATATTCTTGTATATAGGGGGGCAGTATTATAGTAGTTATATTCTTGTAAATAGGGGCAGTATTATAGTAGTTATATTCTTGTATATAGGAGCAGTATTATAGTAGTTATATTCTTGTATATAGGGGCAGTATTATAGTAGTTATATTTTTGTATATAGGAGCAGTATTATAGTAGTTAGATTTTTGTATATAGGAGCAGTATTATAGTAGTTATATTTTTGTATATAGGAGCAGTATTATAGTAGTTATATTCTTGTATATAGGAGCAGTATTATAGTAGTTATATTCTTGTATATAGGGGGCAGTATTTTAGTAGTTATATTCTTGTATATAGGGGGCAGTATTTTAGTAGTTATATTCTTGTATATAGGTGGCAGTATTATAGTAGTTAGATTCTTGTATATAGGGGTAGTATTATAGTAGTTATAGTCTTGTATATAGGTGCAGTATTATAGTAGTTATATTCTTGTATATAGGTGGCAGTATTATAGTAGTTAGATTCTTGTATATAGGGGTAGTATTATAGTCTTGTATATAGGGGCAGTATTATAGTAGTTACATTCTTGTATATAGGAGCAGTATTATAGTAGTTATATTCTTGTATATAGGGGGCAGTATTATAGTAGTTATATTTTTGTATATACGAGCAGTATTATAGTAGTTCTATTCTTGTATATAGGGAGCAGTATCATAGTAGTTATATTCTTGTATATAGGAGCAGTATTATAGTAGTTATATTCTTGTATATAGGAGCAGTATTATAGTAGTTATATTCTTGTATATAGGTAGCAGTATTATAGTAGTTATATTCTTGTATATAGGGGGCAGTATTATAGTAGTTCTATTCTTGTATATAGGGGCAGTATTATAGTAGTTATATTCTTGTATATAGGGGCAGTATTATATTAGTTATATTCTTGTATATAGGGGTAGTATTACAGTAGTTATATTCTTGAATATAGGAGCAGTAATATAGTAGTTATATTCTTGTATATAGGAGCAGTATTATAGTAGTTATATTCTTGTATATAGGAGTAGTATTAGGGCACGGCCAGACGTGGCGGAATTCCTCCGCAACTGTCCGCATCAATGCCGCACAGAATCTGCGTTGCAGATTCTGCAGCGGATCTGCACAAAATGTGCAGAAAATTGATGCGGACTGGCCGCTGCGGACTGCAGGAAAAGTGCTTCTCTTCTCCCTATTCAGTGCAGGATAGAGAGAAGGGACAGCACTTTCCCTAGTGAAAGTCAAAGAAATTCATACTTACCGCCCGTTGTCTTGGTGACGCGTCCCTCTTTCGGCATCCGGCCCGACCTCCCTGGATGACGCTCCAGTCCATGTGACCGCTGCAGCCTGTGCTTGGCCTGTGATTGGCTGCAGCTGTCACTTACACTGAAACGTCATCCTGGGAGGCCGGACTGGAAACAGACGCAGGGAGTTCTCGGTAAGTATGAACTTATATTTTTTTTTACAGATACATGTATATTGAGATCGGTAGTCACTGTCCCGGGTGCAGAAACAGTTACTGCCGATCGCGTAACTCTTTCAGCACCCTGGACAGTGACTATTTACTGACGTCTCCTAGCAACGCTCCCGTCATTACGGGAGCCCCATTGACTTCCTCAGTCTGGCTGTAGACCTAGAAATACATAGGTCCAGCCAGAATGAAGAAATGTCATGGTAGTAAAAACAATACGCTCCGCAGCACACATAAGATCTGCGGACTTCATTGCGGAATTTTGACTCTCCATTGAAGTCAATGGAGAAATTCCGCCATGAGTCCGCAACCAGTCCGCCACTGCTCCGCAACAGACAGAGCATGCTGCGGACACCAAATTCAGCTCCGCAGCCTATGCTCCGCAGCGGAATTTTACGCCTAGTCTAAACGAACACTGCTAAATTAAAGTGTAAGTCAATGGACAAACGGCACCGCTGCGGATTAACGCTGCGGAGTGTCCGCAGCGGAATTTCAGTGAAATTCCGCCACGTGTGAACCCGCCCTTATAGTAGTTATATTCTTGTATATAGGGGCAGTATTATAATAGTTATATTCTTGTATATAGAAGCAGTATTATAGTAGTTATATTCTTGTATATAAGGGCAGTATTATAGTAGTTATATTGTTGTATATAGGGAGCAGTATCATAGTAGTTATATTCTTGTATATAGGAGCAGTATTATAGTAGTTATATTCTTGTATATAGGGGGCAGTATTATAGTAGATATATTCTTGTATATAGGAGGCAGTATTATAGTAGTTATATTCTTGTATATAGCTGGCAGTATTATAGTAGTTATATTCTTGTATATAGGAGGCAGTATTATAGTAGTTATATTATTGTATATAGGGGGCAGTATTATAGTAGATATATTCTTGTATATAGGAGGCAGTATTATAGTAGTTATATTCTTGTATATAGGGGGCAGTATTATAGTAGTTATATTCTTGTATATAGCGGGCAGTATTATAGTAGTTATATTCTTGTATATAGTGGCAGTCTTATATTAGTTATATTCTTGTATATAGGAGGCAGTATTATAGTAGTTATATTCTTGTATATAGCGGCAGTATTATAGTAGTTATATTCTTGTGTATAGGAGCAGTATTATAGTAGTTATATTCTTGTATATAGGAGCAGTATTATAGTAGTTATATTCTTGTATATAGGGGGCAGTATTATAGTAGTTATATTCTTGTATATAGGGGGCAGTATTATAGTAGTTATATTCTTGTATATAGGGGGCAGTATTATAGTAGATATATTCTTGTATATAGGAGCAGTATTATAGTAGTTATATTCTTGTATATAGGGGCAGTATTATAGTAGTTATATTCTTGTATATAGGAGCTGTATTATAGTAGTTATATTCTTGTATATAGGGTGCAGTATTATAGTAGTTATATTCTTGTATATAGGAGGCAGTATTATAGTAGTTATATTCTTGTATATAGGAGGCAGTTTTACAGTAGTTATATTCTTGAATATAGGAGCAGTAATATAGTAGTTATATTCTTGTATATAGGAGCAGTATTATAGTAGTTATATTCTTGTATATAGGGAGCAGTATTATAGTAGTTATATTCTTGTATATAGGAGCAGTATTATAGTAGTTATATTCTTGTATATAGGAGCAGTATTATAGTAGTTATATTCTTGTATATAGGGGCAGTATTATAATAGTTATATTCTTGTATATAGAAGCAGTATTATAGTAGTTATATTCTTGTATATAGGGGCAGTATTATAGTAGTTATATGTTGTATATAGGGAGCAGTATCATAGTAGTTATATTCTTGTATATAGGAGCAGTATTATAGTAGTTATATACTTGTATATAGGAGCAGTATTATAGTAGTTATATTCTTGTATATAGAGGGCAGTATTATAGTAGATATATTCTTGTATATAGGGAGCAGTATTATAGTAGTTATATTCTTGTATATAGGGGGCAGTATTATAGTAGATATATTCTTGTATATAGCTGGCAGTATTATAGTAGTTATATTCTTGTATATAGGAGGCAGTATTATAGTAGTTATATTCTTGTATATAGCTGGCAGTATTATAGTAGTTATATTCTTGTATATAGGAGGCAGTATTATAGTAGTTATATTATTGTATATAGGGGCAGTATTATAGTAGATATATTCTTGTATATAGGAGGCAGTATTATAGTAGTTATATTCTTGTATATAGGGGGCAGTATTATAGTAGTTATATTCTTGTATATAGGGGGCAGTATTATAGTAGTTATATTCTTGTATATAGGGGGCAGTATTATAGTAGTTATATTCTTGTATATAGCGGGCAGTATTATAGTAGTTATATTCTTGTATATAGGGGCAGTCTTATATTAGTTATATTCTTGTATATAGGAGGCAGTATTATAGTAGTTATATTCTTGTATATAGCGGCAGTATTATAGTAGTTATATTCTTGTGTATAGGAGCAGTATTATAGTAGTTATATTCTTGTATATAGTGGGCAGTATTATAGTAGTTATATTCTTGTATATAGGGGGCAGTATTATAGTAGATATATTCTTGTATATAGGAGCAGTATTATAGTAGTTATATTCTTGTATATAGGGGGCAGTATTATAGTAGATATATTCTTGTATATTGGGGCAGTATTATAGTAGTTATATTCTTGTATATAGGGGGCAGTATTATAGTAGATATATTCTTGTATATTGGGGCAGTATTCTAGTAGTTATATTCTTGTATATAGGAGCAGTATTATAGTAGTTATATTCTTGTATATAGGGGGCAGTATTATAGTAGTTATATTCTTGTATATAGGGGGCAGTATTATAGTAGTTATATTCTTGTATATAGGGGGCAGTATTATAGTAGTTATATTCTTGTATATAGGAGCAGTATTATAGTAGTTATATTCTTGTATATAGGGAACAGTATTATAGTAGTTATATTCTTGTATATAGGAGCAGTATTATAGTAGTTATATTCTTGTATATAGAGGGCAGTATTATAGTAGATATATTCTTGTATATAGGGAGCAGTATTATAGTAGTTATATTCTTGTATATAGGGGGCAGTATTATAGTAGATATATTCTTGTATATTGGGGCAGTATTATAGTAGTTATATTCTTGTATATAGGAGCAGTATTATAGTAGTTATATACTTGTATATAGGAGCAGTATTATAGTAGTTATATTCTTGTATATAGAGGGCAGTATTATAGTAGATATATTCTTGTATATAGGGAGCAGTATTATAGTAGTTATATTCTTGTATATAGGGGGCAGTATTATAGTAGATATATTCTTGTATATAGGAGGCAGTATTAGGGCATGACCACACATGGCGGAATTCCTCCGCAACTGTCCGCATCAATGCCGCACCTAATCCGGGTTGCGGATTACGGCTGCGGATCTGCACAAAATGTGCAGAAAATTGATGCGGACTGGCCGCTGCGGACTGCAGGAAAAGTGCTTCTCTTCTCCCTATTCAGTGCAGGATAGAGAGAAGGGACAGCACTTTCCCTAGTGAAAGTCAAAGAAATTCATACTTACCGGCCGTTGTCTTGGTGACGCGTCCCTCTTTCGGCATCCAGCCCGACCTCCCTGGATGACGCTCCAGTCCATGTGACCGCTGCAGCCTGTGCTTGGCCTGTGATTGGCTGCAGCCGTCACTTACACTGAAACGTCATCCTGGGAGGCCGGACTGGAAACAGACGCAGGGAGTTCTCGGTAAGTATGAACTTATATTTTTTTTTACAGATACATGTATATTGAGATCGGTAGTCACTGTCCCGGGTGCAGAAACAGTTACTGCCGATCGCTTAACTCTTTCAGCACCCTGGACAGTGACTATTTACAGACGTCTCCTAGCAACGCTCCCGTCATTACGGGAGCCCCATTGACTTCCTCAGTCTGGCTGTAGACCTAGAAATACATAGGTCCAGCCAGAATGAAGAAATGTCATGGTAGTAAAAACAATACGCTCCGCAGCACACATAAGATCTGCGGACTTCATTGCGGAATTTTGACTCTCCATTGAAGTCAATGGAGAAATTCCGCCATGAGTCCGCAACCAGTCCGCCACTGCTCCGCAACAGACAGAGCATGCTGCGGACACCAAATTCCGCTCCGCAGCCTATGCTCCGCAGCGGAATTGTACGCATCGTGTAAACGAACACTGCTAAATTAAAGTGAAAGTCAATGGAGAAACGGCTCCGCTGCGGATTAACGCTGCGGAGTGTCCGCAGCGGAATTTAAGTGAAATTCCGCCATGTGTGAACCCGCCCTTATAGTAGATATATTCTTGTATATAGGAGGCAGTATTATAGTAGTTATATTCTTGTATATAGGAGGCAGTATTATAGTAGTTATATTATTGTATATAGGGGCAGTATTATAGTAGATATATTCTTGTATATAGGAGGCAGTATTATAGTAGTTATATTCTTGTATATAGGGGGCAGTATTATAGTAGTTATATTCTTGTATATAGGGGGCAGTATTATAGTAGTTATATTCTTGTATATAGCGGGCAGTATTATAGTAGTTATATTCTTGTATATAGGGGCAGTATTATAGTAGTTATATTCTTGTATATAGGAGGCAGTATTATAGTAGTTATATTCTTGTATATAGGAGCAGTATTATAGTAGTTATATTCTTGTATATAGGGGCAGTATTATAGTAGTTATATTCTTGTATATAGGGAGCAGTATTATAGTAGTTATATTCTTGTATATAGGGGCAGTATTATAGTAGTTATATTCTTGTATATAGGGAGCAGTATTATAGTAGTTATATTCTTGTATATAGGAGCAGTATTATAGTAGTTATATTCCTGTATATAGGGGGCAGTATTATAGTAGTTATATTCTTGTATATAGGGAGCAGTATTATAGTAGTTATATTCTTGTATATAGGGGCAGTATTATAGTAGTTATATTCTTGTATATAGGGAGCAGTATTATAGTAGTTATATTCTTGTATATAGGAGCAGTATTATAGTAGTTATATTCTTGTATATAGGGAACAGTATTATAGTAGTTATATTCTTGTATATCGGGGGCAGTATTATAGTAGTTATATTCTTGTATATAGGGGCAGTATTATAGTAGTTATATTCTTGTATATAGCGGCAGTATTATAGTAGTTATATTCTTGTGTATAGGAGCAGTATTATAGTAGTTATATTCTTGTATATAGTGGGCAGTATTATAGTAGTTATATTCTTGTATATAGGGGGCAGTATTATAGTAGATATATTCTTGTATATAGGAGCAGTATTATAGTAGTTATATTCTTGTATATAGGGGCAGTATTATAGTAGTTATATTCTTGTATATAGGGACAGTATTATAGTAGTTATATTCTTGTATATAGGAGCAGTATTATAGTAGTTATATTCTTGTATATAGGGGCAGTCTTATATTAGTTATATTCTTGTATATAGGAGCAGTACTATAGTAGTTATATTCTTGTATATAGGGACAGTATTATAGTAGTTATATTCTTGTATATAGGAGCAGTATTATAGTAGTTATATTCTTGTATATAGGGGCAGTCTTATATTAGTTATATTCTTGTATATAGGAGCAGTATTATAGTAGTTATATTCTTGTATATAGGGGCAGTCTTATATTAGTTATATTCTTGTATATAGGAGGCAGTATTCTAGTAGCTATATTCTTGTATATAGGGGCAGTATTATAGTAGTTATATTCTTGTATATAGGAGCAGTATTATAGTAGTTATATTCTTGTATATAGGGGGGCAGTATTATAGTAGTTATATTCTTGTATATAGGGACAGTATTATAGTAGTTATATTCTTGTATATAGGAGCAGTATTATAGTAGTTATATTCTTGTATATAGGCGGTAGTATTATAGTAGTTATATTCTTGTATATAGGGGCAGTATTATAGTAGTTATATTCTTGTATATAGGAGGCAGTATTATAGTAGTTATATTCTTGTATATAGGAGCAGTATTATAGTAGTTATATTCTTGTATATAGGGACAGTATTATAGTAGTTATATTCTTGTATATAGGAGCAGTATTATAGTAGTTATATTCTTGTATATAGGGGCAGTCTTATATTAGTTATATTCTTGTATATAGGAGCAGTATTATAGTAGTTATATTCTTGTATATAGGGGCAGTCTTATATTAGTTATATTCTTGTATATAGAGTATTTAAGTAGAAGAGGCCAGGATTAGAATTGCTCAACAAAGGAAGAAACACACAGTGCTAAAAATTTTAGATTTTGAATTATAGAAGTTCCTTTAAGTGTTGGGAAAAGTTATAATGTGTAAATAAAACATAATCATTATAAATAATCTTCTTTAGTTGCGTTCCGGTTATTCTCAGTTACCTGCAGGGACATTCCTTCCTCTAGATTAATATTTTTCTTTAGCTGCATGTCCCACGTGTCGATATACGCAGCGTTTATCTGGGTCGCTGAATTTGGCTTATTTGCTAATTCATTCGCCTTTGGGATTTGGAGTTCCCAATTTCTACTCTGAGGGAGCTACACATAAAGGTCTCTGTGCAAATATTGAGTTTCTTGGTTTATTTTAGCCTGAGGATCTCTTTGCTCATCGCTGTTTCATTGCACAGATAGGGGGCAGTTACTTAACCTGTCACTAGGTCATACACATTGAACTGGGTAACTGACCTGAATAGCGCTGTCTCCCTGATTCCAGCGCTGTTCTCCTTTTTTTCCTGAACCCCTCCATTCCAGAGATATGGCCCACTGTTATGTTGGCTCATGCTACACTAATTTGCTGTAGTTAGCCAACAGGGCGTGAACTACACCCCAGCTGCCTAGTGCTGATTGGTCAGCATCAGAGGCAGGGAAGCCAGCTCCACCCTGTTGGCTAAGTAGAGTAAATTATCATATAGGGAGCCAACAAGACAGTGGGCCATATCTCTGGAACGGTGGGGTCCAGGAAAAAAAGGAGAACAGCGCTGGAATCAGGGAGACAACTATATTCAGGTCAGTGAGTCAGTACAACTTATGACCTAGTGAAAGGTTCTCTATAAAGGATGGGGGGAGGGGTATAGATACTTAATGTTTACTTATAGAAGAATAATCTCGTCTGCTTTCTTTCTAGTAACCTTCTATCTCATGTCTAGTCTTTGCTGGAGCCATAAAGTGTTTTTATTACTGATCTGAATTATAAAATCTTGAAGGGTGTGTAGACTTTTGCAAAAGTTTACAGTGCACTCTCTCCAATAGACCAACTCTATGAGAAGACCGTCCCCTAATCCAGACCAGATTTCCTTTGACAGATATTCAGTGCCACCATGTGTTATTCATACCTTTCATATTCTTTGAAAAGACCACCCCCCTAGAAAACCAATTTTTAATAAAATTTTGGGTGGTCATTGTATTTTGTTGCTTCAATGCGTCTTAAAATAAAAAATGAAGCTAGTCTTAATTTAAAATCTCCTACAGTTTAGTTTATACAGCTCTTATTTGTCTCCATGGTAACAGACTACAAATAAACAATGTTCGTAGTCTGATCCGATAGTATTAGTTTTTCTGCGCATTGGAAACAACTGACCTCAATGTCAAGTTTTCATTTTCCACCCACAGATCTATAAATGGCATTTAGACAGCTGGAGCCCCCCCCCCCCCTATGTTCCTATCTGGTGATGCATGCTGGTTCTTATAGTTCTCTAGCAGATGGTGAACCATGGGTTGTACAAGCCTATGCTAAAGCAATTCTAATACTGGTGACATGTCACATAGCGGACCACGTTATAAGTTTGTATTACACAGCAATGGACTAACAGCCTAGAATTAGTGATGTCCTCAATGAAGGGAGATGACATCACTAATATGAGACACTCAGCCAATCAGATGGCTGAGTATTACATTTTTAGTGGGACAGAAAGTAACCCCTTTTACTGACCGCTCCAGACTGGGGTGCACTGATGGGCAGGGGTGCACTTAGGGAGGTTTTCTAGTGCCTGGAAACCCCTTATGAGCCGTTCATGAGAAGTGAAGTTAAAGGGATATTCCTCGAATCCAAAATGATCGTCTATCCACAGGCTCCATTTAATGTCTATGACAATGATGGAAACAGTTGAGCTCTGTACTCGGCTGTTTCCGTCATTCCAATAGACTTTGAACAAAACGGCACTGTGCATGCTCGGCTGCCACTCCACTCAATGTCCCCCTGGCTGCGATCGGTAGGGCAGGGCCGGCTCAAGGTGTATGTGGGCCCTTGGGCGACACAGACTTAGTGGGCCCCTTTGCGTGGAAACGTCGGAAAACAGCAGTTTATGTCCCCATATAGAAGTTAGGCACCCAGTTTGTGCCCCCCCATATATATTTTTTCTCTCTGTAGATAGTGCCCCACAGCCCCCCTCCCTGTAGGTAGTGGCCCACAGCCCCCCTCCCGGAAGGTAATGCAACACAGCCCCCTCTCCCTGTAGGTATCGCCATCTAAGAGTGGAATCCCACTGAGAGGCCAAGTGGGCCTCTCAAGGGTAGTGGGCCCCGGCATTTGCCCGGGCTTGCCGGGTGCTGACGCCGGCCCTGGGTACGGTACGGGTCCTAGCATTTAGAAAATTATCACCCGTGCTATGGGTAGGTGATAATTTTTGATTTTGGGAATACCCCTTTAAATAATAAAATTATTTCTGCTACTGGAGGGAGCTCACTGCATATGGATTAATATAGAGGTCAATGGCAGCTGTATAATTCACTATGCAGTGAGCTCCCCCTAGTGGTGGCTGTAGGCGGACAGAATTTATTATGTAACTGACTGTGGAGGGGAGGATTGGATTCGGACCTTTGTATCATGAAAACAAGAATTTTGGACCTATTTAGAATATATACAATGAGATTATAGCTGCCTATCCTAGACCTCTTCCATTAACCCCTTCCCCATCCCATCCAAGGATACAATTTCCCCTCAATTCCTGAACCGTCTGTAAAATACCACCCCACCATAGGCACCAACGTCCTTATCCCCCTTTAAAAATCCATGATGGGCCCCTGCACCTGACGGATCTAGACCCCACTGCAACCCCCTAACCCTGCACGTCCCCATTAGATGGTAGTTGTCTTGCACACCCCCACTTTGCCTCCGCTCGACACAGTGAGAACCAAGGATCTTCAGTTACGAGGGGATCAGTAAAAAGCTCATTGGTTCATAGGGTTTTCATACCTGGTGTCTAGTGGATTACTCACCTCCTGAGACTCCAGCAACGCTGCTGTGTCTGATCAGTATCAGCCATGTGTCAGTATTCACTGTTGTCCTGGCATTATATTCGTGAGTCGGAAGCTCCAGCTTTATTGTCAACCTTTTTATTTTGGTCTCCTACACGGGAAACAAATGCATACCCTTATGGACATAAATCTGAATTATTATGTATAGTTTGTCCTGCTGTCTCCTGCTTTACCGGTGTAAGTGCCAGTATTCACTGAGGTTCTAGCATTCTATTCATGTACCAGGATGAGCAGATCTACGTCCTATCTATATGTTTATATTCCGCCATTATCTTGGACTCCTACACACAGGTAACCGATGCTGATTGACAACCAATGGAAGCAATTCCAATGCCCGTAGTAGGTGCGACCAGACTTTCCACATACCCTCAATGAGATATAAATCATATCTGCATTGTCATGTAGAACGAGCCCTGTTCTGCTCTCATATTGCGCTACCTTTGTATGTGTCAGTATTTACTGTGGTTCTGGCATTCTATTCATGCCCCCAGGAGACTCCGGATGAATAGATCGATAGGTCTCGTGTGTGAAACTGCACTGCAGAGCACGAGGACAGATACAAATGAAAAATAAGCTGCAAAATCAGGAAAAATATCAAATGGATATAGAGAAATTCTGCGCCAGCGATTCCTAAATCCTCTAAGGAAACAATCTGAAGGGACAACACACGAACAAGGCAAATGCCACCATAGTAAAAAACGTTATAAATATTCATTCTAGTGTCAGCCTCTGTCTCCGCGCTGAACATAACGCCAGTGAATTCTCAGATTGGCGCTCTTGTCATTCACGCTTCTTACATAATGCTGAGAAAATGCTGCAAAAACTGGAGCGGAAACGTCCCTGGTGTCACAGCCTGCGAAGAGGACGCTGCCCCTCGTACTGACGTGTGACATCATCTCTGCTCCATCTGTAGTCCTGCCATAAGAAGCGCAGACATTATGTCCTCATCGTACAAATGCTGGATTTGGGGTCTTTTAAATACTTTGGTACCCAAGAAAGAGATGACTCAATACCCCCCGTTATACTTACTGTGCCAACCGTCTACATGTTCATGTGTAAGGGTACTTAGGGGTTAAATATAATATCCGTGGTGGTCTGGGGTGATTTAGTGGGTACTGCATATTATCCTGGGGCTCTAGTGTGGTTAAAGGGTTACAACATATTATCCCTGGTGAGGTGGGGCGGTTTATGGGTTAATACGTATTATCCCTGGTGAGGTGGGCGGTTTAAGGGTTAATACGTATTATCCCTGGTGAGGTGGGGCGGTTTAGGGGTTAATACATATTATCCCAGGTGAGGTGGGGCGGTTTAGGGGTTAATACATATTATCCCAGGTAAGGTGGGGCGG
Source organism: Rhinoderma darwinii (assembly GCF_050947455.1). Classification (NCBI taxonomy): domain Eukaryota; kingdom Metazoa; phylum Chordata; class Amphibia; order Anura; family Rhinodermatidae; genus Rhinoderma; species Rhinoderma darwinii. The sequence continues at coordinate 8,740,778 of NC_134690.1, read as the reverse complement.
TTTAGGGGTTAATACATATTATCCCAGGTGAGGTGGGGCGGTTTAGGGGTTAATACATATTATCCCAGGTGAGGTGGGGCGGTTTAGGGGTTAATACATATTATCCCAGGTGAGGTGGGGCGGTTTAGGGGTTAATACATATTATCCCAGGTGAGGTGGGGCTGTTTAGGGGTTAATACATATTATCCCAGGTGAGGTGGGGCGGTTTAGGGGTTAATACATATTATCCCAGGTGAGGTGGGGCGGTTTAGGGGTTAATACATATTATCCCAGGTGAGGTGGGGCGGTTTAGGGGTTAATACATATTATCCCAGGTGAGGTGGGGCGGTTTAGGGGTTAATACATATTATCCCAGGTGAGGTGGGGCTGTTTAGGGGTTAATACATATTATCCCAGGTGAGGTGGGGCGGTTTAGGGGTTAATACATATTATCCCAGGTAAGGTGGGGCGGTTTAGGGGTTAATACATATTATCCCTGGTGAGGTGGGGCGGTTTATGGGTTAATACGTATTATCCCAGGTGAGGTGGGGCGGTTTAGGGGTTAATGCATATTATCCCAGGTGAGGTGGGGCGGTTTAGGGGTTAATGCATATTATCCCAGGTGAGGTGGGGCGATTTAGGGGTTAACACATATTATCCCTGGTGATCTAGGGTGGCGTCGGGCTTAGGGGTTAATACATATTATCCCTGGTGAGGTGGGGCGGTTTATGGGTTAATACGTATTATCCCAGGTGAGGTGGGGCGGTTTAGGGGTTAATGCATATTATCCCAGGTGAGGTGGGGCGGTTTAGGGGTTAATGCATATTATCCCAGGTGAGGTGGGGCGGTTTAGGGGTTAATGCATATTATCCCTGGTGAGGTGGGGCGGTTTATGGGTTAATACGTATTATCCCTGGTGAGGTGGGGCGGTTTATGGGTTAATACATATTATCCCAGGTGAGGTGGGGCGGTTTAGGGGTTAATACATATTATCCCAGGTGAGGTGGGGCGGTTTAGGGGTTAATACATATTATCCCAGGTGAGGTGGGGCGGTTTAGGGGTTAATACATATTATCCCAGGTGAGGTGGGGCGGTTTAGGGGTTAATACATATTATCCCAGGTGAGGTGGGGCGGTTTAGGGGTTAATACATATTATCCCAGGTGAGGTGGGGCGGTTTAGGGGTTAATGCATATTATCCCAGGTGAGGTGGGGCGGTTTAGGGGTTAACACATATTATCCCAGGTGAGGTGGGGCGGTTTAGGGGTTAATGCATATTATCCCAGGTGAGGTGGGGCGGTTTAGGGGTTAATGCATATTATCCCAGGTGAGGTGGGGCGGTTTAGGGGTTAACACATATTATCCCTGGTGATCTAGGGTGGCGTCGGGCTTAGGGGTTAATACATATTATCCCAGGTGAGGTGGGGCGGTTTAGGGGTTAATGCATATTATCCCAGGTGAGGTGGGGCGGTTTAGGGGTTAATGCATATTATCCCAGGTGAGGTGGGGCGGTTTAGGGGTTAACACATATTATCCCTGGTGATCTAGGGTGGCGTCGGGCTTAGGGGGCTGTCTGCTTTGGATAATCTTCTTAGAAGAACCCCTTGACGACCACCTCATCACATTGTGTCCCGCGGCTGAGACCCCCAGCGATCAGCTGTGATCTTCATAGGAACCTGGCAGCAAGTGTTCAATTAGGCCTCATGCACACGACCGTAGCCATGTGCACGGCCGTGATTTTCGGGTCGGCCGGGGGCAGAGCATCATCCGCAAATTGCGGGCCGTCCATTATTTCCTATGAGCCCGGACCGCAGAACACGGCCGTAATAAGACATGTCCGTTCTTTCTGCGGTGCGGGCTCCTCGGCTATGCATGGACCGTGAAAACTACGGTCGTGTGAATGGGTCCATAGGAATGAATGGGGCCGCAATTCTTCCATGGATTTTCGGGGGAATTGCGGCCGCAAAAGCACGTTCGTGTGCATGGGGCCTTACTCTTGAGCACCACCACAGGTCAATGAAGCTTTAGATGGTGGTTTAATGGTTAATAAATGTTATCACTGGTGGTCTATCTAGGGTGATTTAGGAGTTAATATATATTATCCCTTGTGGTCTAGGGGTTAAGTCATATTATGCCTGGTGGTCTAGGGTTGATTAGGGGTTATGGTATATTATTCTTGCTGGTCTAGAGTGGATTGGGGGTTAACATTGTTGGTGTCATGGTGGCCTGGCCCTTTTATATTTTTTTGCACTCAAACCCGATCCCGTCAGGTCAGCAGCACTGACGGCTTCGGTGACAGCGGGTCCTGCGTGTCTGACAGTTCATGAACTTTGATGTGATCGATAACAGCCGGATCCTGCATGTCAGACACGTATTACCAGCTTATACCAGAGCCGTCAGTCCCCATGACCTGACGGATTCGGCTTTGAGCTCAAGATACAGCTGCTCTGTATACAGGATACATAGAATCAGTAGCTAATATATAGATATATTTACATTTTTCCTCTCTTGGAGTCGGCAGACACAGTGGAGATGTAGTAGTAATGATCCGTGGTCACCCTGGCAGATAATATCATATAATAGAACAGGTCGGCAGGGGGACGTGACAGGTGCGTTAGTCAAGCGCTGAGACTCGCCTCCTAATTGTTCTCCTGCCGAGCTCTGCACCACTTCTCTACATTGTTTAGTCAACGACTAGTAACACAGACTCCAGAAATAATGAAGAGACAATGGACTGTGAAGTCTCTACTGTTACAATGTAACAATTGTCTTAAAGGCACAGTACAGGCTCTGGACACGGATTGGCCCGAATAATTTTTTCTAAATTGTCCTCCATGCTTTACATTGATAATGAGAGTATTGTCCCAGCCCTGCTCTATGCAAACCTGATCTGCCCCATCACTGTAACCAATGATCATCGCAGGACTTTTTATATTATTTCTTCATTTTAACTTCTTCTGCCCCATAGCACACATTTCCGTGCATTGCAGCACTCCCCTATTTAAGTGAGACCTGTAACGCTGTTCATCCTGAGCTTCCTGGTTCATGAATAGAATGCCAGAACCACAGTGAAGACTGACACTCGGGCAGAACAGCATTGTAGAGAGCTGGGATGTTTTGCTAGATATATATATATAACACTGCAGAGGTATATTTTTAACCCTGTATGGGCGTTATAACGGCCGCCATTATTGGTCACTCGACATCCTAGCTGTATAGAAGACCAAAATAACGCCAAACCGCCAGGATAGAATATTAACCCATTAATGCCCATGGTGTTTTTTTTCTCAGACAGGCCAAAGAAGCTTTAAGCAGATTCTTCTTAAAGGGGCCACGTCCAAATATTTGTGATCCCCTTTTGACACCTGGGACTGTATATACTAGTAATTGATACAATCGTCAGTCACGGAACAAGGGAAGACCTCCCGGAAGAGCAGTCAAATCTCCCGGGTGTCCCGCGTCAGGACAGTGTCTGATATTGTCTCTAAGTTCCGTATTTAGGGGGTCTGGGGTCTGCATTTAGGGGGTCTGCATTGTTTAGGTCTGTATTAATTTCGATGTTTGATAACGGGGTTATATGAATACCTCCAAATCTTAATTTTTTTTGTAGGATCGTTCCAAATATGCCCTAAAGTGGCCATTTTTGTGCAATTTTTTTGAGCGTTTCAGATTCATGACTTCATAGCTAGGACAAGATGCCATTCAGGAACCTTGGCAAGCTGGGTGACTACTCTGTGGGAACTGTAATGGCGGCCATATCGGTAGTCGCCCAGTTTTCTGCTCCTGTAGCTTTATCCGTCTGTTCCGCTTGCTGGAAACACCATGTTGGGGCTGAGTTCACACGTTGCGGATTTGTCGCAGATTTTGTTGCGGTTTTGACGCAGACCACACCCTTTTGCATTGCAAAGTGTAAAATCTGCGCTGAAAATCTGCGTAAAATCCGCGATGTGTGAACTCCGCCTAATACTAGATTACGTATAGCGCTGGGTCGGCCGCCGCACGCTCTTCATATATAATTTGTATTACGCGCCGGAGAGAATTCGGATTATTTTATCACCACGAGCATGAAAATGAGCAGACAGAAATATTATCGCTTGTTGTAGCTGCCGCCGCCTGGGTGAGCGCCAGCGTCGCCTGCAGACAGATGGGAGATTTCTAACACCGATTATAAATAGCGCTTTACAATCCAGAGGTCCACGGGGACCGGGGGAGGGGAGAGAGAGGGTCCCCCAGAGACGAAATATGTCAGATGCCATGAGCTGGGATGTCTATGATCACTGTGCCAGTCACTCACTATGGCGAGATCAACCTCGTGGACAAAAATGAAAACGCTGCCCCCCCTCCCCCTCCCCCACTGCTGATAATCGCATGAAAACCGCAGGAATCATAAAAATGTTAGAAGGTCTGGACATTATAAGAAATACTTCTTACACTATATTTTATTATTCTGAGTTTTATTCCCATCATGCTGCAGGGTAGAGGAGGATTGCAGACTCGGCTGAGCATATTGGGAATGTGATTCTCCCTATAGGGTTTATAGCCCGACCCTATTTTCCCATTTGGGACTTAGATCCCACCTATCGCAGCCACATAAGGAACCCAGGTGTGCAAGTGTGTGGTCCTTTACACTGAAGTTTATGGGACTTATGGAGACAGCCCTGCCTTCAACTACCTGAGACTTCAAAGGAGAGACGCACATTCATACCAGATCACCTCTGATCCGCTGGATTGATTTACTAAATATCCTTTCGAGAGGTTGGGTGGTGAAAGCACAAGCGAACGTGCCCCAAGAGCTCCCCTATAATCCAGCATTATTTCTGCTCATTGTCACCCCTTGTTCAGTAATGTTTTGTGTTATTTATGACTATTACTCCCTATGAACAAGAAAATACCTTCTTAATACTGCCCCGTATGTCCAAAAATGTAACTACTATATTACTGCCCCCTATATACAAGAATATAACTACTATAATACTGCCCCTATATACAAGAATATAACTACTATAATACTGCCCCCTATATACAAGAATATAACTACTATAATACTGCTCCGTATATACAAGAATATAACTACTATAATACTGCCCCCCTATATACAAGAATATAACTACTATAATACTGCCCCTATATACAAGAATATAACTACTATAATACTGCCCCCTATATACAAGAATATAACTACTATAATACTGCTTCCTATATACAAGAATATAACTACTATAATACTGCCCCCTATATACAAGAATATAACTACTATAATACTGCCCCCTATATACAAGAATATAACTACTATAATACTGCCCCTATATACAAGGATATAACTACTATAATACTGCCCCTATATACAAGAATATAACTACTATAATACTGCCTCTATATACAAGAATATAACTACTATAATACTGCCCCTATATACAAGAATATAACTACTATAATACTGCTCCTATATACAAGAATATAACTACTATAATACTGCTCCTATATACAAGAATATAACTACTATAATACTGCTCCTATATACAAGAATATAACTACTATAATACTGCCCCCTATATACAAGAATATAACTACCGTAATACTGCTCCTATATACAAGAATATAACTACTATAATACTGCCCCTATATACAAGAATATAACTACTATAATACTGCCCCTATACACAAGAATATAACTACTATAATACTGCTCCTATATACAAGAATATAACTACTATAATACTGCCCCTATACACAAGAATATAACTACTATAATACTGCTCCTATATACAAGAATATAACTACTATAATACTGCCCCTATATACAAGAATATAACTACTATAATACTGCTCCTATATACAAGAATATAACTACTATAATACTGCTCCTATATACAAGAATATAACTACTATAATACTGCCTCCTATATGCAAGAATATAACTACTATAATACTGCCCCTATATACAAGAATATAACTACTATAATACTGCTCCTATATACAAGAATATAACTACTATAATACTGCTCACTATATACAAGAATATAACTACTATAATACTGCTCCTATATACAAGAATATAACTACTATAATACTGCCCCCTATATACAAGAATATAACTACTATAATACTGCCCACTATGTACAAGAATATAACTACTATATTACTGCTCCTATATACAAGAATATAACTACTATAATACTGCCCCCTATATACAAGAATATAACTACTATAATACTGCCCCTATATACAAGAATATAACTACTATAATACTGCCCCCTATATACAAGAATATAACTACTATAATACTGCTCCTATATACAAGAATATAACTACTATAATATTGCCCCCTATATACAAGAATATAACTACTATAATACTGCTCCTATATACAAGAATATAACTACTATAATACTGCCCTGTATATACAAGAATATAACTACTATAATACTGCCCCCTATATACAAGAATATAACTACTATAATACTGCCCCCTATATACAAGAATATAACTACTATATTACTGCTCCTATATACAAGAATATAACTACTATAATACTGCCCCCTATATACAAGAATATAACTACTATAATACTGCCCCTATATACAAGAATATAACTACTATAATACTGCCCCCTATATACAAGAATATAACTACTATAATACTGCTCCTATATACAAGAATATAACTACTATAATATTGCCCCCTATATACAAGAATATAACTACTATAATACTGCTCCTATATACAAGAATATAACTACTATAATACTGCCCCTATATACAAGAATATAACTACTATAATACTGCCCTATATACAAGAATATAACTACTATAATACTGCCCC